>NC_043963.1:21140447-21466875 GCF_902148855.1 Sphaeramia orbicularis
AAGTGGGTCAGATCAGTAAATTACTACCATGGAAACCTACAAATAATGACAATTCCAAATTTTTTCTCTGTTTTAGTGTAAAAAAAAAAAAAAGAGAAATTACATGAAAATGTGTAAATTTACAAACAAGCCTTTCACAAAAAATATGAAAAACTAGAAATGTGTAAAGTGTAAGTGCAATTTTACAAATTTTCTGCCAGTTACTAAAATATTTTGTGTATTTGCAGATCCATTGTGATCTGTAAGTTGTAATGCACATTTACAAATGATAAGCAGAGGCAAAATATAGTTAAATTTGCATTTATTTTTCTTAATAAATGTTTTTTTCATGGTTGTTCATGTTATTCACATTTTTGAAAGGACAGTTTATAGATGTAAATGTTTCCATAAAGTAATTTTACTTTTTTCACTATAAAACACATTGAAACGTATGGAGTTGGCATTATTTTACATATAATTATGTTATTAATTCACTGGTCCGGTCCACTTCAGATCATATTGGGAGGATTTGGCCCCTGAACTAAAATGAGTTTGACACCACTGCTGTAAAAGCAACAAACCTGGTGGTGATTAAAGCCTTTTGCACAGCAGTATAATGAAAACACAACAAAATGCTTGAAGGACTCCTCACATGTTACCTGCATTTAGTTTTTTTAAAAATAAATTTCCACAATAATCTGATAAAGAACAAAACAAAAGGGGGGAAAAAGGGTTTGACGCCCAAAGTTTTGTAATATTCAGTTAATATAACAACAAACCTAAAGGTGGACTAATATTTTTGCAGAATACTACAACACATATTTGTTAAAACTTGTAAATCCTTGTATTGTACCAGTTCATTCATACAACTTCAATCACACAGACTCTCTCTCTAAAGGTAAATACATCTGCTTTTGGCGCCTCCCTGTGGCTTTACTTGTAACTACTTATAAGAGCATTTTCTTTCCTTGCAGGACATAAAAACAAAACCCATTTCTCTCCACTGGTAGAGGGCGTCACATGGCCGTGTTCAAGGCCACATGAAGGGTTTTCTTTGTCAGTAAAGCATCGCACCTCAACACATCACTGGAGACCGGGGCAGGTGTTTTCTGTCCCTGAGAACGTTTAAGAGCTACGACTGAAAATACAGCTCTAATAAGAAAGCAACAGGGGTCAACGGGGTCAACAGCAGAGAGATAAAAAGCAAAAAACATTTGAGTGACTCACTATTTATGTTATTATTCAGATGGTGTTTCAGGGACTTGAATGCGACACCTGCACAGGGATGACTGGGAACAGCTTTATCATACATTCTCACTTAAATAAGTCCATTTTTAGTGTTTATTTTAATTATCAGAACACTCACGCTTTATTTTCACACTAGTATCAACAACATCTACTTCTTCTGACTCATATTGTTCAGACTCATTTTTATCTTTTCTTCTAAAACCCAAACTCTGCTTTATGTGATTTCACTTCAAAACAGATGGCTCTACTTTTGTTTTATGTGATTTTTTTTTTTTTAATTTTTGAGTGTTCAGTGTTTCCTGTGTACACCTGTGAAAGGTTTTCCGTAAACCAGGTCACATGGTTGAAACAGGAGGAACAAGGAGTCCATTTGTCAAACATTGCTGAAGCCCCTCCCCCTCAGACTTAACCCCATTCCTTTCTTACCTGTCTGGTGAGTCATCAACACATTCACTCAGAAGGACGATGCCTGAGCACAAACACATCCACTCCTCTGACTAAATCTCACTGAAGGCAATAGGGAAGTGACAAAAACTAAATAGTTTACCGGAATGTAGGCCAAGAGTTGGACTTTTTCCACTAAGATGTTCTCATTTTTGCGGTCAGGTAAGATTTCCTGAGGTTTTTTTTATTGACATGACAGCCACATACTGCATTATCACAATGTATATTTATATTTTTATTAACATATGATGATGTTTTTAGTCATTTATCATCTGCTTTCTGCACATGTTCAGTATTTGTAGTGTCACAAAGTTCATATTGGTTTTATGACTTTTAATAGCATTATGATTTCCTGTGTTGCATTGCCCTCATAAAATTCTCACACACGTTTTTTGCTGTGATGTGGATTTTCCCCTCATGACAGCTTCCGGAGCTTCCTGTCAACAGCTGACTCCTTAACTGATGTTTATCTTTGCCCCTTGAGAGAGTGTTTTTTGTGCGTGAGGGATTTCATTTGTATGCACTGTGATCATGTTCAGCAAGTGTAATCCAGTTATAATTACCTGTTTGCTTCCAGTTAAAAACCCTGCTCCTGAGAACATCCACATCTCGTCACTACCCCCCAGCGTTCCCACAGATCAGGAACCGGAACAGAATCGAGGACATGGTACACATATATTTTCCTTTTTTCTTGCACAGTTTTAACAAAATGCTGTACTGCTCTAAACTGCCTCCTGAGACATTTACTGCACTGTGGGTTTCTGTGCATCACTTTTCAGAAGCAGATACGGTGGAGGAGAAACCAGTGATCCAGACCACACACACACATAGATTTGCTTCATCATCCTCTGTGTTTCTTCAGAGACAAAATGAACCTGTTGCAACCACATACTTTGACCAGAGGATCCCTATTCCTGAGCAGGAGAGTGAGGTAACAAACTCCGCCTAATCATCGCTGTGTTGGAATCACTGAACATTAAACATTTAATTCACAGGAAATAATATTGGACAAAGCAGTGAAAAATCAATATTTGCAGAAGTGACAAGTATAAGTACACATTGGAGTTACTGTGTTTTAGTAAATTTTTCAGGCATTTGCACTTTACATCCCCCATAAACACCCAAACAGCCACAGACGACCAAAAGCATCTACTGATCTAACCTGTTTAATACCTGCTGATCCAGTAAATCTATCAATCCATGTAAATATTTAGTGTAAATACAGTTATTCATCTTTTCATGGTCATCAGATATGACCCATTTGGATGTTCAGTGGCTCCGTAGTTACCGTGGAAACATTGTATTCTTCTACAATGTTGATTCACCAGTAAAACCAGTGGAGTTGGATCAGTGACAGTGGATGGAGACACTGGGTTTACGTTCAGTTAATCAGAGATTTTATCGAAAAAGTCACTTTTTTCTGAAGTTTCTTCTATTTCTGATATAATAACCTTTAACTTCAATCTGAACTTTTATAAACATCTACATGATCAGTAAATTAAATATAAGAAAATACCAGATGTTTACTGTAAAAAAAAACACAAAATACAGAGGATAACATTATAATAAATGGTGATAAATCACTTCAGAAAAGTTAAATACAGAGAAAAAAATATTTTGGATCTGCCACCAAAGTAGCACTGGGTCTTTATGGGTTAATTACTTATTTCCTTATGCCTCACATTTTATTACTTTACTACATTTGAGGGGCATTATGAGTTAATATGCATGATTTTATTTGGCATCTGCACACTTTCTGCAAACTTCAACACTGACTTTAACTGAAATGAAAGAGACACTAAGGCATACAAATGACAAATAATCCCTTGGTGTATCCATTGGTGCATATCACACACAATCAACCACATAACCAGTTGAAAACAATGTAAAAAGACCAGAACAAACTAGACAAAAATTAATCACTTTTTACTTTGTTCCTTAAGTAGCCTGTGTCTGTTTATTGTTTCTTGAGTAAAGCAGTTATATCAGCTCCTCTGAATATTTTTTGACCGGTATGTGTACTTATACTTGAGTAAATAAAGTGTGTACATGCCATGTTTGTCAAATATGTGATTTGTAAAGCCATTAGTGTTTTCTTGTTTGCAAATATGAGACAGAAATCTGGAAAAAGACTCATACAAGTGATAGAAGTGTGCTGACTGCAAAATACAGGTCCAGCGCTGATAGCTAATGCAAATACTATTCTTTTTTGGTTTTTGTTTATTTTGCTTTTGTTGTTCTTTATCCTCTCTTTTGTGCCCAAGAAACAAATAAATCTTCTTTAGATAAATATAAAAGTAGGTAAACTAAGCTATTGTGAAGTTTTTCAGCCCAGTTATCTACATTATCTTTGAGTAAACACAGATTCAACAACAGAAATGTATGAAAAGACCTTTAATATAACACATGTGATAAATATCTGTTATTATAAGCTGATATGTGCGGCTGTTGTATGTGCATTCAATGAAGAAACAGGAAATTTGAGAAAGGAACCAGCGTAAAAACAAGCTATATATGTTATTCTAAAACAAGAGGATGTTTCTTGCAGCGTGAAACAATTTTATTTGGCCTAAATTGTGTTGTGTTTTTTCTCTACGGATGTATGATTTTACAGGGAGTTACATCATTCCAGCTATGTATAATAATGTTTCTAAGTTAACCAATATTAGGATTTGAATGATGAAAACGTGGAATCTGGCAAAATGTACTTGAATGTTTACTTTGTAAATTTAATAAAGAAATTGGCTTTGTTAAAATTAGAAACAAAAACCAAATGTTCTCGATGATAAGTATGAATTAAGAGCAGCTGATGTTAAAAAACAATCAAGAAACAATTAATATTCCAAGACCAGACAATCACAGATGGTTTAATAATTATCTCCAAAGCTGTACAGTTTTTACATTTCAATGAGTTAAAGTTACTCAGCTCTACTGGAAGAAAGAATAGATCTTCCCTCATGATGATGATGAAGAATAATGTGTTCTGTCAGTTGAGTTGACACCTCTCCAATCAGCGTTTCCCTTTAATCTGTCATTTATTTGTGTGTTGTTTAGGGCTGGTTTAGTTTCCGTAAGCTGTGGGCCTTCACCGGGCCTGGGTTTCTGATGAGTATCGCCTACCTGGACCCAGGAAACATCGAGTCTGATTTGCAGTCTGGAGCTAAAGCTGGATTCAAGGTGAGAATCATTACTCAGCCGATACTTCCGTTATTTCTGTAGATGATGAAGAACACATGAATGACTAATGAGATTATGAAAACTGGTTGGCTGCAGACAGGAAGACATGATGAGCCTTATAAAACACATACAGTTACATAGTTGAGTTTTTAGTCTTAGCTTTCTAACTTTTCTTATTATATTAATCGTCAAATGGTGAAAAAAGAGATGCACAAGTCTTAATAAATATCTCTAATTACCACTTGATAGTAAAACGTAGAAAACCCTTGACATATTAATTAATTAACCTTGTCATAAATACCCTTATTCTTCTTTTATGGTTGCATTATCTCCAGATAATATGTGGACAAGGCAGCACATCTTGTTCTCCAGTGTTTGTATTGAACTAACATTAATAGTATGTATGTTCATTTTGAGGACAGGATACACTTCTGCTTTTCATGGGAAAGATTTAGTGAATATAAATATAACATACAGTCTGAACATGTCACTAGATAATCTCAAAAGACCAATTTTCTTTATTGAATAATAGTATATGGGGCACTGAAAACATGGGATTTTTCAGTGTTATTTTTTAGTTAAAAATTTCCTTTAAAAAAAAAAAACAAACACTACATAGACTCGTACAATAATATTCCCTTTCAATCATCACTTCCCACCCCATGTCTGTGTATATTGGTGCATGTATTCTGCTGGATTTTCTACTTTCCTCTTGTTTTGGACATTTATGGGCAGTGATTTTGTACCTGCAGCCAATCAATAACAGCATCGCCCATGAGCATGAGCAGAACAAAATGACTCCTGTTACATGGCTCTGTCCTCTTTCTGCCCTTCTCACTCAATGCACAGTTCTGCCTGAGAGTTAAAATGCAGGTTAAAGCACACATGTGTTCATAGGCTTTTCAATGTATAACCAAATATCTTCTATTTAAAAAGATGCTGCAATGTACACCTCACAGATACAGATACAGATGAATATTATTATTCCCCAGGGAGAATTTTTTTCCATCAGCTCAAGAAAAAACAAAAAAAATACTCAAACTATTAATAAAGCAATCATCAGTCTATCATTCATCCGTCTAAGGTGTTGTAGTCTGTTGGCAGAATCTGTCAGCATCAGCATATGTGTGGATGTAGTCAGAAGGATTGAGAACATGTTATAATAGACGATTCATAGGGTTTTTCACTGTTAACAAACATAATTTTTCACAATAGTCCTTCATTTTATTTCCCTGATCATTTTTACCTCCTTCAGATGAGATTTTCCTCTTAGGATATGTGGCAGAAATGTCAGTACTTTGGTTGAAAATGAACAAAGAAATCCACTTTTAGAAAGAAACAGAGGAACTATGTTGCAACTATGTTGCAACATTGCATTTGCAGCATGTGTGGGATATATAATATACACTGAACAAAAATATAAACGCACCACTTTTGTTTTTGCTCCCATTTTTCGTGAGCTGAACTCAAAGATCTAAAACTTTTTCTGTGTACACACAAGGTTTATTTCTCTCAAATATTGTTCACAAATCTGTCTAAATTTGTGTTAGTGAACACTTCTTCTTTGCTGAGATAATCCATCCACCTCACAGGTGTGGCATATCAAGATGCTGATTAGACAGCATGATTTTTGCACAGGTGTGCCTTAGGCTGGCCACAATAAAAGGCCACTCCAAAATGTGCAGTTTTATCACACAGCACAATACCACAGATGTCAGAAGTTTTGAGGGAATATGCAACTGGCATGCTGACTTCAGGAATCTCCACCAGAGCTTTTGCCTGTGAATTGAATGTTCATTTCTCTACCATAAGCCATCTCCAAAGCTGTTTCAGAGAATTCATGAAGAAGACTGTGCGAGGAAAATGGTGGTCACACCAAATACTGACTGGTTTTCTGACCCCCCTGGACCACCCAATACAGTAAAACTGCACATTTTAGAGTGGCCTTTTATTGTGGCCAGCCTAAATCTCACCTGTGCAATAATCCTGCTGTCTAATCAGCATCTTGATATGCCACACCTGTGAGGTGGATGGATTATCTCAGCAAAGGACAAAGGAGAAGTGTTCACTAACACAGATTTAGACAAATTTATGAACAATATTTGAGAGAAATAGGCCTTTTGTGTACATAGAAAAAGTTTTAGATCTTTGAGTTCAGCTCATGAAAAATGGGAGCAAAAACAAAAGTGGTGCATTTATATTTTTGTTCAGTGTAGCTTTTATGATTAACATCTGTATACATGTACTACCTTTAATCAGTAATAGATTATTGTGAAATATAGGGTTTAGTTATTTTGAATGGGTTATGAACAGAGCATTGATCTGAGTGTCTGACACGTGCTTTAACCTGAAGGTTTTGTGTTTGTTCATTTGTGTATCTATCCCAGAAAGAGTACCTGTAATGTTGCAAGCTGTAGTTAAAACATCTAACACAGAGGAAGGATAATCCTTCATTAAATGCTAGTTTTGATTATACTCATAAAAATCCTACCTCATTTAAAAGATATTACAAGTATATAAAGTAGGAGTTGTCAGTGAATTCTCTATAAATTGCCCCCATGTCCCTTTAAAGCAGACTACATGAAGCCGGCCTTCAGGGCAAACTTCAACGCAGCTGAACTTTGCCCCGACATCCTGGAAAACTGGAAGGACGAGCACAAATTAATTATACTCTTTGTGCTTCTCATAGTATGAGTAAAAGGTGTGGTATGAAGATTACACAGGCTAAAACTTCAGCCTGAGTGTCCATGGTCATAAAGATACTAATCACATTCAGGACACGAAACATTACATTAACCCATAAAGACCCAAACAGCCACTTGTGACCAAAATCATCTTCTGATCTAAACTGTTTAATACCTGTTGATCCACTAATCTTATCAATGCGTGCAAATAATTGTTGTAAAATACAGTTTGTCATCTTTTCATGGCCATCAGATATGACCCATTTGGACGTTCAGAGGCTCCATAGTGAACATAGAAACACCATCATCTTCTACAACATTGATTCACCAGTAAAACCCATGGAGTTTAATAACTGACAGAGAATGGAGACACTGTTTCACGTTCAGTTATTGACATCTTTGCTGAAAAAGTAACTTTTTCTGTTTTTGATAGTATTCCTCAAGTTTAATCTGAGCTTTAATGGACATCTACATGATAAGTGCATTAAATATAGGAAAATACATTATTTAGACTGAAAAAGTACAAAATACACAGGGTAGTATTATAAAGAATAGGGATAAATCACTTAAGAAAGGCTTAATGGAACAAAAAAAATTTCATTTTTGAACTACCACAAAAATAGCACTGGGTCTTTATGGGTTAATGAGTCTTATAGCTGATAAACAGAGTAACATGGAATAAGAAAAGACTAGGAGCAAAGAATAAACCTTTGTCAGTGATTTTAAAAAGTACATGATAAACGTACAGTTTGTCATTTTAAGAATTTCCCAATGAAATAAAATATGTGCAAATGTTTTCAGAAGATGGAAAAGTAGATATATTTTTCACTCAAGTAGAATTACAGATACTTGTGTCAAAAATAAAAACACAAGTAGAAGTATTATTTTATTTATCATAATTATCATCATCATACCTTTATTTGTACTGTAGAACTCACTAAGGGATTAAGTCTCATTCATGACATTAGACCAAATTAAAAACAAAGCAAAGAAGCATCACAGAGAAACATAATAACAGAAATGAACATAAAATATAAAATACAAATAAAGAGATTACAGTAAACTTTTAATTGAAATTGCAATTAAAAATAGATGTGGTGAGGTGGAAAAGGCTTATAGGTATGAGAGTATTGATTTTAATAAGACGCTGTATTCTCCTAGTTTAGACTGAATGCATCAATGTCAAGAATGAAAATTAGTGGGTCTCATAAAATCTATGCATGTAGTGAAGCAAATCCGGAAACTAATGAGTTTTCCGGTGAGGATACTAATGTGTATGACCCTCCTTCCTTATCATATAAAACACACCAAGTATCATCTTTTCTCTGTGGTCCAGTCTCCTTCATGTGTGTTTTGTCACTTTACCTTCCTTTTCATTTCATGTCATGTTCTATATGTAATAATCTCCCCAAGAGGTCTTCTTTTTTTATTGTCATCCTATTCATCTAATGCAGGAGGATGTGCAGTGGTACTAAATAGAAAATAATGATAATTTCACTTGAATGTGTTGAAATCATAGTAACAGGCTTGTTGTAAAAGTGTAACTCAGAGGTGTCAAATTCATTTTAATTCAGTTTCAGGGGCCACATACAGCCCAATATGATCTCAAGTGGGTCAGACCAGTAAAATAATTACATAATAACCTATTAATAATATCAACTCCAAACTTTTTTCTATGCCTTAGAGCAGGGGTGTCAAACTCACTTTGATTCAGGGACCACATTTAGCCCAATTTCATCTCAAGTGTGCTGGACCAGTAAAATAATGACATAATAACCTACAAGTACAGTAATTACAACTCCAAATTTTTCTTTTTGTTTTAGTACAAAAAACTCCCATTAAATTATGAAAATATTTATATTTTACACAAAAGATGTGAATAACCTGAAAAAAATGAAATTGTATTGGAAAAATTAGTGCAATTTTAACAATATTATGCTTCGACTTATTATTTATACATGTGTATTACACACAATGTTACACAAACATTTGGTAACACGCGTAATATTGTTAAAATTTTGGAGTTTGGAACTAAAATAACAACAATTTCTATAACATTACGTCACAACGTACAGATCACAGTTGATCTAGTAATGCACAAAACGGGCAGAATATTGTTAAAATTGCACATTTCAGGTTGTTCATATTTATTTTTATTTATGTATTTATTTGCATTTTATTATGAAAGGATAGTTTGTAAATGTTCATGTTATTAAATGTTATTTTTTTGCATAAGTTTTCAAGAAGAAAATTTGTAGTTGTCATCATTCATAAGTTATGTTATTATCTTACTTGAGATCATATTGGTCTGTATGTGAAACCTGAGCTAAAATGACTTTGACAACCTTGACTGTTAATGTCTTAAGTGTCATTTTTGCACTTTCATCCTGAGTGGAACCTTTGGTGGGCTGGATTTGGCCTGCGGGCAACATGTTTGACACCCCTGTCTTAGAGTGAAAAAAGTAAAATTACTTTATGAAAATGTTTACATCTATAAACTATCCTTTGAATGTAAATAACCTGAACAACCAGACCTAAAATCAGAAAACATCAAATAAATAAACAAAATATGAATACCATCAACAAATGCCAGCAACCTGAAATGTTCTGAGAGAAGTTAATGCAATTTTAACAATATTATACCTCATCATTAACACATGTACAACACAACTTACAGATCACAGTGGATCTACTGCACAAAGGTAAAATCATTTAGTAACTGGCATAATATTGTTAAATTTGCACTAACTTCTCTTAAGACATTTCAAGTTGCTTACATTTGTTGGGGTATTCATATTTTTTATGAAAGGATAGTTTGTAATTGACCCTTTTTGTACTGAAACAAAGAGGAAAAAGTTGGCGTTGTCATTATTTATAGGTTATTATGGTAGTATTTTACTTGAGTGAATTAGATGAATGACAGGCAGGCAGGCAAACTGGGAAATAACAGTGTAACAGCAGCATGACATTCATCCAATACCAATAGAGTACCACAGCTAACATGAGTTAAAAAAAAATGCAACAGAAGTATAAAAAGAATCTGGATAGTAGCTGTAATGTGCTGAAACAGAACTGTAAGGTGCAAAACAAGTTGAAATATTCCAAATGGAAGGTGCAAAATGACATTTAAGTGCAAATGGATTTATGAGCCGAGACATCCGACAGAGGTGAGTTATGATAGAGTGAGATGGAATGTGGCAGGAAGGATGTCCTGTATCTGTCTGAACTGGTCTGTATGTGGCTCCTGAACTAAAATAATTTTGACATCCTTGACTCTTAACGTCTCTGTGTCAATTTTGCATTTCACAAATTCATCATTGGACCATTTGGTGGGCCGGTTTTGACCCATGGGCCATGTGTTTGACACCCCTGGTGTAACTAGTAAAAGAATCAGTATCTGTGCTAAAATAGGGGTGTAAAAGTTGCCAGAAAGTCAATATTCCAGTTAAATAAAGTTATACTAAAGCTGTAAAGACTTATTTGTGCTGTGGATGTGTAGTTAACAGATGATACATCTGATCCTTACCTTTCAGCTCCTATGGGTGCTGCTGGGTGCCACTATCATCGGTCTGCTGCTGCAGCGTCTGGCGGCTCGTCTGGGCGTGGTCACTGGGATGCACCTGGCTGAAGTCTGCAACCGTCAGTACCACACTGTGAGTCTGTAATGCCCAGCTGTTGACAATATGACACATGTTTTCACTTTTGGATACAGAACACGCTTGCACTGATTTCATCTATCACTGCTTGTGTTTTCTAAATTCATTATGTTCCCAGGCCTCCCTCAGCAGATCAATTTAGAGAGGATTTAATTAAAAAGCGGTCTGCAAAACCAGTCTTGGTTTACTGAAACTGCCTCAATTTATTGCATTACACTGTTGTTTTAGTAGTGATAAAAAAATCTAAGCTTTATGTGATGGCGGTTATGTGGGAAAATATCAAAAAATGTTGCAATTCACAGTTAAACCCTCAGAGGCTTTTGCTAATCATGGCTTTAAAGCATACTACCCACTCTCTTCTGTGATAAATATGTGTATTGTGCTTCTGTTGGAGATATTTTAAGAGGCTGAATTGTTTTTATGCTTTCTGTGGCAGCTTTGTGCACTTTATTTTTTGCTATTTAAGGACTTCTGTGTATGATTTAGGGATTTAGGAGGATCTAGCTGTAGAGATGGAGGAGAATATTCATAATTATGAAACGAGAATTTTGCTTTTAGTGTCTTAGATTGATCTGTTTATATCTTTAGAGGAGATAGAGTCTCTAAAAGCAACTTGTTTAGGTCCTTCGTTGACATACTTTCATACATTTTTGTTTATTGTCTTATCAAATAAAAGAAAAGATTAATTTAAGCTTTTTAGTATGGTGTTGCTGCACCTTGGCATTGATTCTACACATCTGTGGACTCAGCTGGAGGATGCATTGCTTATTTGGCAATTTGAAGATGGAGGTGGAGTTATTGTACAACATGTCGGTCAAAGGAAAAAAAAAAATCGTATGTCAGTGTTTTTCAACCCTGAAGTTGGGACCCTACATGGGATCACCTGGAATTCAAATGGGGTTGCCTGAAATTGTTAATAATTGATACAAAAAAAAAAAAAAAAAACACAAAAAAACTTACTAATAAAAATATATGGTGAGTTGAGAGAGACAATCCCAATACATAAATGACATGACAAACTGTGAAGCTGAAACTGAAGCACTGTGGTACTGTTTGTCTTTCAAATGTTCATTGTGGTCGGTTTCAGATGCTGCAGCTCTTTCATAATTCATAGTTTGAGTTCTTGTTTGTTCGTTTTTAACTGTCAGCCTTGTAAATACAAGCTGGACTGACTGTACATATCCTGACCAAGGAAAATAAAATTCTCACTTTTTGCAGTAATCTCCACCTGGCTTTTCTGCCTCTGTCCATAATAATATACATTATATAGACTAAATGTTGTCTAAAATTAATGTTTATTTGCAACATAGTATAGCAAACTATTACGTGATCAAAAACAACTTAATTTTAGCAAAAAAAAAAAAAAAAAAAAAAAAAAACTCTCCATTTTGCATGCCTGGGGTCACCAGAAATTTGTGATGTTAAAATGGGGTCTTGTCGTAGGTGTTCAGTTGGTTTGAGATCTGGTGATTATTCATAATATTTTTCACACTCATCAAACCAATCAGTTAGCCCTTGTGACTTATTAATGGACAATGTCATCCTGGAAGAAACTACTCTAATCAGGGTCAGAAACAATCAAGCAAAAAGCCACCAGATCCCCTCACCACAGGGGTCAAACTGGCCTGAACCGCTCTCACCACACAGACACTCATTGTAATTCATTCGTAATTGCGTCGCAGCCCTACTATAATAACCCTGTGTATATTATTGTGATCACGTTCCACATCGACATTCCCAATCATCTGAGGAAGAGTAACTTTTCTGTTTTTCCGTACATATTTCACTGTTGCACAAGCGTCACAGCAATCACATCACAGCATTGAATTTTCCCGAGGGGATCAATAAACTTCATCACATCTCATCTCACACTCACCATTCCTGTCAACAAGGGGTCTAGGAAATATTGATACAATTAGATATGGCAAAATTATGTTTTGTAATCATGTATCAGTGTTTTTTCATAGTTTACACGAACAGATTTGTGGCTGACAGTAGTTCATTTTGATGGCAGTGTTGAATGATACAGGGACTGTGATCAATACAAATCAAGAGCAGGTTGTTCTGGTTTAACATTTTGCTTTTATGTTATGGTGTTCATTATACATGGACATTTTTCTCAGATAAAAAATGGTGTCTGTTTTTTTTTATTATTGAAGTGTATTGATTTATAACCCCTGTATCCTGCTTTAAGTCACCAGCTTCTTTACAATACATAGGTCTGACCATCAACCACAATTTCTGAAATATTAAAGGGATTATATGTAGTACTGATATTCCAGATTCTCAATAACAGGGGAAAGCTGTGAACCAGAATACAATAACATCTAAAGACACCAATGAATTATCACTATGACTGTATCACTAACTGAATAAAGTATAACGCTCATTGTTTATACACGTCTGTATAATGGAATCATCATATTTTCTCAGTAACTTTGTTGTGTATTAACTTTATAGAAAGCTAAAAAAACGTGCCCCATTTGCTGCGTCTAATGGGACCTAACTTTGGAAAACAAATTAACGGTGGTCAAAAGCAAGAGACAAATCATTTTATCCCATTTTAATTGTGCTGTCATTTACACGTCATGATGTTTCTCAATTCAAAAGATCATTTTACAAGCCAAGAAAGATGTGGTTTGTAGCAAAGATAGTAAAGAAACATTAAGGAGTTACACATCACCAACACCAAATGACCACTGCTTTGGCACATTTTACCTCAATGTTCAAAACTCTGGAGAGAAAGTTACGATAATGACACCTCCACAACTTTTGGTGGTGTATTCTTCCCAGTCTGTTGGTGATAATAAAACAAACTGAAACTTTCCTCACTTCAGTTATCCTCTAAACTAAGAAACATCGTATGTGTAAATGGTGGCAAAATTCATTTTGGCCACTGCACAATACAATACAATACAATACAAACCAGTTCAATACAGTACATTACAATACAAAACAATACACTATAATACAAAACAAAACAAAACAAAACAATACAATACAATACAATACAGTACAAAACAATACAATACAATATGTTTATGTTTATGCATTTGGCAGATGCTTTTTTCCAAAGCGACTTACAGGGGAAAACCAATCACATCACTCAGTCAATCAAATTGTATTTATATAGTGCCAGATCACAACAAAAAAGTTATCTCATGACACTTTATATATAGAGTTGGTCAAAACCAGACTCTAAGCCAATTTACAGAAACCCAACAGAATCCTCCAGGAGCAAACACTTGTGACTGGTGACAGTGGTGAGGAAAAACTTCCTTTTAACAGCAGAAACCTGGAGCAGACCCAGACTCCTGGAGGATGGCCGTCTTCCTTGACCAGTTGGGGTTAAAGAGAGAGGGTAAAGAAAGAGAAAAAGAGAGAGCGATAGAGATAGAGACTGGGGGAGAGGGGGAGAAGGGGGGGCAGTAGGGGGAGACACATGGAGGCAGTTGAGGATAAGTGAGTGATAATACAACACAAAATTATACAAAACAATACAATACAGTACAAAACAATACAAAACAGTTTAATACAGTACAATTTTTCCCCATTTGGCACAACTAAAAATTGTGTGGCTCTGAATAACTTCTTAAGCTTCACAAACAAACTCCCCAATGGAGAGGAAAAGTTGCAATTTTAGCCTCACATTTCATTCTTTTACCTCAGAATTGAGTCCATCGCTAAAAACAATTGCAATGCTTCAAATTTCTATGATCATTTTGCCACGTTCTTTGACTCCAAAGCCACTTTTACACAGAGATCCTGGAAAAAAGGCAAGATGGTGATCCCACCTTCTTTCCACCATTGACCGATTTGACCGGCACAGGGGTCACACATGGAATACGTCATCAAAACATTACACCTTGGTTGTGGAATAAGAGGTGTTCATTTTGCACAGTGTTCCGAAATCATGATTCCACCTTTATCACAGCTCTGTTACTACCTCCAGAGGCGTTACAGAGCTGTGACAGAGGTAGGACCAAATGATCCCACCATTTCATTTACACAGATGTTGTTCTGGTGAAATAGTCCTGCCATAGTAGTGCTGGGTAAAAGGGGCTTAAACGGGCTTAAAGATACAACCAAGAATGAAATATATAAAATTAACCGTTCCTGTGTGGAATGATTGATTGAAGTTTCTCACAGATTCTCAACTATGTGGTTTTGTTGAGTGACTCACTACTCCCTCTAGTGGTTACATACATTCAAAAAAACATGTTGACCTGTGGCTGTGAATAAATTCCGTGCCCATTTTTACGGGGCAATATATTGACATCTTCAACCTAACATCTTTTTTTCTAAACAGTAGTGATTCTTTTAGGTTATCTATAAATATTTTTTGAGTAGAAATACTACAGATAGTCCCTTTATGTGCTTTCCATAGATCTAAATAAATACAGATGACACTTCATTCACTGCTGAAACACTAGCCAGCTTAGTCTTTGTGACTGTAACTTCCTCTGCCCTAATGGTGAACTATTTTTCAAAGTCACACACATGTTTTTCCATATCTTTTTTCCACCTTGTGTGCTCAGCAGATACCACAGAGCAAGAAGGATGTTAATTACTCACTTGTAGTTGCAGAGCACCTGTGTGGAAGAATTTGTATTCATTAAGTTCACCCAGTCCCCTGCATACACTGAATGCAAAGAGTAGCAATAAATAAATGCTGCACTTAATGGCTAACTTACTTTCGCATGTCACTAACTTGCATCATTTGTCTAGGTGCCTCGAATCATCCTGTGGTTGATGGTGGAGCTGGCGATCATCGGTTCAGACATGCAGGAGGTCATTGGCTGTGCAATTGCATTCAACCTCCTCTCCTCTGGCAGGTGGTGTGAATAAAGTGACAACATTGATTTAATGACTGCTGCAATCAGTTTGATAAGTGCTGCAACATGCCCTGATTACTCCTTTCCATATTGTGTGTTTGTGTGTGTGTTTCTTACAGGATACCCTTATGGGGCGGTGTTCTCATCACCATCATTGACACATTTGTTTTTCTCTTCTTAGACAAGTATGGTAAGTTATGCCCCTATATAGTTCATGTTATCACTGAGGAACAATATATGATTACAGCAACATAAAATAAATCATCCTCTGTGCAGGTCTGAGGAAGCTGGAAGCGTTTTTTGGCTTTCTCATCACTATCATGGCCATTACCTTTGGATACGAGGTAAGAATATACATCAGTGATTATGCAAATGAACCTTCTCCATCTTTCCTTCATATTTCTTTGTCAGTTCATATCAATTAAAATCCCTGTGCTTAAAGGGTTTATATGTAAAATTTATTCCTCATACTCTCAACAGCAGGGAAAGTCATACCAGAACACACATATAATTACCAAAACCACCAATGAATCAACACTGTGTATCCACAGACTGTGTCAATCACTGAATAAAGTATAATGATCATTGTTTACACACATCTGTATTATGCTATCATCAAATTTCTCTGTATCTTTGTAATATATTAACTTTATAGAAAGCTTTCACCTTTTCTTCTTCAAATTAAAAGTAATGGCAGCTTAATTTGACATTAAGTCAAATCAACACTGTATTGTATAATCTATATGTGTAGCTGATAGATTACATTATAGCTCTGTTAGCTTAGTTTTGCTCTGTTTTCCAACAAAAACAGACACAGTAAATCCACAAATCACCTCCTTTTTCTGTATAGTTTACGTTGTCAGTAGCTGCACTAAAGATCTGTTCAAAATCATCCAAACAAGGTCAGAACTGTCACAATTGAGTGTGAATTATGGATCAACAAACAACCAGCTGAGCAAAAATAATGAAATCACATAATAACTTTATATCTTCATAAGCTTTATGATCAAACTCATCCATGTAGAGGACCCGCTGCCATTTCAGCATCAAACTCCATTCTTTTCATTTATATCTGTGTCCAGTGGAGAAAACGACAACAGTGCTTTTAGTTTTTTTCACTTCGTCACTTTCTTTGACTCTAAAAGTTGTTTCTTAGTAGTTCTCATCCCATCTGGTCACTGTCTGACTTTTTGATCAAAGCCCCCAAGGTGTTAGTTTTACTCACAATGGGAGACCAGCCGAGTGACTCACTACTCCCTCTAGTGGTCATATAAAGCCATGAGCCCACAGGTGTGAATAGCTTTAGTTCACATCTCTATAATTCAGTACATTGGCAGATCATCAGAGCTCTTTATTCTTAACACTCTAATGATACTTTTAGGTCATATTTGAGTATTTTAACTCAGAAATACTACATATAGCTCCTTTGAATCTATACATCTCAAAGCTGTATGCAGTAATACAGTACTTCATTACCTCTTTTTCAGTATGTGACAGTGGGTCCAGACCAAGGTGACCTGCTGAAAGGGATGTTTATTCCATACTGCGAGGGCTGTGGATCTCCTCAGCTGCTGCAGGCAGTGGGCATCGTGGGTGCCGTCATCATGCCTCACAATATTTACCTCCACTCAGCCCTCGTCAAGGTAAGACAAAATGTTTGATAAGAGAAAACATATTCTTTTGAGCTGCATGACATTGTAGAACTTGTGTCACAAATTGACCAAAATGTTCTTTCAGTCTCGTGAAGTTGATCGATCAAACAAGAGGGAAGTAAAAGACGCCAACAAGTATTTCTTCATTGAGTCAGCCATCGCACTGTTTGTCTCCTTCCTCATTAATGTGTTTGTCGTGACTGTTTTTGCTGAGGCTTTTTATGAAAAAACAAACATAGAGGTGGTAAGTATCCATGAAACTCATCTTATAATCTCAGTTATGTTTTAAGTCATCTTTTTGATATTGTATGTTTTTTTGTTGTTTGTTTGTTTGTTTGTTTATCACAGTACAGTGTGTGCAATGAATCAGGCAGTCCACATTCACACCTCTTTCCACTGAACAATGAAACTCTAGAGGTGGACATCTACAGAGGGGTAGGATTTCAGTTGTCTTATACTTAATTTTTTTTTTTTTTTTTTTTTTTTTTTGGGGGGGGGGGGGGGGGGGGGGTCTTAAAGATTTTACTCAAATGTTGGATTTGAACCCCCTCAAATATGAGCTGATTGGATTTTTGTTGCCAAAAATGAAGATCACTTTGACCTCACAGGACACCTTTTTAACTCAAGAATTCATCACATTTTCCACACAAATGTGTAATAGGATAAAAAGACAAAGAAATGACATTTTACACTAAATATGCCAAAGGTCAGATTTACAACAGCATCACTACATTCTGTAAAAATACCCTAGTATTATGAAAACACCATGTTTGTCGGGATCAAATATGTCAGTAGTGGAAACTTTTATTTGGCTAAAAAATATACTTGTAAAATATATGTGTTTTTGAATTCCTTCAAAGTGCATTATATGTTGTGCATTATATAAATTTGGACAGACATATATGTAAAATGTCAATTCCTTGGTTTGTGAAGACATTTAATCATAGGGCAGTAATTTCAGTTTTTACGTGCTCAAAGTTACAAATATTAGACGTTTAGACTTTTGTTAAATCCAGAACAACTTTGTTTAACACAGGATGGGTAAATGTAAGAAGACTTTTTTCAATATTCCTATTGTTTTGGTTTTCTTCAAGTATATATTCAGGGAAATCGAGGACTCTATTTACAAAAAAGAATATAATGTTCATACATTTTTACACCCTCTCCTTACATTTTATATCAGGTCCACCCATCCATTGGTGTTAATATTCCTTTAATTAAGAAGCACAGAATGGACAAAACTAAGACTAATTTTAACAAGAACTTTCATGTTTTTTTTTCAATCAGTAAGGCAGAAGGTGGATGATTATTTAGTTGGATGCAATCCACAATTTCACCACTAGAGGTCACTTATTATCACACGCCAAACCTTTATGTTTACAACTTGTTAAATGGTTATTTGGGTAATTTATTACAGCACTTTGTATGTACAAAGCATGATATTCATATGTTACATTTGTCTCCTTATAATAGCAACACAAATTCTCATACTTTAATTTAGATTTATTCTGTAAATGCTTAGTTTTCCAGTGTCTATCTAATGTGTTTTTTACTAAATGGTTTGTGCTCTGCTGAATGGTGCTTGGGGTGACTCCCTGCCTTCTTTGTGTTTCTGTGGTAGGGAGTGGTGTTGGGGTGTTTCTTTGGCCCGGCGGCACTCTACATCTGGGCTGTGGGAATCCTTGCAGCTGGTCAGAGCTCCACCATGACTGGAACGTACTCAGGCCAGTTTGTCATGGAGGTCAGTGGAGGAACTCAAAGATCTTGACCAACAAACACACACATCTGCTTTTTCTTCTACCTTCATAATAAATATTTTCACCATATGTTTTCACTGACTTACAATGTACATCAAAAAAGTTATTAAAGTAAGGTTAACATATTCAGCAGAAGTTTTTTCCTGGTTGAAACTGTGGTAAACAAGTCCACATGCCTTGTAAATGTCACAGACTGATGTGTTCTCCTGCCCTCAGGGTTTCTTGAATCTGCACTGGTCACGCTTTGCTCGAGTGTTGTTGACGCGTTCACTCGCCATCACTCCGACGCTGCTGGTGGCCATCTTCAAAGATGTGCATCACCTGACAGGCATGAACGACTTCCTGAATGTGCTGCAGAGCATGCAGGTCTGCAGGCTGGTTTACTATCAGCTCTACCCAAGCATTAACCAATACTCAGCTTGAGCCATCATGCGTAATATCTTACAAATCCGCTGTATCATGTAGAACTTAGGCTCAATTTAGTTCATACTTACAGCTGCAATAGAAAACATGATGTGGGTAACATTTAAAATCCGGTTTTGAGTCGGTGAAATATTATTTTTTCAAGATGATAAAGTATTATTTTTTAGTTGTTATGTAAGCAGAATACCTATATGCAGCCAATTTACAAATATAGACTATAGCTTTTGATTTAACATAACCCTTAAAGATCCAGAACTATTTTTGTGGTGACTTACAAAGATTTTTTTCTCTATATTGAACCTTTCCTATGTGAATTACCATGATTTATTGTAGCATTTACCTTCCCATTTAACATTTTTCTGTGAAAATTAGGTATTTTCCTATATTTAATTTACTAATCATGTAAATGTTCACAAAAGTTTAGAGTAAATGCAAAAGTTATTAGAACAAAACAGTCTGAGTCTGAAGGTAGAATGACTTTTTCAGCTAACTATGTCATTAACTGGACACAAAAACAAGCATCTACAGCCACTGTCATTTGTCAAATTCTATGGGTTTTCTTTGTTGACTACAGAGCCTCTAAACATCCTAATGGATCATATATTACGCCAATGAAAAGCTGACAAACATCAAATGTATTGAAACAGTTAGCTACTGGCTGTTTAGATTTTTGAGGATTAAAAGAACTCATGTTCTATTATATAATCTATAAGTTCTTTACAGCCCACAATTTAAACTATCAGTTAATAAAGAGGGGAGTCTATTAAAAAATATGATGGGAACTCACTAAGAAAGAATTGCTTTTACTTGTGGGTTTTTTGTCATTTTTTTCATCTTTGGTCTCAAAATGGCATGAGAAGCTTATAATAAATCACATATTTGTTGTTTTTCTTTCACAGCTGCCATTTGCCCTCATTCCAATTCTCACTTTCACCAGTTTACCGTCACTCATGAATGACTTTACCAACGGATTGTAAGTGAAAAATTTAAATGAGCAATTAAAAAGGCAGTCAACTGATTTAGCTGTTAAATGTGTTTATTCTGCTGTCTTTGTCTCTTTAGAGTATTCAAAGTTGGAGGAGGACTGGTGATATTACTTGTGTGCTGCATCAACATGTACTTTGTCATTGTATATGTGACTAAACTCAACAGTGTGTGGCTGTATGTGGTGGGGGCGTTCTTCAGTATAGGATACCTATCGTTCGTGGGATATTTGGTAGGTAACATTAAGCTAGTGGACACAGCATATTTTAAAGTGGTTACACAATGCTCCCTTGTGGACTAAAAACAGAAAGACTGTCAGAGTACAGAAGCATGTAATGTTCAGCCAGTTTCCATCAACTTAACCTTCAACTGCTCATAACATTAAAAGCCTAAGCTCTGTTGAATTATACTTTACTCAGATGTTTTACTGCTTGTTTTTATTGAACACGTGATTTTCAGCTTATAGAGAAAGTGAACTGACTGATTGTAATGTGTGTGTGTGTGTGTGTGTGTGTGTGCGCGTGTGTGTGTGTGTGTGTGTGTGTGCATGTGTGTTGCAGACATGGTTATGCCTGATAGCTCTGGGAGTGTCCTGGCTGGATCCGACCTCCAGGAGCGCGAATGACTCAACCATCCTGATTGAGCAGCAGCCAGAGTTTGACTCCTGAATGTGTCAAAGTACAGACATTCATTTCAGTGATGTGACCTGACTGACCTTTAGAACTTAATAGTGTATTTAAACTTAATAAGTGATTCTTAAACTTTCAGATGAATATGGTGCTCCAGATGTTTTGCAAAATGTCTGTTATGTATATTACCATAATGTGCCTTATATGTAGTTGATATTTTATATTTGATGATCAAGACTTTTAGCATCTCATATTTGTATAATTGTCTTTATCTGTTGTCAGATTCCAATTGCTGCTCATAAAAAATGAAGATATCTTTTGACATACAAATTTACAAGTGTGCGTTGTATCTTAACATTAGGTGATTTTACAGCTGGGTTCCCATAATCATAAAAAACATGGACAAGTCATAGAATTTTATAGACTATATATTTCATAGTCTGATTTCACTAGCTCTTAGTCTTGAGAATAAGAGTAGTAAAACTTTACCAAGTTTGAGTCACTAATAAAGTAAAATAAAGAAAGAAAAGCTGAACAGCTGTAGTTTCAAAGATGCAACCTTGGGTCAAAATGTGAAATTTTTAGACTTAATGACAGAATTGTTTTTTCCTCAAAATTAATGTTTGTCTCAGAGCAACAGATCTACTTCATAACACCATCTGCACATTACAATGCATTCACTTTACAGGTTCTTTCTAGTGGAAGATTTATAAATCTATTTAATAAATGAACATAAATTAATATATATGTTGTAATAACACTTTATTATATACATAGAAAACACTTTTGTTATTTGTTTTCCAATTCATCTTATTAAAGTATGAAAGATTTTGCACATTTAACCCCTGAAGTAGATAATTTCTAAAACAAAAAAATAAAATAAAATAAAATTGTAAACCAGTCTTTTCAAGGCCTAAGAAAGTCACAAATTCAGTAAAATCATCAAAAGGAAAAGGTAAAGATCATATAACTTAATTTCCTCACCCTACTGGGAAATCTACCATTTAAAATGTTATCAAAATAGATCATAGTTTTTTTCCTTCATCCTGATTCAAAAATCAACTATTCAAATCCCTGAATTTTGTCTCTAGTTAGAGAGAGAGAGAGAGAGAGAGAGAGAGAGAGAGAGAGAGAGAGAGAGAGAGAGAGAGAGAGGTTTTTGCTATTTGACAAAAACCAATGCATTTTTTGCGTTATTGTGGACATATATTGACTCATTACAAAATATTTTCTTGTTTAGTTTTTTTTTTTTTTTTTTTTTTTTTTTTCAGTATTTTTTCAGCAGTATTTGAAGAAAATATGGACATAGCAGGTGGTTAGATGCTGCATGACAATAATTATTTTCAGTTTTGTCTGTACAAATGTGTAGGAACCTGAGGTACTCTACATCCATGCAGTTTCCCTTTGAGCCATGGGGAGGCAGTGCAGGCTGTGAGACAGACTGAACATGTCTTACCACCAGAGCTCAGCTTAGTCAGTACAACACTCAGTAAATGACAAGGTGTGTTTTGTGTGTTGTTATGGTGGTACAGTAATGAACACCCAAACAGCTCAAACTGTGATATTTCTAAGCATTACATTACTGTTTAATTTGAATCTTTGCTGGGGTTTTCTTGTAGTGGTTGCAGGTCTGAAGAGTTACAACTATTGTGTAACTGTGAGCAAGCGCTGCTGGTTTCAGTGTTGGTCAAATTCCTGTCCTTAAGTGCTTCAGCTTTTGCAACCCGAGTAGAGGCGGATGGACAGGTTTTTCTTTGCATTGTGGCGAGGAACTTTTTTTTTTCTCCTCTGTCATGGAGGCAGAGTTATGTAAGAGGGGAGAGTCTTCCCACCGCCCCTCTCTGTTTTTGTTTTTCTCAATGAGCCAATGTCTCCCTGCCTAGGCCTCACAGCCTGTCCAGTAGGCCCCTTTCCTGGAAACATAGCCTAGCAGAGGCCACTCAGGGGCAGGCCTGCGAGGTGGGAGGGGAGGGAGGGAGAGAGGGAGGGAAGGGGGGGCTCTTCCAGCAAATCACATGATTGTAGACCCTACAGTCCCAGCCCTACATGAGACTCAGATGCTGCAAGCACATTTCAACAGCTAGTTTGTCATCAGCATGATTGGATAGAGCTAATGCATGGCAGAGTGCATGGGGCTGTAAGTAGAAGCTTTGCGTTCCCAGGTGTGAAATGTAGAAATAGAAGCACAACGCCTGATGGATTACCCTGTATGTACAGTTTGTGTATGTGATGAATGTGATCTGTTAGCGTTAAAATTATCTCCACAGATTTTTTTTTTTCTTTTACAAAATATAAAACTAGCAGGAAGAATTTTGTTAGATTTGGTTTTTGTCAACACATTGGTACTTTCATCGAGTAAATTCACATCTGCTGGGTCGTATTTGTGCTATAAAGCAACAGTTAAAGACATGTAGTGGATTAAAAGATTAAATTGTTGACTCATTTCCTCACAAGACACACTTGGTGCAGTGTTTGTAGCAGATAGTAATATACTGTTTTATTATTGTGGCTGACTAGGACAGAGTGAGGGAGTGAGATGAAATTATGAACAACAGTAAATGTGTTGCTGAACTGTAAACAAACAATTTCACCAAGTGACCATAATAAACACAACATGCCAACTTAGATACTGTATGACTGAATTATTACTAATAGTCACATTATTCTTAACTCCTCTCTTGTTTTCATGTGCTTTCTTCTTTTTGTTGTAATTTAAGTGATAAATATATTGCCTCAGATTTGAAATGTGCTACACGTCTAATTTATTTCTCCTTTCACCACGTGTTGTTATTATGTGCTTGTGCATTACTTCCACCGAGTGATGAAAGATGGATGTAGCTTAAACTAGTTTCTGATGTTTGAAGTCACATGTTCTGGGGAGATTTTCCACAGTACAACTGCAGAACCCCTACCCTCATTTCAGGGCCTCAAAACCAGTTGACCCCTCTTCGCTTTCTTTCTATCTGTCGGCCTATCTGTCTGTCTGCTCAGAGGAATGCACATGAAACATTAGCAGACGTACCAGAAAGCAGGCAAAGATAATGAATTTCAAGTTGATTTAGTAAACAGTGGCATCAGCTTTAAACCGCATGACATTTTCCAGCTGTGCGGTCCATACTTATTTTGTATATATTTTTACACGGATCTGTCAGTGCTGCCTTAAAATGTCCAACACCAGGAATGCAAACAGCGGGACCGTTCTTGTTTATGTCTTGCATTGTGGCCACAGTGGGCACTGGCTGAGCTTGTGGTGTAATGGGCCCACATGTGTTTGGAACGGGTAGCCTAGAATATCTCAACTGTGCAGCTTTCCTTCTATTAACAGGTTTTTCTCAGCTCGCCCGTACTAGTTTGCGTTGTTCTCTGCATCATTCATATCATCAACTGTAGGTGTTTATGTGGTAAAAGGTGACAAGAGACTGATGTTTCTTTTCAATTTCACATCATTGTTTGCCATATTCTGCAGAAAGATTGATGTTGTGCCCAGAGCTTTATTAATTTGACTATAGTCACTGCTGAAACTGCATGATGTAAATATCTGGGACCCACTGGCACACATTACCTAACATGATGTCAATCCCACTTCTGTTTATTTGAACAAGGTGAAAACAACAGCTAAATCTCCATTAGCAAAGTGAAAAATGATTAGAAATTACACAGGACTTTTGTTTAGCTTAGTACTACTCATTTTAATTAAAACAATTTCAACAGCATCTCTCTGTGGTGATTAATTCTGGATTTACGTGAACATAACTTCTTAACAGAGCTGGTCATATATAAAGTTTATAGTTTCTATTATAACATGATGCAACCCTCGTATTGTACATTCTGCAGAGACTGGATGCATTATTGCACAAATGCTCTGTGTTTGCCAAAACACAGTGGTTACCAGAGCAAAGTCCCTAAGTTTTTGGGCAAAACAAGTTACAGTTTCATTTTACTTTTATTTCACTGAAGAGAAACAAAACAAGAGAGAAAATGAAAGGAGCTTGGGTCATTCGTTTCATTCTGCCCTCTGTTACCTCCCCACAAACAGCAGTGGAGAACAGTTACATTGAGGTTCAGCATGAAGTCATATCTACAAAGAAAATGTGTCTTTAACGGAGATGTTTAGTACATTCAAGGGAGGCTACGTACAGGGGACCTCAAATAAAGAAAAATATCTTCATTATCTTTAAATCAAAGGACCTATGGTAAGTAATGCACTATAGTCAGACTGTATAGACTGTTTAGAGTATATGGCTGAATATTATTAATATTAATAAGTGGACTGGATAGACTAGACAGCTGCTGCTTTAGGTTCCTAAACCTGATGAGGATTAGAAAAGTGTGATTTTTATTTGTATTTAAAATTTGAATGCTACTTAAAATTAAGTTTATGTAGAGATTTACCATGGCAGTTTGCAACTGCAGATTCATCATTGCATCAGTGAAAGGCTGGGTTACATTTTGGGAATAGAATTAATAGTACACAACAATCCTTCTTGTAATAAAGAGAAAATAGCTTAAACACTAGTAATATCAAGCCTACTAAACAGTAAATATAGAAATAGGGGCGGGTGATAAAATTATGATTACTGATATTATGATATAATTTGAAGCCATGATAATTATATTTATTATGATGTGCATTTCTTTCTTTCTTTTTTTTAAAATCTGGGCTCACATCAGATGAAGCACTTGAGACGTTTTGTTTAACTTAATTGTACTATTTTATATATATCTGGGATTTTCTCTATAACTGTATCGAATATCCATAAAGAATCGGTTTTAAAGATGATAAAAGTCACGATTTGATATTTATTGTGACAAACGTTTGCTGTATCAACTATTTGAAACTTTTTATCGCGATAACCTATTCGACCATATCACTGCGTTGTTTATAATAAAATAAAAAACCCCAAAACATTACATGATAAAGATGTCAGTAACAAAAGAGAGGCAGAAAAATGCGGTTGATCTTGTCGGCCAAACTAAAACTGTTTATTTATTTCTCCGTCGTTTACTAATAATGTGATCTCATTTGTACGAGCAGCGCTGGAATGTGTTCGGTGGAGGGATGCCTTGGCCACGCCCACCTCTCCCGGCCGTCCAATCTGGGAGCGGGGCCGGTTTCAAGGCACCCGCGGAGTCCCAACCGTAGAAAAACAAACCCCCGGATAACAACAAAAATAACATTTTACGCCAAAGTGCGCCCGAGGATATCTTTTCCCGTATCGAAATGTGCTCTGGTGACCGATTCTGTCTGTTTTTCACCGCTCTCCGTGGCCTTTCGGGCGATGTTGTTTATCTGTAGTAAAGGGGGACTTGAAACCGGCCTCCCTTGCCCCATTTCCTCGGTTGTTTTCCTTCTCTCGCCTGGATTCTCCATGTTGTTGGTGCAAAAGTGAGGACTTCGCAGCGACGGGAGAGGGGGGCTGCTCGGCGATATTACCCGTAATAGTAGTGGTAAACCCGAGACGACGGAGCTGACAGAGTCTCAAATAGCCTCCAAAAAACATAACCAAGTGCCTTGCCCCCTCCCCAGGCGGACCTCCGAGAGAAGAACAAGAAGCGGAGGGAATAAAGAAACACAGGAACAAGATAAATCCTACTCTCATCGAGGATTGTAACTGAGGCGCGGCTACGGATGACAAGTTCCCTCGGTGAATTATTGAGTCAACTTATCAATAAAACCCAATGAGGGATGCCCATCAGTGCTCGGGGACAGGATTTGAGGATTTTGAGGGCTCCGTGATTGTCAGATGGAAAGTTCTGTTATCACCCAAGTGCAGAAAGAAGACGTTCAAGTGTCACCGAAAACAGGTGAGATGGCCGTGTGTTGTGTTCACGGTACCAAATGTGGCTCGGTATTATTTGATTATTTTCTAGATAATGATCGGTGTGATCGGGAAAGCCTGTATATAGTGCGCCCATTTGACAGTTGAGCGCGGTCTGAGGCGCATTGGCTTTTTGGCATTTACCAAGATGATCTACAAGGTTTCGATTGAATAACTCCCAAATAAACCGAAAGAAAAGTCGAAAAAGCCCTATCCTAATTTCCTCAGGAGGTGTTTTGATGTTTGCCCCCAACTGCAGATCACCCCCAAATAAATAAATCTGCTTCATTAAAATACTCCTTATTATCTCGTACTCGTCTCATACTAGAACCAGTTTAGTTTTTTCTCACTCTTATTCATCATACTCGAGGTATTCGTATGTTTTTAGGCATAAGCTCAAGTGTAAGTTGACAGTCTCTTGTTACGCACAGGGTTCGCCATCCGGAGCTTATCTATTGTTGATCCTATTTTGTCTTTTCTGTGAGGCTTTTTTACATGAGGTGTTGTGATTATTCCTGAGCTCTTGCTGATCATGGCCACTTCTCCAAACAAGCTGTTGTGAATGTAGCCTATCTATCTATGTACGTATGTATATATGTATGTAGGTCTATCAGGTTCCAGCTTGTTTGGCACCATCCCATTTCCTACTACTATACTACCTGGTACAACATGAGAGACTCCTCTGTCACCACAGGCAGCCCTTTAGTACAATGCACATCTATAATCTGTTTTGTCCATTTAAAAGCTATGCTGTATTTTATTCACGTTTTGGAGAAGGGGGGGTGGTCACAGATAAGTGCGCGTCACTAACACCAAGGCATGATTGCTGCACTATTTTCGTGAATGCATGTATTTAATATCACAAAAAACCCACCGATCACAGCCTCAGTGCAACATTGTGATAGATATTATTGGCTGAGAGCTTCAAAGGGATCTACTGTGACTGTGGATTAACACAGAGACTGTATAGAAATACCAGGTGCCGCGGTATTGACAGCGGAATGCACAAACACACCCCTCCGCACACGCCCATTGTAGCGCCGTTTCAAAGATTTCGTTGTTTGCACGCTTTCCTTGGGCTTGAAAGAAGATTTGCCCATTGATTCTGGTTCATTTATTGGCTGTTAATGTCACACATTTTGCATGATCGCAGGTTAGACTCAGCTCAAGCCTTGATTTGGGTTCAGGGAATCTTTTATTTGCATTGAGTGAGTGGGTTCAAGTGATACACTGCAAACTGGATTTGTCCAGTCTGTCACTGCAGGATTACTCTGTTTTTATTCTTTTACGTGTGTGTTATGTCATGCATGGCTAACAGTGTCTCTGTTTCAAACCATCAGACTCACTGTAATCATACTCATCCATGCTTTCCAACTTATGTGGATTGTGTTGAACAATGTCCAAAGAAAAGTGCTGGATTGATGGGGGGTTAGATTTCATCTTTGTATCTTAAACAGTTGTGTAACATGCTTCTTCATGTGTCTGCATTATGTCTTCAGAGCACTGAAAGCCCAGGGAACAAACCATAGAATACATGAATAAAATGTGCAAGTTCTAAGTCGAAGTGAATACATTCACAGGTTGATTTAATCTGTTCATCTTTCCACTAAGGATTGATTGTATCTGTGATTTACTGAATGACACTGTATTGATGGCTATAAATTTTGCCTCTGTTTGCAAGTCCTCACACGTAACACACTAGAGGGGACTTGCATAGCTGAGTCCCATTAAGAATGTTTTTCACCCTTTCTTTGACTTCCACACAAGTCCTGTATGGGCTGGAACCCTGCTGGTTACAGTGGCTGATCAAAGACCTGCACAGACCACTGAGGTGTGACTGCTTGTCCGGCTCACCGCCTGCTTGTCTGTCTGTCTGGTTGCTCTGGCTAGCTTCAGCCTGCCAGGCATCCCTGAAAGGTCTTGGAGTTTAAAATGGTTGGAATGTTTTCTGTCTGTGTTTTCTGTTGAAGGTACTGCTGAAAAGTGTGGGTTTTCCCGCCCTCTGTGATTATATAACATGTACCAGCCATTTCCAGCAGCAGCAACAGCAGCAGAGGCAGGCGCATTAAAAACAGATTTCATGTGCAAGCTTTGCCATCTCAGTAGACAGATGGATGGTGCCTTAAGGAAAAGGGAAGCTCATTGTATTTGTTATGTGCAATGTGCAGCTTATTAGGCCACATTTCTTACCAAAGATATTCTTTTTCTTCATTTCCTCTATTGTTTGTATCATGATTTGTATTGTGTGGAACACAAAGATTTGCATTATGTGTTGCTGAAGTGAGCTCTGGTATGTAATCCAAAACCTCACTGAGTATTTTCATGTTTATACACGTAGTTTGACATAGTTTGCTCCTTTTTTCTCATTACTACACAGGCCAGGTGAGCCGGTCTGCCCTGAAACAGCCTCGGAGTTGTAACATCTTCAAAGCGCTCTTCTGTTGCCTCCAAGCTCAGGATGGCCCCAAACCACCACCATCACCACCACCACCTTCCCAGCAGGCCTTGCTGGAATCACAGGAAAATGGGACGGTTGTCAAGGTAACCCTATTCTTATTCCAGCAGTATTTCACACTACTGAAAACAATTTGAAGATGTGAGTTCAGTCATGCCTCTTTTTGTTTCTTTAATGTTTTACTTCCCAGTTACACCCACACACACACTACTTGCCATAAAGGAGGAGGTGATTGTTGTAAAAGTGTGCTTAGTATAGTCTTCAAGCATTAGTTTTTACAACTGTGCATTAAAACCACTACTGCACCTGTTCGGAGCATCTTAAAAGCTAACAACAACTGTCTTCGGATACGGAATGACTTTGATGTTCACACTTGATCCTCCGTAGAAGATAAGAACGGCAGAGCGACTATCAGTCCTTTAGGCAGACAGTGAGTGCTCACAGTGAATGGTGTATTGTGCGCCTCATAATTGCTGAGGTGGAGAAAAAAATAAAGCCTTAAGCGCTCACTGCACACGGCCGGCCACACTGGTGAATGCTGTCAGCTTGATTAGAGCCCTAGTACCATGTAAGGGCCATTTTAATTAGATGCCATGTTTGTTCACATTGAGGAGTGTCCTCCAGCATCAGGCGCAAACAGGAAGCAGCATCTGTAGGGCCTGGTTATTGTCTGACAGGCTCCCACTGAAATGAAAGTGAATTAAAGATTGGTGCCGATGGGGTTATATTGCGTTGTGTTTATTGTTTATTTGGAAAAAGAAGATTGCTGTTGCTCAGAGGTGGCATTTTTACTAATTCAAAATTGGTCCCTTAATGTTTTGGCTACTTGTGTTGTGTAATATATGAACTGTTATTTCAGTTGAGTTATGTTCAAAGCCTGAAATGAAACCAAATAACCTGTTTATCAAGATGCTTTAGAGAGGTACACAGCTGTTAGGAGTTACCCATGTATGCACATTCTGAATATGTGTAATGGTGAAACTGTGGCAGTAAATAATTCACTTGATTACTCTTTGATCTGTGAATACATACATCTAAAATGGCATATGCTGTAATTTCCAGGGGTTTGATTTAAGATCCGGAAAATGTCATATAAATCTCTGCACTATTGGATAACACTGTACTCTCTAGGTATGTACGTAGCACAGGCATGTCAAATGGTAAAGGAGTGTACAGGACAGTATACTAAAGAATGTCTTTGTGTGTCTCAGCAGTCTGAACTCAGTCTCCTGCCAGAGGTGAATGCCCAGGACCAAGGGAAGATTTGTGTGGTTATAGACCTGGATGAGACCCTGGTGCACAGCTCATTCAAGGTACGAAAGCAGTCACAGGCCTGATCAATCAAGCTTATCATTTTTCACGTCAACCTCGAATTGTCTCATTTTGATCTTCTTAGTATAAATTTTTGACCTTGTAGCTTGCATGTAATGATGCTATTTTAGTCTTGTCTTCGTGAGAGTATTCAGTAATTCACAAAAAAACAACAAATATATTCAACTGATACTGAATAAATTTGAGTGTGTATTTAGGAAGTATATGGTCTGGTATTACTGTTAATTTGACCCAAACAATTACATGTTTTAATAACATCAAGTGAATTATATAGTATTTGTATAGGCTATGCTCTGTGATTTATGTGAGCGGTGTGGAGGCTGCGTCTAAGTGTTCAGCTGTTATGTAATGCCATGTGGATGTACACAGCGCGGCTCATGTGAATGAGCATACCAACCATCTCCCTCTGTCTTCTCCCCCCAGCCTATTAGTAATGCAGACTTCATCGTGCCTGTGGAGATAGAGGGGACCACACACCAGGTAAACTACTGTATGTGTGTGTGTTTGCTGTAGAGGGGAGGGGGCTGTGTTTGTGTATGTATGTTGATGTGTTTGCAGCGGTGGCTGAGCTAAAAAAGGGATGGGTCTTGTAACTATTGGCCAGGTTTAGCTATTACTGGTGCACAGAGCCCTCTACTGGCCAGATGTTGAACAGGGAATCGGAAATGGAAGTGGATGCATCAGCAAGAAAGAGTCATTTCTACCCAGTTTATTAAAAAATCATTAAGCCATGCAGTACATTTTAATTTCTGTGTGAAGAATATGTTTGGAAAAATGCTTGGCGCAGCGCACTGGACCAGTTGTTCATCTTGGGCAGCATGCTACTTGCTAATCACCATGTGGAAATGTACTTAACTCAGAAATGTAATTCCTGGGACCCCGTGTGCTGGTAAGGAATCCTATGTGGGCCTCTGCCTGGTTCAAGTAATCCAGGATAGGCTGGTTAACACTGGCACGGCCTATTCTTGATTACTTGTTTCAGGAATCGGCCATTAGCAGCAAACCAGCGTGAAGAAAACAGTGCAAATGTAAGACTTCAGTAGAAGCCGAGCAGTGCATGGAGGGTGAACATTGTGCTGATTCCCTCTGTGTGTTTTGCAGGTGTATGTGCTGAAGAGACCCTATGTGGATGAGTTCCTGCAGAGAATGGGGGAGTTGTTTGAATGTGTGCTGTTTACAGCTAGTCTCGCCAAGGTACTTCATACACATCAGACACTGCAGATCCTGAAATAGATCGGCATATTTTTTTTTTTAGCATAAAGTTTCTTTTGCTTGATGTGATGTTTGATCAATCAGCTATTTTTTTCTGTTTCTCCTGACTTTTGTTTCCTTTTACTGTGGTTGCAGTTGCTTATAATTCTGTCACCTCAGTAGAGAACCTCTTCACTTTTAATTAAAACCAGTGTAGATTTTGGCCCTGTGATGCAACTTTCTGTTAGAGTAAACATCTGCCATATGTAGAGAGCGCTTCATTAGCCTGACCTTACACACCCTGCTTTTCCCTCTCCTGCTCCCCACCTCTCCCCTGGCCTTCTTAAGTATGCAGACCCAGTCACGGACCTGCTGGATCAGTGTGGTGTTTTTCGGGCCCGGTTGTTCCGGGAGTCTTGCGTTTTCCACCAGGGCTGCTATGTCAAAGATTTGAGCCGCCTGGGCCGAGACCTTCACAAAACTCTGATCCTGGATAACTCTCCTGCCTCCTATATCTTTCACCCTAAAAATGCTGTAAGTGTGATCGGCTTCTGTCCATTACGTGATAATTATTCCAGTATATAACACCAATGATACTTTCTTTGTTCTATAAACAGGAAGATCTTATTTTGTAGTTATCTGATGAGGGATGTGAATTTAAATACTTAGACAAAATATAGTTTGTGAGTTTATGTAACATGTCCTATGTATTTTGAGAGGGGCATATTCCACATTCCCATACAAACAAAAACCGGCCACATTTAAAACTGTTTAAGACAGTGCACTTTTTTTTGTTAAATCTATATTCAGTTTAATTTGAACCCTGCTTGTGTCACTGTAGATGAATACATGTAAACATTTTCTCAGGTTCCTGTGGTGTCATGGTTTGATGACGTGGATGATGCCGAGCTGCTCAACCTTCTGCCTGTGTTTGAAGAACTTAGTCAAGCTGACAATGTTTACACCCGTCTGGACCAGCTCCGTGGACATTAGCTCTTAAAGGACCTCCATCTAGAGCTGCAGCTTGAAACCTCTTAAACTGCAACAGTACCATACATCAAGATCAGATATAAGGGCTGTTTTTTCCAAGCATTGCTCTCTTTAGCCTGTGCACAAACTTTTCTATTTAGAAAAATGTATTAGCATGAGGTTGAGGAAATTCCAAGCTTGGAAAACACAATGTCTTTGGTTAAACACAAAGTCTAGATTGCAATCTTGGGCCTTTCCTCTGAACCTAAGTGCTGACAATATCGACAACCACTATTTGAAAGCACTACGAGGAACAGTGGGAAATGTCAACCAAAGCAGTCCCAAACACAATCAGTCCAGTTAGCATGAATATTAAAGTGGTTCTTTTGCCAAAGCAGAAGCCTTCCTGCCCTGACTTGACTTTTGGACATTGTTTTTTTTTTTTTTTTAATTATTGTGCCTTTTAGGAACAACAAAAAACATCAGCTCTTTTTTTAAATTTCCACCAGATTTTATACATTTTTTAATTTCTTTTTATAGGTTATTTTATAAGGAAATCTATTTTTAAACAGCGAACATGGTTCTTCTATGCAACCCAGTTCTGTAATTACATGGACAGTACCTCGTAAGTCAGTAACTGCATTTAGCAGATATAAACATTAGCCTTATTTACCTGTAAATGAGCAACAAAAAGTGTATTTAACTCATCTGTGCTGTACGATACACATAATTTCTACAGATTTTGCAGAAATACAGTACTATTATTATTGGTCAGATGACTATTTGATGTATTCCAAAGTTAAGTATACGGGGAAAATCTTTTCTTTTATGGTCCGTTGAAAGCAGACACACTGGAATATGTTGGCACATAGGAAGTCCATGAACGCCACAGTTTTCAGTCAAGGTTTAACAATAGCTCATTTGTAACTATGTTTTTCTTTTATTACTACGTGACAAACAACTTGCACTTGTTTTGTATTGACAGTGCTAAAATTAAAAACTGTGCCTTTGAAATTCGGACAGAGAATGGTGTTCTGCCTGAACAGAGATTTGTAGGCCTACACATACTGATGTGTCATGCTGAGCGTGAGAAAACACTGTCAAGAGCAAGTGTAATGCCATGTGGATGTGGTACTTGCAGTGCAACACTTGAAAATATCAAATTTGATTTTTTAACATGTGTGAGTGTTTTTTCTATATTTATTGGCCAAATCTTGTATTGTCCAGTACTTCTTAATGCATAACATTTTGTATTGTAATCAGTTTGCCTACTTTTGAGGCTGGCCTTGTGTAACTAGCTGTTTTATCTGTGCCTAAAGACACACATTTTGCTGTCAAAGTTCATGTAAAACTGAAGAACCATAAGGATTTCATAAGGACTTCATAACCAATCAAGAAACAGTTGCAGATTCAGTCATGCATGGAAATGGTTTTTTCATGATAAATTCATTACAGACATTAGACTTGGGTAATATGGTTTTTCTATGATGTTTTAATGTTTGATGCAATTCTTGCCTGCATGTTAACTAGTCAAATATGACAATGAAAATGTACCAGTTGTGATGACCAAAAGTATTTGTTGAGGCAGTCACAATTTGTCTTTGTGTATCCAAATGAATCAAACTCATTTTGTCTACATGATCTGACCAAATCTCTTAACGGCAAAGGTGCTACCAGTTTTTATGTGAAAATAAAAATTGGTTATATTTTACTCTTGGTGTCTTTTTGTCTCAGTCCACTACAACATAATTTAGCCTGGAATATTTGATCCTCTACAACATAGTGGGTCTGTTTTAATATTTTACATTAGTGTTACATTTATTTGGAAAATTACTTAAAATAAAGCAAAAATGGTAAAATACTCGCTAAAACATATAGGGAACATAATGATAATTTATTTGACAATAAATTACTAGATTGGATGAATTTGTGATATATTAATGGAGTTGACTTGATTACTAATCCTTTTGCATGTGACAGTCTGGATCAACACAATTGCACTCCACAGTATTCATTTGCATCAGCCGAGCATTTACTCCATTTTTATAATAACCATATCATAGTAGAGAATTATTAGTTTCATACCGCACATGAAACGTACACTTAAGGCTAAATCTCTGATTTAACGGGTGTAAAATAGAAGGGAAAAGCCACTTTACTCGTACGCATGGTTTTGGTTTGTTGTAGACCGCTAGTGAGTCGGCCATTTTAGGTTGTACCGGGGACATTACTCTGTGACACACCGGAAAGCACTTTTGATAATGAAGGTTCCATATGTTAGTTATTTCCAAAGAAAACCCGACAGTATATAACACGCTGTGACTTCAAAAATAAAACATAGCGTATTATCATCTATATTTAGCTCAATAGCCGTTTTATTTCCGCTTTACTGGCCGCTACAACATTCTGGGCGTTTCCATGGTGACATCACGGGGCTGACTGACACGTACTGTTTTGCCAACAAAAAATAACAGTGAAGCTAAAGCAGGAAGAACAAAGCTAGGCCACCACCTCAGAGCAGAGGAGAGGCGAATGGTGAGCATATTTACCCAGAATATCCTGCAGTTTATAATCATGGTGTATCGAACTACTAGTAGCTGGAACGTTAGCCTAGTTTCTGCGAATGATTAAGCGAGGCGTCGAATTGTGTTGACATACGTTAGAGTTAGCTAGCAACGCTGCCCGTTATTCAACGTTGTTGGCTAGCTGCTGGTAGCTATTAATATGTGCTCATGTCTTGTGCGTCAGGCGCAGTTTCAACTGTCTGGCTCTTGTTCGATCGTCTCTTTCAAGTTCCAAACATTATACTAAGCATTATAAATATGTATTCTACCTTCAAGCAGGTAGACCGTCCATAGTAGCTTTAATGTAATGCGTTTTATCATTAATGCTAGTTAGCTTGCTAATCTTGACTGCTGTCTGACCACTCAACGCTGGACAAATATTTAGCCTGTTGTGTAACTCAGTGTCGTAAACTATCATTTATCGGTAATTTAAGTACGCACTTTGACCTTCCATGATTTATAGATTTGATCTAAGCCTATATAGTGAATTAACGAGTCTAAAAATGTATGGTTGCAGCTACAATAGTTTGACACTGTTTTTGTTTCTGTTTTCTTTTCAGAGGAGACATTGTCAGATCTTACGATCTCAGTAACCGTTTTCACCATGAACGTGTTTGACCGCAACATTAACTTTGACGCCCTCTTGAAGTTCTCCCAAATGTGCGTAAGAGTACAGCAGATGTGTGACAGCTATGTTATCTTCTCTGAAACATCTTTCCATTGTCCTCATTGTAATCATTTTTTTGTTCATCTTCTCCCCAGATCTCATTCCACCCAGGTGCACTTGAAGAATGTGTACTCCAGTTTGGCAGTGTGCATGTTTGTGGCCGCAGCTGGATCTTACGTCCATGTTGTCACACGCCTCTTTCAGGTTAGTCTGTCATGATAACAGCCTCATGAACAGGTTTTACATTAATGCAAATGTTGTGTTTAATCAGTATCAGAATACTCTATTAATCCCAAGGGAAAATCAGCGAATTATCATGAAGTTATTGTAACAAGGAACTTCATCCCACTCCTTTTCAAATGTTTTTCTTTCTTTTTATACAAATATTTTTATGGTTTGGTTTTAATGTTCTATTTGAAATAAATAAACAAACAAAGGAGTAATTTGTACTTTCAATTCAAATGGACACAAGGCACAAACCTAATGAAAAGTTTAATCAAAGTAAGTGAACAGGAGTAAACGCAAAGCCGCTCCAATGGACTTCCTGGTCTGTGGTTGTAGGAACATTTTGGAAGTATTCATTGATTTATGGACAGAGTTATGTGACAGGTTTAAGTAACAGTCGGCTCAACAAAACAATTTTATATTAATAGAAATTACTGTGATCCCGTGACACTTCAGTGGCAGTAAGCTTTCAGGCTTTGAGAAACTGACCACTGTTTTTAAAAAGAATGGATTAGAGGTTAAAGTGTTTGCAAAGTTCAGCTTTTTTCCACCTGAAGCTTTGAAGTTTTACAGTTATTTACCATAAGGCTTGATGTGTATTAAGCTAACTCATTGCAACACAGTTTTAAGACACTGCTCTTCATACAAGCAGAAGTGGTGTATGAAGTCATAGCTCTGCAATGTTACCTCTTGGTTCCACTTTCAATGTCACTGTTACTTCAAATGTTATTCCCAACAAATAAACTATTATGACGTTAGCTCCCATTTTGACCCTTCCTCTGTTATCAGGGTGGTGTGCTGTCTGTGCTCGGCTCACTGGGGATGATGTTTTGGCTTGCTATGACCCCTCATAATCCTGAGACGGAGAAAAAGAGACTGGCTATTCTCGCAGGATTTGCCTTCCTTACAGGTAAACTGATGCTGTTCACTGATTAAATTGTTACGTCAACGGAGCTGAACAACCAGCCTTTGTTACCTAAATGTCACACAGAACTCTAAAGGCAGTGTTTTGCTTCCTGTCTCTTACCAGGTGTTGGCCTTGGTCCTACACTGGACTTTATCATCGCTGTCAACCCAAGGTAAACCACTCAATACTTAACATCCTCACACAGTTGCTGTCAAACTAATCGAAAGTTAAATATTATATGCATGAAACTTAAAACACTAGTCTTAAATTGAAACAGAATGAGGATTATCTGTTGGTCTGTCTAATGGAAAGCATCTATGACATGACAAAAAACTGACAGTGCTGGTGTTTGTTTCTCCTTAGCATCATTGTGACGGCTTTCATGGGTACCTCTATGATCTTCATTTGCTTCACTCTCAGTGCCCTCTACGCTAAACGCAGGAGCTACCTCTTCCTGGGAGGTAAAAGCAACTACTGAATTCAGTTCATTATGTATAATTTTCACTTTGAGAAGGCACGATGTGAAATTCGATGTATCCCTGGAACACAAAAGTTTACTGACTCATTCATTGTCAAAACAATGTTGAGTAAATGCAGTTTTCCACATGATCCACTTGGTATGGGATGGAGAGATATTCACAGCTAGCAAGCATCACAGAATGAATTAGTGGACCTGAGCTGTGACCATGAAAGGAGTGTCAAAACTCGACATGCAAATTAAACCTGACTCGTGTCTTATCACCTGATCCGTGCTCACACTCAAGTATTTGTAGACTGTGTTATCCTCTGGAGGAGTTTGGATTGAGTAAATAATCAGATATGTAATGGTAAAAAATTATATGTAAAATACTGGCATTTTGGTCAACGTAAAATTGCCCATAGTTGTGAATGTGAGAGTGATTGGTTGTTCGTCTGTATATGTTGGCCCCGTGATGAACTGGCAGCTCGTCCAGGGTGTACCCCGCCTTTCGCCCATAGGTAGCTGGGATAGGTTTCAGCACCCCCCGTGACCCTAGTGATGATAAAGCAGGTTTAGAAGATGAATGAATGATAGTGGCATTTTCCAGGTTGTGTTTAGTTATGCATTTTATTCTCTCAACCAGTAACCATATAAGAACAGGTCCATGACTCATCCTGGCCTTAAGTTTGTGAAAGGCAGCTCCACCTGAATGCTGCTTCTTTCTTCTCAGGCACACTGATGTCTGGCCTTTCCCTCCTGTTCCTGATGTCTGTGATGAACATGTTCTTTGGGTCTGTGATGCTTTTTAAGGTACATAAAACAAGTGCTGCCTCCCTCACTTCACGTATGTCACTTATATTTTCCCCTTCCTTGTGCAATAAATAATTTTTTTGCGTCGATCTTTGCCTTTTGTCCTTTAACAGGCTCACATGTACCTCGGGCTGCTCATCATGTGTGGCTTCGTCCTGTTTGACACCCAGCTCATCATCGAGAAAGCAGAAAACGGGGACAAAGACTATGTTTGGTAAGGACTCGCAAACCACACAGCTCCTATCTGTGAGCTCACACTATCCTACATCCAAAATCATGCAAATGCATCAGTCCACAATGAAGTGTACAACGTCCTATCACATTCAACAAGACAGATTGGTCCTAATAAAACGTTATGAGGTGTTACATTGGGCAAACTTACAGATGTCAGTCTGATGCTTTTTTTATGTAGAAGTGGCATTTCACATTTAACATTATTATATAATAATCAATTTTTTTTTTTAAAGGCACTGTGTGGATTTGTTCCTGGATTTCATCACCATCTTCAGAAAACTGATGGTCATCCTCGCCATGAACGATAAGGTACTGAGTTCATTTTGTACTTTCCTTACCAACTAAATGCTTTTTTCTGTTCTGTGTTTTGACCACATTAAATATTGTGTCCCAGCTTTTACAGGTCATTTTGATTGTATGTTCAGAGATACTATGTCTCTTTCTAGGATATGCAAATTATTCCTGTATTGTACATTTCATTAGATCCTGCTTTAAATAGTTATTAATATGGCAAATCTTTTTTTTCCTTTTTCAGGACAAGAGGAAGGAGAAGAAGTAAAGAGCATTTTGATGAGCTTAAACATAAAACAATCTGTCAAGACAAGGCACAATTTGCAAACTTTTCACTTTTTGTCTTCATTTCTTCAATTAACTCCTATGTGGTCTTAAATTATTGGAGTTTCTTTGATTTCTAAACTTAAAACAAGGGTTGAATGTACGTTTACAGTACACTAATGCTAGTCTCATTTTGGCTGTGAATGGAAAATAGACTAATGCTGCAGTGATCATACTTGGCCTGTAGAGGGGAGTGTTGTCATATGAAGGCTCCCAGAAGCTGATCAGCACTTCATGTAAGATTTTCATATTACTGTTATTTAGTGCCATACAATAATTACAGGATAGGCTCCTTTTTAGTGGGTCATGTGGATTTCTGAAACTGATCGTTTTCTTTGAAGTTATGTAATTACATTCATTGATTTGCTTATTTATAGTTTTCCTCAGTTCTCTGTAGTGGAGTGTCACAAGATATAATGTCCCATGATTTTTGACAACAGATCCTTTGATATTCCCTGTGATCGTTGCCCAAAACATTTTGTTGACCAACATTTTGAGTAAAGGAACGGTGAAGCCTGTCAGAATCACCGGACTCGCTCCCTCAGATGGACTTCGAGCAGCTCGGTGGTCAGGATGTCGAGACTTTGGCAGGTGCAGGAGGAAGAGTGGACGCCATCTGTCCATATTTCCAACATGGATAGTAAAGACAGGCAAACTGTTCAAACCACTCCTATTGTAAATCTAAATATCTGTTGTCTAGGAATTAGTTTGCCAAATGATGTGACGTTAACCTTTTTTGAAAGTGTATACTGTGAAGAATTTATTTTATTGACGTAAAATTGAAACTAATAATTTGATACATTTGCTCAAATAAATGTGTTGAACGTACTGAATTATGATCTTGTTTCCTTCCTGTTAAACACACTCACTCAAATAAGTAAATCAAAACATTTTAATTAGAAAGTTGAAAAACGGCAGTAGGTACATAGGACCTCTATTGGCTAGGGAACAAACAGCAACAGAGATGTTGAAATACAAGATATGAACATAATCTACTAAGCGAGGAGACTGCAATTTTCACAGAAAGATTACAAAAAAGAAAATAAATAAATAATAGAAATACATATTCATTGAATAGTGTAGCCATTTCTCTTATCTATGTTATTATTGCTGGTATATATTACCTTTAAATGTATTATGATTTAAAACAGACATATTCTGACAACCTTCCTTGGTCGCAAACCAATATCAACATGATCAATAAAATCGTTTATACATTTAAAATCGTGATGCATGGATTTAGCAATTAAGAGTCACAGACATGAACATTCATCTTTTAGAAGCTCCATGTTTTTTTTTTTTCAATACATTATGTGGTGAAATAACAGAACGGATGTACTGATAGAGTACAGTCAGGTACTGAACTGGACAGCATTTCACTGCTTCCTTGATCTGATGCACATAAAGATTCGTCAACCGGGATGAGAAAAAGAAAACACAGGCAGAAGGCAAATTTCAGTTGAACAACCACCGGGAGTGACGTTTGTGCCATGCGTTTTGTAGTCCTGTATACATGAATTAAAGAGACGTGTCCACAGTCAGTCTGTGAAAAAGTGAAAGTGAATAACCTACATTTTTGGGTGGCTTTTGGCTTCATGTTTATTGGGAATCCTGAGGAGAAGTCCATCAATCCATCTTTCCAGTTGCAACAGAGAAACAGACGATGAGACGGCGTCGTTACCGGGTCAGATTCTCACGGACATCAACAGAGCACAGTTTGTTTTCCTCAAAAGGTCAAAGGTCAGCAGCATCACAGTACAACCAGCCAACAGGAGATGTGTTTGGCTGGGTTTTATTGTGTCGTCAAAGTCTAGTGGACCAGATCAGGGTTTTCCTCTCCGCTCTGATCATCCTTGGCTGCCGCAGGACGACAGACTGTCATACAGAGAGTCACTGAGCGACTCGGGGGTCTCAAGGACTTGAGGGCGACTCGGGGACAGCGCCTCCTCTGGCCGCTCCCTCAGCAGCTCCAACCCAGCCTCGCGGCTCATCTCGGGGACGCTGGGAACTCGAGTCTTCCCCCTGCGGCTCATCCCCGCCTGGGCAGGGACGGGCAGGCTGCCTGGGTCCACCACCCGGCTGGAAGAAGGACCACCGGCCTTCATGCTCTGAAGAAGCAGGACATTTCATTTTATGTAACAAAAACACAAGTGGGTTACAGAAAATCAACCAACTGTGAATCTTTAATATTGAGGTAATTAATTATTTCTGAGGGAAGAATGTGGCTCTGTGTTTTTACATTATGTAAGATGTGAGTGCAGATTTAAAAATGTATTTCTTGTGGCTGCAGAGCATTTCCAGTGCGCAGGTGACCCAGATAAATCCCTTTTCTATACTCCAGCCCAGCACGGTCTCATATACAAGGTTCATACACATTTTTCAAGGTCAAATTCAAGTACTTTTCAAGCACTTTTAAGGGTCATTTTCAAATTTTTCCAGCACAGCACTTTATCGCTGGGGTAAAATACATATCTACAGGAATACACATACTCATTTTCCTTTTTTTCACTTTTTATCACAATGATGTACACTGTATTATATTATAAACATCTAAAATGATGTTTCATAACTGCAAAAAGTTTAGAAATTAATGGAGAGCACAAAGTTTTATCCCAAAAAAACAGGGAAGCCACTGGCGTTCTTCAGGCACACTTGCATTGAGACAAAGACCAAGTACCTGGAGTCAACCTGAGAGGACCTGGTAATTTTCTTTTTTGACATTAAGTGTTATTTTTCAAAAGGTATGTAATGTATGTCTCTGTAAGTAGCTTTTTGGCTTGCCATCTAACCTGGCAGAGTTAATATTAAAAATAAATAAGTAAATCACATCACAGAGTTATAATTAGAAGCACTTTCAAGCAATTTCACAGAAATTCAAGCACTTTTCAGACCTTGAAAACACAACATTTTAAAGGATTTCAAGCACCCTGCATATAAAAACATACTCCACTATTAATTTGTTTGGCTTTATTTTAAATGAATCCAAAAGAGCTGGAAATATCCAAATGAACCATTATCCCTACCCCTCTGAACGGTGATCCAAATGGTACCGGCTCCTCCTCTTCCTCCTCCACTGCCAGGTACACCTCCGCTGGCCCTGATGGGGTTTTCAGGTTGGGGAAGGTCCAGGTTTTGGTGCGAGGGGAAAACATGTTTGCACCATGTCCGTCTTTATCTGTAAAAGCATGGATTAAACACATATATAGATGCTTTTAGGAGAATTTTTCGCTGCTTATTTCACTCTGAGCTACAGTTTGTATTTTAAAGATGTTCGTGTATGAAATGAGGCAGAGACTCCATCTGTGAAAAGCCATCTGTTTCCCATGTGTCTGTGAAAGATTTAGAAATGCACTAGAGTTCACCATTACATTACATGCACTATTGTTTGCCTTAAAAGCTGAAATCAACAAAGTATTTCCATTTTATGCTACATTATACTTCTACTCCACTACATCTCAGGGGAAAATTTTTTTTTTTTTTACTCAACGCTACATTTGTCAGACAGTTTTAGATTCTTTTCAGATTACCAATTTCTATCTCCTTCCTGTACAGCGTTACTCACATACCTCTAGTGATAAACCCAAAGATTAAATGTTAAAATTATCCTCCTCCTTAAGCTAAATCAACTCTTTAAAAACCATCTTGGCATAGCAGTTGTCAAAAAACTAATCTAGTCTTGTGTTAAATAACTACTCTGCATGTTATGTCATACAAAAACATCAGCAAAATGGCCACTGCCTTAGCGTATTTTTACCTTAATCTTTGAGGGTGAGGTAAAAAAGTATTAAAAGATGTGAAAATCACAACATATCTTCTATTTCCACTATTTCTGTGTGCTACATATTGCTGTTATCTTCTGATTTTATCATATTTTTCTGCTCTCCATCATTTTTAATATAGAGATTGAACTTTCTTAATGTCAATATTGTTCCTGCTTTTGCAGCTGTAATTATTTTTCACTGCTGTAACATGGTAAATTTCCCTGGTGTAAGACTCATATAAAGGATGATTTTATCTTATAAATGTGTTCATGATGATGCTGCAGAGACAATATGATAGTGTCACCCCCACACCAGACTAAAAATGTACTTATTTTCAATCTGATAGTTCAATAGTTTTATCACAAACTGCAACTTTAGTGACTTGTAAAATTCCCTTTAAAATTGATAAAGGTCACATATGTAAATGATGGCATAATCAAAAAATTACTTGTCTTGCCACTGACATTACTTTTTTTTTTTTAACAAAATAAGGTCCCAGAGAACATAACCAGAGGGCATCACTGTTGATTAAACTACTTAACATTATATAAAATAGTTAAAATGAGCTAAACCTTAAACATATACAGCAGTAAAATGCAACAAATACATAAAAGCAGCAGTAACATGAATCTAAAAACACCATTTATGACAGTAAGACACTGACAGAGACCATTTCCTGCACAATAACTTTTCTACATTAAAGCTAAAACCATTGTGGAAGTGGGCAGTGTGTTGGTACCTTCGCGGATGACGCCTCCTGAACTCCTTCCTTCCAACATGGAGCCGTACTGAATGGTAGGAATCAGCTGTTTGTGCGGTGTGTAACACTCGTCCTGTGAAGGCAGCTCTCGGTCCAGGGTTCGGGCTCGTCGACCGGCCCTTCCCGGGGAACTCGAGTGGTGCTCGGCCCCGGCCCTGGTCTTGGACAGACTCCGACCTGCTGCACCACTGCTGCAGTCTGGCAGGGGGAAAGTACCGATACCACTGTCCAGAGTGTAAGTGGAAGCACCAGAACCTACAGAGAAACAAGAAAAGAGGATGTAGTGACTGACTGACCTGAAAATACACAATTAAGAAATACATGAACTAATTAATATGCAGAAAAGGAGAACAAAGAAGTAAACGTAAATTAATTAACTCCACACTATTTATTTCATCTTACTGTAGACTGTACAGACTGCCCTTAGGGGCGTGGCTTGACGTCTTTGATATGCTAATGAAAGTATGCACCAATTTTTCTCCTTAATATGGAAATTATGTTTGTTGCAGTTAAATCCTTATGGGCCATCACTGATCTGTGATCAGTTCATCTAGTTTGAGTATTAATGCTTTTGTAACCAACATTCAAATCTTATTTAACCTCTTTAAATAAAAATGAATCCATAACAACAATATTTGACTGAAATTAATAAATTCACCAAAAGCAGTTTTTACCCTATGCTTATAACTTAAATGAAGTTTATGGAAAATGATATGTACATACATGTCTATTACAGCTGTGTCTTTATTACTCAACTGTACATCAACTTCTGATGAAGTTCTTTTTGAGTCTTGAGGTTTAATTAAAGTGGAAATATGTAGTAGTTGGTTAATATCCTCCTGACACCCAGGAAAGAGAAAATTTTAGCTTTTTTACATTAAACAGCTGTCTTGATTGAAAACTGAATAATGCAACAGTTTTTTCAGATCCATTTTTAAAATTACTTTTATTTATTTATTTATTTATTTTTAATGGAATGTCCTTTGCAATAAACAGCATTTTTTAAGTAGAACTGTCAAACTTTTATCCCCTACAGAAGAGGAGTCTAAGGAGGATATTACATCTCAATTATATATTAACATTGAATAATTAAGTTAAATAAGTTAAGAGTGATTATAAGTAGCTGTACTTTTAACAAACCAACGTTGTACATTGAAATGACCCCTTGTCCCTTTTAACAATGAGGGCTCCCTGCTCCTCTACCAGTACCACAAACCCCTCACCTCATCTGTTCTAGTTTCTCCCATCTGCCCCCATGACCATGCACTGACCCAGAAAGACCTGACAAATGTAGGTCAACATTTCTGTAAAAATTTGATACATCAACCCTGATTTGACCTTGAAGATGAATGGTTAAAGTCAATGCCCAACGAGCTTCCCAAGTCGCAGCTAAATATCAAACATGAAGGAGATTGGACGATTTGATGAAGAGTAATTGTGTTGACACTGATGGACAGACACACAGACAAATGCTGCAGGGTATGACAGTACTCCTGCAGCAGATGGCTGGGTGAGGGGTAAAAATGAAGGAACATGTGCTGGGACAAATTCCTGGCGGATGCTTCTTACCTGCAAAGTGTTGAGAGTGAACTGAATCCGCGAGGTTTTCATCTGAAGTGATGTTTCCGATTCTATCTGATCCCTGCATGAAAGAACAACAAAGTGACAAGGTAAGGTAATGAATGTCAGCTCCTAAAGTCAGTTTGGAGAAAAACAAGTTTGTCAAATGAGAAGCCAAATTCAGCCTGGAAACTTGATACTAAACGTATTACACTGATGATCTACTTAAGAAAAGACACTTGACATGTTTGATGAATTATAAATGTCTAGTGTTTGAAGAATAAACAGCCAAATAAACATGAAAGAAGTACCTTCTCCATATCATCTCGACTGGTGGTGTGACTAATGACGTCGCTCTGCTGAAACACTGGCTTAGAGGTTTTACAGTCAAACGAGAGCCGGCGTTGGGGCAGGCTGATCATGTCCTTACCATCCACTCTGCACAGAAAACACAAGCAGTGGTAAAAACCTCTGCACTTTAAAATGTGTCATTCTAGTTTAGCTTTAAGGGGGAAGAGCAATATACTGACTTAACCCATAAAGACTTAAACAGCCACTGGCAACTAAAATCATCTACTGATCTAAAAATGATTAGTAACTTCTGAATCACAAAAGTTATTAATACATGTAAATAATTGGTGAAAAATGCAGTTTGTCATTTTTTCATGGTCATAATATATGACCCATTTGGACGTTCAAAGGCTCCATAGTGAACATGGAAACATCATCATCTTCTACAACATTGATTCACCAGTAAAACCCATGGAGCTGGATCAATGACGGTGGATGGAGATGCTCGTTTTTAGATTCTGCTATTGATATCTTTGCTGAAAAAGTAACTTTTTCTTCAGTTCTCTCTGTTTTTGATATAATAACCCTCAACTTTAATCTGAGCTTTTATTAACATCTACATGATTAGTAAATTAAATACAGGAAAATACCTGATTTTTCACTGAAAAAACACAAAATACAGAGGATAATATAATAAATGGTGATAAATCACATAAGAAATGTTAAATATAGAGAAAAATTAATGTGGGAAATGCCACAAAAGTAGCTCTGGGTCTTTATGGGTTAAAGCCTAAATTGCAAAATCAGTCAAGAATAACTCAGACCTGTTTCATGTAATAGATTAATTGCATTTTGATGTTTTATTACATTTGTTCCCAGTCAGAATTATTTCATGGTAACACAAAACAATGGAGTGGCCAAGAGCAGAAAATTCATATAAAACCTGAGTATAATCACCAAACAGCAAAGGTAAGACAACATTCATGATCATCGCTTTATAATACAACCTTTATTTTTGCTCTTCTTTGCCTTGTTCAGTGAGTTTTAGAGGTAGAGACATAATACTTGTATTGCTGGATCTGCTTAGTGGTGCAAAGTTTGTTGCACTGGTCTGTTGTTTTATGAAATTATTCATGACATATCCTAGCCTCAGACAGTTTCTTTTCAATATTTGCTCATTTAAGTGCATGTTGTTTAAATTGTATTTTCTTGTCCGAAAATTGGTTTGGTTGAGATTTAGCTGACATTCCTCTCCTCACATGGATATCTAAAATGTATATATTGCTACAAGCGTTGCGTAGCATTACCATGGTAACATAGACGGGACAGTCTGTAAGAGGTTATAAGAAGTTAAACACCTTTGTTATTGTTGCGTGTGAATTGTTTAACTAACTGCAATGTAAAAAAAATAGTAGCTAAAAAAGTCACAGATTTTATGGCTGATTTGATGCTCGGTTCAGTTGTAAAAATGACATTAATAATCACATTAATAATCACATTAGTAATCAGACAGTTAATTTGTGGAAGTTTGAATGTGTTTTCCCAGGGAGGAGGTGAAGGGGGGTGATTATATCTACCTTTAAAGTTAACCAGTTGCTTTAATGAAAAAAAAAAAACCCAAACTATTTGAACCATGTTTTGTCTTGATCTATTTTTTTTGCTCGTATCACTCATCCCTTCTTTAAAGCCGTCAGTTTATTTAGCAGCTCCGAGTGCTCACCTGTTTAGCAGCTGTTGCATGAAGTTGTCCGAGCGTCCTCCCCTGTACATGACAGCCAGCTGTCCCTGAGCTTGGTCCATCACCACCTCACAGGAGTGACCCCTGCCCGACCTCTCCACATACGCCCTCTCCTCCTCCAGCGCTCTCCTCAGCCCCTCCGCCTTCTCCATCAGAGTCGAAATGTTCAGCCCCTCCACACCTTCTTTACACCTGGTGGCCATTTTGACGGAGTCCCTGCCGACAGAGGGGATGTTGATCTTCCACTCTCTCTTCTCGTCCTTGGCTTTGGTTGCGTCAGTCTTGCGGCTCAACGCGGGGAGTTTGCTCTTTTTCAGGCCGAACCAGCTCGCGATGCCGTTGGAGGCTTTCTGTTTGACCTCGCCGCCCTGTCCTCCTCTGTCCTGCTCCTGGAGCTTCAGCATGTTCTCCTCGATGCCCTTCATTACCTTTTGCTCGATGGCGGACTGTGGGCTGGGGACCGGCTGCAGCGCCTTCTCCCCCTGGCTGTCGGACATCGGGGGTCTCGGAGGAGGAGGAGGGAGACTGTCTCCATACATCGGGTTCTTCTTCCCTTTCCCACTGATCTTGGTCCTCTCCTCAGATTTGGACGAGTACCGCGGGGCCTCTGTGGGTTTGCTTCCTCTGTGGACTGACGGGCCCTGGCAGGGTTTGGACGGTGACTTCGGGGGGATTTTGTTTGGACTGTTGCTACTGTGAGGACCAACACCAGATTTAATGTTGTAAGCTAGATTCAGGGAACCCGGACACTTGATGTTGTTGCGTAGTACCTGTGGGGCGTCTGTGTTGGGGGAAGGCAGACCGATTTTGCTCTTGGAGCCTTCAGTCTTAGTCACACACAGTTCTTGTTTACCCACTGAAGGCTGAGCTTTTGCTCCTGGTTCATAGATCTGAGAAGGACCTGAGTACTTCAGACCACTCCCTTTGGGTTTACCGTCCAGAGAGTCTGTGTATTTTGAATGTCTCTGCTCCTCCTTGAGGAGCTCCACTGACCTCTCTGCTGTCTTACTCCTGTCTTCACCGTACGTCCCGTCAGTATTCGCTGCCTCCGCTGGCCTTAGACTCACTTGCAAATCCTCGGAGCTCCTCAGTTTTCCTAAAGCAGCTAGTCTGTCTTTGAAAGCATGGTGACTGGAATCAGCCTGGGATCTGGCTGATGCCACACCAGGCCTTTTGGGGATGGATGAGGACTCAGTCCTCCTTGTTGGAGGTGGAGGTGGAGGATGGGCGACCTCTGCTGTGTTCTCCTTTGTATCCACATCCTGCTTCTCTCTGCTTCGTGAGTAGTTCGTTCTACTCTGAGCTTTGCTGAGGGCGGACGAGCTGGGCAGGCTGTGATGGTTAACCCACACCGGGCTGTCTGAATCTTCTTCATCATCTGACGTGGACTCTGATGTGGAGGAGGACGACTGCTTCCTCTGAGGAGTGGGGTTCAGGACACTTTCTGGTAGTGATTTAACTAGCTTCCTCTCGCCGCCATTCACTTTTGTTTGAGAGGGCAGTGTGGTTCTTTTCTCAAGACTCACAGCTGGTTCCTCTTCTCTAGAGCTAGCAGACATTTCACAGACATTTTCATAATGAGGAACCCTCTGTGATACTTTAGGTGAGGAGGAGGATGCAGAGGACGAGGCTCCCACCTTGGACCCAGCACTCGCCTTAGGTACAGAAAGGCTGCTGTAGCTTATCTCCTTAGCTGCGGGGGAGCAGGTGTCTTCAGGTTGCGGTGGGGAGGTCGGGGCTGAGTGTGTGGCAGGGTAGGACTCAGACCTGGATGGAGGGGGAGGGGGCTGCCTGCACCTCTCTGTGGTGGTGGCTCTACGCGTGGGGACGGGGGAGTGGTACACCTCGTAGTTGTTGGTGCGGCAGGGGATTCTGGAGTTGCGGGTGAGCTGAGGGCTCAGACGGACAGAGGAGGTCGGAGCCTGAGACTTCTCCCCGATGGAGGGGATCTTCAAGAACTTAAGCAGTTTGGACGGGGAATTGATAGCTGCGGCTTTGACATCACTGAGACAGGAGGGGCTGGGGCTGACGGAGGCACTCGCTCTTACAGAGGACGTCTCCTGATCTGTGCTGTCTGTCTCTGGGACGGCTGAGGGGTCAGTGGTGTTGATGCCATCACTCGTTTCTGTTTCACAGTGGGAGATTTGCATACTGGGACAAAAACCAGTGATCTCGTCAGAGCCACTAGCTTTTAGACCCTCCTGCTCCTGCTCCACCTCCAGGCTGTCATCGCCAGTTCCCGCTACTGAGGACTGGGCGGCAGCTCCTGCTGTTTGCTGGTGGTTGTCATTCTTGAGACACTGTTTAGAGGGAACAGACTCGCCTGTTCTGCTCTTACTGTGACATTCACTCATAGCAGCTGCAGGAACTACATGGCTCTGGGTGGCTGAGTTGGCTTTTGAAGGACTACAGACATGGTTACATGGCTTCGGAGGACTGTCTGGGCTTCTCTTGCAGTGTAAACAGCAGGTGTTCCCTCCCTCACACTTCACCGCTCCATCCCCGTTGACGTGCTGGTGTGTGTCGGCGTCGGTGCAGGAGCAGTGGCAGTGTGTGTGGTGGGATTTGCACTGGAGTGGAAGTGGGTCTGCCGTGGCCAAAACAGCTTCTGTTGACATGAGCACCTGGCTGTAGTCGCAGAAAGACAAGCTAGTAGTGGAGGGGTGGAACTTCAGAGGGTCTGTCTCCTCCATCTTACGAAGAACCTCCAGGATGTGTGCTTTCTTCTTGAAGAAGGGGGACAGGGCCTCCATGGAGGTGGCCGGACCACGGGGGCCTGGAGAGGCATGTTGTGTGCGGTAGCCATTTCCCTGTGGAGAAAAAAAGATCTGTATCAGCAAACTATTCACTGCTGACACTTCAGTAAACAATGCAGTTCTTCAGGACCTTTGGATTTACACGTATAGGAAATGGGTGCGGGGGTTGACTGGCTTTTTAAGCACAATAATGGAAAACAGAGCAAATGTCAGAGCAGCTATAACGTCATGCACATGTCGAGACTCTGGTGTCACTGAGAGGTGATGATATAATCACACAGTTTCACTCTTAATGTTTGGTAAAGCTCAGCTGCGTGGGCTTTCTAATAATCACCTTGGCTTGTGCTTCAGTCTGTGCAGGCTCCACCTGTTTGGCAGAGTCATTGTGCAGCTGTGCATTGTAGTCTGGGAGGGGTCCTGCCTGGACCTGTAACAAGAGATTCATGAGGCAATTATGATGACACTGTATACACTAGAGGCTATTGTACACCCAGACAACTAGGAGCTACATTGTCCTGGCATCTGTTGGAACAATATAAAAGTGGAGGTGAGAAGACGGAGATCAATTGTGAGCTCGCCACCGTTTGAAAGAATGAGGGTAAAGTGAAATTAACAGCTCCATCTGGGCTTTAGAAGAAGAGCGGTGCACTGATATACTAGAGGTATTTAGTTTTGACTTGATTTTTAGTCTTCGTTTTAAATTTTTTTTTACAAGTACAATATTTATTGTTTTGTTTTATTTCTTCTTGACCTATTTTTAGTCATTCAAGAACAGTATTTTAAATAAACCTCTGTTTTCTAAAAGTGGAAAAAGGTCAGTGAAAGAATGCCTAAATGCTGTGCCATGTCCTGAGTCCTGGGAGTCTGGATTTTCTGTCCTTTTCATCCACATCCTGTGCCTGAGGTGTGAGGTAAAGGGTGACACTAGAGTGGATTTTCATTCTATGCCACCCACTTACAAAAAAATATATATATTCCTGTCCCATTTTAATCCCAGGAGAACAACTCTCATTGAATCCTGTCCCGTTTTTCCCCACCTGTACCTCTAAAGGTCACTCATCACCAAGTAATTTACATCTTTTGCAACAGGATAAAGAGTTTTAAGAACTTTAGATACACTGATGCTAATTTCTTAAACATTATGTCACTTAAGAATGACTAACATCTTCCTATATGAGTTGAGTGGGATATTATTTCTGATTTCAGCATCTAAATATTAAAAATGTAGTGAAAGGAGAAGAAGCCAGAATTAAAATGACAGTGAGATGATGAGCAATGTATTAAAAATAATTAAAATTATGTTATTTCAGAACTATAGTATATACAAAAAAACTGGTCTATTTTGTTGAGAAATGATTTCCAGTCCCACTGATTTGCTTTTTTTTTTGTTGCCCTATCCTAATCATGTGATAAACAGTGAAATCAACTCTGTCCTGCAGAAACCCCACAGGAATCTCATGACCCACAGGATTCCCAAAAATTATCACCCTCACACAGAGTCATGGTTTATGTCCACTGATGATCCCCATCGCACTGCATTCTCTAAATCTATTGCGCACAATTTATGTTAAAGTACCTCTGTTAATATAATATTTGCAAATTTGACACACAATGCCTTACAATTCTACTTTCTCATCACATTGACCGTAAAGACTATTAAGGCATATTTGTGATACTGGGCAATGGATGAATTTGAATGGATCTGAATTACAAAACCTTTTTTTTTTTTTTTTTTTTTAAACAGTCCCATATTGTGCATTACACTCTTGAACCATTCAACCCTGGTGAGAAATGAAAACAAAGCTGATTTTACATGCAATTCTGTTTCATTTCCATTCATGTTTCATTACTCATTGCCATTTTATGTTTTAAAATCCCACTATTTTCAACTTTATTTCAGCTATGAAATAACCATTCCACTTTTTTTGTGTCCAAGTTCCTGTTAATCTAAAACAATCCTGTATTAAACTGCATGCATGTGAAACACAGTCATCTCTGAATCATGTACCTGGTAGTGAGCAGTAGGGTGATTGGGCAGTTTCTGCTGAAAAAGCTCACAAAGCGCTCGGTTCTGTCTCTCCAGATCAAACACCAGCATCTTCAGCTTTATGCACTCCTCTCTCAGATCCTGCTCAGCAATATATAAAGCAGTAACATCAGTAACAGTGTCATACTGATGCTGCAGTTAAAGGAATAGTGCACAAATATTTCTGTATTTTACCTTTTGATTGAGCAGAGCTTGGACCACATGGTTAGCCACCTGATGATTAAAGATAAGATCAGATTTAATGCATGGAGTTGACAGAAAGTGAAGAATTTAAAGGTCATTTTGTAAGGTAAATGCACCTCATCCAAACATCTTTCATAAGCCTCTCGCTGACTTTCATTTGCCAACATCAGAGCTGAATTCTCTGCCTGTGAAGATAAGACAAAATGCAGACAAAACATGAGTTACAGCTACGATAAAAGAGGCTGATTTCTTTTTTTTTTATATATATATATTTTTTTTGCATCTCCTTTCCTCACCTCCAGTTCTCTGAGTCGGTCCATGAGCTCGCTGCTGTTGTCCTCCAGGTAAGACTCCACATCTGCCTCCTCACCCTCCTCATCCGAACCAAAGTCCTCCTCACACATTCTCTGTTCTGTCTCATCAGACATTGTTCTCATCTGCAACGGACAAGACGACGCTTTAATTATCACCGCCACAAGCTCAATAACATCGTGTAACGTCCCTGATAACATGAGCCGAGAAACATCAGGAGAAATACGGGTTGTGTTTATTGACGTTAGCTGAAACTGTACATTAATTACAATCAAAATATGTAGGCATCAGATTAGGATGAACAAGAAACAGCTGATAATGTGAAAAAACAGTTCGATACTTCATGGATCGCTTCGTGGAGTGACTATCAGCTGTTTTTCCACCTCAGTGATTACTTGTTTGGTCTATTGAGTGTGGAAAAATGACCACTGCAAGGTCCCAGAGGCAAAGTTGACATAAAAATGCTCAGTTCTCTCCAACCAATCACCCAAAACACAAAAGTACTAGCAGAAATATCATCACAGTTGTTTGACAGTCAAGTTCTGCTGACCTGCTTAGTTGCAGCAAACTATTATTCTGCTCACCTGTGCTAACATATTGATAAGAAATCCTTCACAGAACATGTCTGCTCTAAGGTTCTGTGTATCTGTGCAACCTGCAGCAGTCAACTCCACCCATCTGTTTCTCCAAGCAAACCAAAACAAACAGTGAGGACAGCAGTAAGCGGAGGTCTGCTTCGTATCAGAGACTGCTCTCATTTCCAAGAGTGACGTTAACATTATTAGCACTGTTACACTTTGTTTATATGACAGGAACAACAGTTTGTTTCAACACTGCTTAGAGTTTCGCTCTCTACACGCAACACAGATCAGGGCTGCACCGTGTTCACATCTAGACCACTAACACATCACCACTATACTATACAGTGCACTGTTGACTCTGTATCAAAGTACCTACTGTATATGGAGGACTAGTGAGCAAACACATGAATCCATTCATCCTGCAGTGGTTGAGACACTCGGACTATGTGGAACCATAAGCCTTTGTTTCCATGTTCCTCTGATTCAGGTCTGCAGCTTCACTAAATCCACAGATCAAACTGCTGCGCCACACTGAGAGCACAGGCTGCTGAGTCTGTGAGCAAGGCACACCACAGGGCATATGGCCGAGGCCCAGTCTATCCGGCAGGGCTCCAGGTGCGTGTCTGAGTCCAACTCTGTGTGCAACGACTGTTAAAGGGGAGCAGAAAAGGGCCGCGAGGGGAAGTAGGTGTGTCAGCACGGACCCAGATCTTAAGGAGTCATTAAAGAGGATGAGACGAACCTGACTTTGTGGCTCGAAGCCAATCAGGAACTGGGACAGATTCCAGACCTGACTTGGACCTGTGACACACAAACAACCTGCTGTCTATGCAAAAAAAAAAAAAACACACACAGAAACATCCAAATATTCACAGCGCTGGGTGTCACTATGACTGCCACACTAATGAAATTTCAGTCAGCGATTAAAGCTGCAGTGTTTGATGGTTTTTTGGCATTGCTGAGCAAAAAAATCCATAATTACCTTTCAACGTTTTGTGATTCATGTGGTTTGAGTGGAAACAAGAATTAAATGTATTTCTCTGATTTTACTGTACCTGACCTAATTTCTGCACTGGATGGACAATCATTTTAATTGCATGACTATGTAGTTTACATTTGTTTTTATATTTTACTCAGATTTTTATCTTTATTCTACATGATTGTAAATGCTTGAATGCAGATATTGTATCTGCACACAACTGTATAATAACTGAACAGAAGTTGATACTGTGCCTTTAAGTATATAGAGTTTCTTTTTTCTTATTTTTGGAAATTCATACATCACAGTCTTTGTTCTATTAGAACATACAGACTGAAATAGGATATTAGGACATTTGCTGTTTTTTTGATAAATTGTTGTTGGTAAGGAATACAAATGTCCTCAGAAAATTACACAGTGCTACAGTGAAGGGATTTTCTGACATCTTTCACTATATCTTGTTTTTATAATTTACTACAAAGACAACAAAGAATTCCTTGTATGTGTTCATGTACTTGGCAAATAAAGATCATACTGTTTTTGATATTTCTGAGCTTCGACTGGAACAACTGGAACAAACCCAATTTCTTCCAGGGATCATTAAAATATTCTGAAGACTTAGGCTGTAAAAAGTCTACCATGTGACAGGAGGTTTGGGCTGTTCAGAGAGGCTTTCAGGCTGAGAGGGGATCAACACATGAACTACAGTTAGATTCAGATTCAGTCAGATGTGACTTGACACAAAGTGGTTTCACTTCCACATCGTCACATCATTAATATTTATATTTCTTTTTTTTGTTTGAGATGAAGAGCAGAGATCTAAAAAAGTAAAATGTTTTCATTTTTCAGATTCTGCTTTTTTACCTGATTTCAGATCCTGCAGCTTTAATTATCATATAAATAACTGACACTCAGTTTATACAACTAGAATGGTATGAGCCTAATAATAGATTAAATACACAGTGCACCTAATGTAGAAAAGGAGCCATTTACTTGCATTCAATAGTGTACACATGTCAATAGAAATACCTTCCTGTTTGCCTTTTATACACAAAAATGGCACAGTGTAGATTTAACACAAATAACTTAAATATACTGAAATAAATAAATTATTGATAATGACAGGATCCAATAGAGGTTAAGCACCTTGATATGAAGGCAATGCAACCTGATCAAACCTCAAACAGTGTAAAATAAAGAAATAGTGATAGAAATGTGACAATATATTCAATCCATGTTTTAATACAAGTGAATGTAATCAATTACCACAATAGCGCAAAAAAACACATATAGGCACTAAGGTGAAAATGTAATAATTACAACAGGCATAAATGTCACATTATTTTCATAAATGTATCTCTAAAACCAAGTATATGAGACTGTCCAGTGTTCAGTTATTTTTAATTATGCAATCCAGTTCTTCTCTTTTTGTCATATTTTGATTAGATATCTTCTTCACATCTCCTTGTTTTTATGTAAAACAATAACATAGAAATATTGGATATCTATGCTGCTGCAAAAAACAGTGTGGGCTGAAAATCAGATTATTCTGGCGTCCTTACTAAAAGTCGCGTATCAAATTTGCACTGATATTTTTAGATGATACACAGCCCTCATTGTGTACACAAGACACATCAACACAAAGTATAAACTTGGTAAAAAAAAAAAAAAAAAAAAAAAAGCTACTGGGAAAAAGTTCAATAGCTTTCAAAGGTTTCATAAGAAATCAGTAAAGACCTGCCAGGCCTTGTGTAACGAGAGCTGTTTACAGAATGTTTACAGGAAGATTATTGAACTTTACTGGCCTGTGGATTGTGAACCCACTCACAAACTTAAGCTGCACTATCCAAAGTGTAGGGTGCTTATTGAACTGCAATTGACTGAACAAAGTCAAACCTACCCGTATAATGGAGGGCTGATCAATGCAGCCCATCTAAGAACGGAAGCAGATATTAGGCATCCTTTTGACCTTGGATACAACGCTACTGAGTGGTTATAAATACCAGCTTTTCTCTTCACTAATGCACATTAAAGCTCCGGGCAGGAGGGCAAAGAAGCAGGCTCACATCTCTGTGTTTGTGAACATTCACATGGAAATTACAGCGTGGACGAAAAGACAACAAAAGTGATGCTAAATATATCATGAAAATGTGGTGCTGCTGCTGTGGTTTCTTTTGATGTGTAGAGTCACAAGCTTAGCTGAAAACACCACTAGAAAGAAGCATCTTTGGATCAACTCAGGTCCCACTTATCAAGAATCCAACAGGCTTTCTGCTCGAAAAAGATTTCTGGATCTGAGTCACACTGATGTACAATCAAAGAGCCGATCAAATGACAAAACAACATCAGTAGATTCAGTCATTATTAATGATTGAATTAATGGAGAAAGAGAAGGAGCAGAAAGCAGGAGGGAGCTCTGCTGCTTCATGACTGCAGTATTGTCATGGTGGTGGTTTAGGAGCCTGTGAGTGGCCCGAAACTGCAAAGAGAGGCCTATTGACAGGGCCAAGGAGAGGCTCAGTGTGTCCCAGTGGGACTGCAGTGCCAGGGAGCTCCTTCCACTGAGCTCGGCTGGCAGACTTACAGCCGCTGGTGCTGTCAGGGAAGTCACGAGGGGAATGCAAAGAGAGTTAATGTTGCTGCTCTGCAGACTGCACTGCTGAGTGGCCTCACAGCTTCTTTTTTTTTTTTAATCCCTTCACTGTAGCACAGTGTAGTTTTCTGAAGACATTTGTATTCATTACCAACAGCAATTTATCATACAAACAACAAATGTCCTAATATCCTATTTCGGTCTGTATGTTCCAATAGGAACAAAGACTGTGATGTATGAATCTCCTTCTCACATCCTCTGGAGTGTGATGAGGCAGACGTGGGCAGTGCATTTATTTACATCTCACTAGCCTCACTACTGAAGCCAGACAGACAATGAAACCACTTTAGTTACGTGGGAAAAAGGAATACGCTGATATAGCGGCCAAACATCTGTATCTACTATTAAAATGTCAGCGTCCTCCATGGCTGATGATTATTTGTTGTCTTATTAAATCAGAGATTGTGGCCTGAAAGGCTAAAAAGTTTGTGTAATTTTATAAAATTGGGATTTCTTTGTTTCCCTGGCACAATAGAGGGAAGAAGTAACTAATGAAAGAATAAAAAAATTACATCAGTATTGTCAAAATTAATATGCTAAATGTCTTATCCACCCAGAATTAGAGGCACAGTGCATATATAGTTGGCAAATTTGGTAAAACTGTGATATTTTCATATCACTGGAGGAAAAATAATGGAATAGTAATGGAAATTAAAAAAAACAAACAAAAAACAAAAAAAAAAAACGTATGGTGGATCCAGTCACAAACATACAATAATTATCACACCACTGTGAAAAGTCGACATTTGCTTTTCTTACAGGCATAGGTGTGTCAAAAATATGTCAAATCACACTTAAAATGTTTCTTTTACATGTGCTTAAGCAGGAGTAACATGTAAATTTCGCAAATTTTTTGATGAAAAACAATTAATAGAATATCTATATATTCTATTGAATATATTTAGAAAACCACAGGTTGTGTAATAATTTCTGAAGGTGTATAATCATAAAAAGGCTTGAAAAGAGATGGAACTATTTAACAACACGTAAAACGGCCCAATGAGGAAGTACAACTTTTATGTCAGTTATAGACATATGACGTCTGTTCTGCAGCCTTCGTGTACATTTAGAAACATTATCCAATCAGCGGTTTAATCTCTGCTATTATAAAACTCAAGAAATGCATGAGAGTGTAGAAGTGTATGTGCTGTAATCGATAATAAAGAGGAAAAGGAAGAAGGCAGAGGGAGCAAATAGATAAGAGGCCAAAGTGAACCCAGGTTTTTGTTTTGCATCTAAAATAACAACCCTTCTCAACTCACTGCCACTAAATCAGACATTGCCAAGAGTAAACAAAGTGCAGCGAGGCAGCGTGTTCGCAGCTTTAAGCTCCAATCACCGAACAAAACGGTCAGGATCATGTTTTAGCCTGTGAGGAAAGTGAGCATGTGGGGCTTTTGTTCTCCCTGAAATGACTAAAATAGATACCTGGATGTAAAATATGTGAGCTTCAGGGACACTGGTGTACATTCATGGGCAAACAAATAAAGCGTAACTTAACACCAGAGGAAAACTAACGTGTCATCTACTGTAAATAAATAGCCATGGTGTACTTTAAGCAAATTACCCAGGAGCGATTGCTGTAAAGGTCGGTTTAAGTTTTCATGGGTGAATGTTCTGCAGAGACAGACTCCGCGTTTTGATTTACAGAAAAGCAAGTATGTAAGAGCTGTCTGATGACACACAAACAGCAACAGAGGAAATGAAACAAGGAAGCAACAGCAAAAGCAAGGAAATGATCACTTCTTCTTCTAGATCTATTTAAGATTATTCCCCTTTTAAACTTTTTCCATTCATTTATACCTGATAAATAACCGGTGCTGGGAGGGGTTTTTTTTTTTACACTTAATTTTTTATTAGTTATTTATCATTTTGTCATACAAAACATAACAAACAACAATCGGCAACAGATAATAGTCACAGTCTAATAGCAATGATAATTTAGGTTACAGTTATGAAATGGGAGGGTTACTTTTTAAATATAGCTGAACAAACCAAGGCCGATCACATTAGCCATTTGTACAGAAAAGAGATTATATTCACATAGTATTGGATACTACACTTTTCCCTGCAAAGTTAGAATAAAATATTTTTTACGCCTTCTCATGAAATGGTTGTTAGAATGTGATTTATTCTTGATACAGTTGTGTAAAAAAATTATTAGACCACCCCTGGTTTTCTTCAATTTCTTGTTCATTTTAATGCCTGGTACAACTAAAGGTACATTTGTTTGGACAAATATAATGATAACATCAAAAATAGCTCATAAGAGTTTAATTTCAGAGCTGATATCTAACCATTTTCCATGTTTTCTTAATAATAACCAAAATCACTTCAGTTCTTACATCAATAGCTATGGTATTGTACTGCCAAAAACAGTGCTTTTAGGCATTCTGTGTTTTCTTTTCTGTCTGTTTTAGTCACATGATACACACAGGAGTTGGTACTTGATTGCATAACCATTGTTTTTGATGACTTTTAATGGTTTAATAATGTTTTCCGTGATTGTAGATAAAGTATATATGGGACTCAGCTGGTCATGAGGTGATTATTGATGCATATAAATAGGAATAAAAGAGGAATGTGCCTCAAAACAAAATGATTCCAACTGTATGACCCACAGCGTATAATTTAATTAACTTTATTCTCAGTAAGGGCAATAACATTTATTTTGTAGATTAATTCCGCAACAGTTACAAGTATGTAGTTGCTCTACAACATTGCAAGGGATTCATATTTGTGCATTTTAGAAGTGAAACAGTAAAAGTTAAAAAAAAAAAAAAAGCAGTAGCAATAGTGAGTATTGATAGTAAAGTAATTAACAGCTACTCTCAAAAAGGGAGTGTTTTATGAGCTAGATAATGAATTGAAAAGTCAGCAGAGGATTGATCAATAGTGTGAATAACTTAAATTTTTCAGCAGCGATGAAGCGAAACAGCTGCTAATGAGACACACACTCACCTGTGGGTTCAGCTCTCTTTATGATCCTTGAAGAGGAGTCAGTCTCCTGTCAGGCACCTCTGTCTCCCAACAACAAAACCAAGGAGCTGAGGGAGACAAATCAAAAGGACACATTTGAATAAACTCCCATCCTCTGCGTTCATCCACCACCGCATCCGCCGCAAAACCTCCTGACATCTCTGCCAATCCTATTCGCATCCCCTCGGAGAATCACAAGACAGAAGCACAAGATTAAACCGTGTGAAACGAGATCTCGAAAAACTTTGACGCTGGGAGTTGGGAGCAGCTTCGCTGGGGAATGTGGGACCAATGTCACCTCTACCATGGGCTGCAGCGGGCAAAGGCTGCGGCTTTCCTCCGCTATGTGAGCGAACAGGAAACCGGGAGAGAAGGAAGACGCTTCAATGCCCTTGGGAGATACCAGTGCTGAGCAGACGCCAGCCACGCCACGACCACAAGCCCCCACTCCTCTATCTCTCTTGCTTCCTCAATCTCTCCTCCTCTCATCTTTCCTTTCATCTCTGAGTCATTGTAAAGTGTAATGAAAGAAAGATGGATGAATAATTCAGGAGGCAGAGCATTTAAGAACTCCCCTTTTATGTCCTTCTGATAGTGCAGGACTTTACACATCATGTGCCACATTTTTTATTTTTATAATTTTATTTAGATACTCGTCCAATGTGGGATTCCCCAATAATGGAGCTCCCTGTTAATTAAATCCACTTTCCACCAGGGTTTCATGTGTTTTCTAAATGGGACACTGTCTGCTGCAGTGTCTCCTCAGTGGTTGTTGTGTCTCATCATCACTCCAAATATGTTTAGGCAGAAAGCTGCAGCATTAACTCTTCATTTCCAGAAGCTGTTTATAAGGTACCAGGCCCTGATCCTGTTAGATCTTGTCAAACTGAAATGGGATTAGACGTGTTGAGCATCTGCCCTCTCAATCTGGGTTTTAATGGATCATCTGAACATGACCGTGTCCTCGTCGGTCCACCTGGTCCTGGGAGAAAAAGGGCAGTGATCTGTGATGCGTGATATGAAGTAAGACCACATAGACGGCAGATCAGGGAGACCTCGACAATTACACATCTCATGTTTATTTACCAGGGGCAGACTTCCATTTTAGACAATTTGACGCTAGAAAATGACGCGATGCGAATGCGTTTTTATTGCTGAGGTTCTGTTAGATGGAGTGAGCGAGCATGAGTGGATGAGATTCATGGAATGAGGGCAAGGCTGGATAGATTTTTTCAAAGGCGACTCAGTCGAAGCAAAGGAGAAATGCACAAAAGCTTCTTAAATCATGTCAGTTGCACTCTTGGGGATTTGGCATAGGCAAGGCCGTCTCAGGATATGTCAAACACCACCCTTTCCATCTGCCAATCTGGGAAGGCGCAGATTGAAGTTCTTGCTGTGTACGCAAAGTGTGTAGGAGGGAGATGTAAACAATGTGACAAAAACCCAAATCCTTTGATGGCGGAATTAAGCAAGATCAGGAGAAGACTGAATCTTAAAAAAAAAAATGTAGGCCAAAGTCTGTTTTTTTTTTTTTTTTGCAGACACTCCACCAGCAATATCATGGCATTGTGTGCATCATTAATAGGGATGCATCTTCAGATAAATATCAAAGCGGAGCAGAGATGTGGGTGAGACAGAATCAGGCTGGTGGGGTCTCCCTCTGTGCTGTTTCCTGTCTGATGTTTGGCTATATGAACCGAGACGAATCGTACACAAGCAATATTTGGGATGAGGAGCAGAGGCAGCAGTGGAGAGGTGGGGGAGGGGCTGGAGGAGGGGAGCTCCCTTCCCAAAAGGCCTGAAAGGTTGGATGTGCGCCATGTATGTCTGAGAGCAATCAAACACAAGCGCAGGGATCCTTCTAAATCTCTGCCAGGCAAACCTCCACACCCAGGCAGCCCCGGGAGGAAATGCATTATGGGCCCTCTGCCTCTGATACAACACAAAAACTGTGGGTTTGTTTTATCACACGTTGAACAACAAGCAACATTTAGGCTGCGATACCTTCCACCGTGTTACCTGTGTGGCAGATGTATGACACATTGTAAGCTGCAACCAAAACAATCATGATCCTGGTGGCAGTGCACTGGTAAATGTAAGTTAACACACACATATATGAGGATCCCAACACAAACCTAAACACTCAAACTATAAGTAAATCAGACTTATGAGGCACCACTTTGCATTTCACGTCACGTCACTGTCATAAAAGCTCCCAAAATGTGATATATTTCTAGTAGATTAAGAAATATGTGTTAAATCTGTATCACAGGGAAGTGTAAACACTGTCACAGCGGGCAAAAAGAGTGAGAGGAACATAAAACAGCATGTGTCAGCTAGAACAAACAGCATCAGTATTTACAGATTTACAGATAATTCAGTACAAGTACACGTTTTGGGTCCGCTCACCTTGCTCCTACTTTCTTTTCTGTCATCCAGTCAGTATATCCCAGATCTCTTCACAGCAGAAAGACATGTAAGGCACCATAAAAAAAAAAAAAAAAAAAAAAAAAAAAAAAAAATGATAGAGACAGAGGGACTGAGAGGCCACAACCTTACATTTCTGTTTTCCGGCTGCAGAGGAGATTATGTTTCCCCCCTGTAAAAAGTGCCGTCACCCTCTGAGCACGGCAAGGAAGCCGGTTTCCTCTATGCTATGGCTAGAAAAGGCCTGTCCTTGGGCATGTGCGTTGTGTGTGTGTCTGTGCTGTCTGCAGAGGCTGCCATGTCTCCCATTGTTCCAGGGCGAGTGAGGCAGGCTTCCTACCCCACTAGACCCTGCCTACTACAACAGCTGTGGACCAGCCCCCACCTCGCTGCCGCTTCTCCTTCTCCCCTCCTCCTCCTCCTACAACTCCTGCCTCTCTCTGCCTGTGCTGCTGCTGCTGCTGCTGCTGCTAAACATTAACCCTGCAGCTGCCGGCTCGGGCCATAAAGAGGAGAGGGGAGAGGAGGGGGTTGTGTTTCAAAAAGAGACCCTACCATGTAGCAGGACAAAGGAACGTACAGAGAGAGGATATCCGACAGCCGGCCTGAACTGACAGGAGCGTTGCACAGAGCCATTCAGTGCCCTAGAAAGAAAACAGGCTCTGTGCTAAGAGGATTGTCTTTCTCAATCACATTGGTAATAAGTGTTGGACTGATTCCTCAGGGGCTGCATTGAGGGAAATAAAGAACAGGAATGAATACTCAGAGGCATACACACGCTGCCTCACTAACATGCATAAATGCTGATTTATATGAATGAGAAAAACAGCAGTCAGGGAATTACAGCTTCTCTCATTACTATAACACTGTATATTTTTTGTTCATTACTTTTTTTTTGTTTTTTTCCACATTTCTATTTAAATCAGGGGTGTCAAACTTATTTTATTTCAGGGCCCAATATGACCTCCAGTTAAATAATAAAAGGATAACCTATAAATAATGGCAGCTCCACACTTTTCTCTTTGTTTTAGAGTGAAAAAGTAAAGCTATATTATGAAAATGTTCACATGTACAAACCATTAAAAAATGTCAATAACATGAACCTGAATTTTTAAGAAAAATAAGTGCAATTTTAACAATACTATGCCTTAGCTCAGTGGTTCCCAACCTTTTCTGGCTCGTGACCCCATTTTAACATCACAAATTTCTGGCGACCCCAGACATTTTTTTTTAGCTAAAATTAATTTGCTGTTGGTCATGTAATAGTTTGCTATACTATGTTGCAAATAAACATTAATGTTAGAGGACATTTAGTCTATAAACTGTACATTATTATGGACAGAGGCAGAAAAGCCAGGTGTAGATTACTGCACAAAGTGAGAATTTTATTTTCCTTGGTCAGGATATGTACAGTCAGTCCAGCTTGGATTTACAAGGCTGACAATTAATACTGAACAAACAAGAACTAAAACTATGAATTATGAAAGAGCTGCAGCATCTGAAACTGACCACAATGAACATCTGACAGATAAACAGTACCACAGTGCTTCAGTTTCCGCTTCAGTTTGTCATGTCATTTATGTATTGTGATTGTCTCTCACTTTGTTTTTGATTGTCAACTCACTATAGATTTTTTATTAGTTATTTTTTTTTTTTTTTTTTTTTTTTTACCAATTACTAGAAGTTTCAGGCGACCCCATCTGAATTCCAGGTGACCCCACATGGGGTCCCGACCCCAAGGTTGAAAAACACTGCCTTAGCTTATCATTAAAATATGTGCATTAAAACACAGTGGATCTACAAAGGCACAAAACATTTAGTAACAGGCAGAATGTTGTTAAAATTTTAAGACATTTCAAGTTGTGCATGGTTGTTTATGTTATTCCCTTTTTTTAATGAAAGGATAGTTTGTAAATGTAATGTAAATATAAATAGGTTATGATAGTATTTAACTGGTCTGACCTACTTGAGATCAAACTGGTCTGTATGTGGCCCCCAAGCTAAAATATTTTTGACCTCCTTCATTGTTAATATCTTCAGTGTAATTTTTTCATTTCACAGATTTATCCAACTGGCCGAATTGGACCCTTTATAGGGCCAGTTTTGGTCCATGGACCATATGTTTAACCCCATGATTTAAATCTACATTTCATCCATTACAGAGTCTCTGTGAACTGTGACATGATCCCCCACACCAAAACAGATGCTCATTCAAGACGTTAATAAAATATAAACCTAAATGAATCTGAATCCAAATCATGTTCAAATGAAACTGAACATGAAGAAAATTCTCTGCTGCGTTAAAAAAAGATTCAACCTCTGGTCTAAGAAAGGCGACAGCTTCATTATGCAGCGTAGGTTTGTCTAAAAATGTGCCGGAAAAGGCTTAGAAAAACTCCAACCTACATAGTCAAATTTCAGATGGATCTGCAGTAACAGACAGTATCTATGATGATGTTGGTTCACAGCAAATTGGGAGCAAATCAATGCTTTGTGTTTGTTTAAACCTGGTGGTCAAGCAAACATTACAGCTTGAGATTTGCTTATTTAAGCTTAAGCTGCATCAACACCAGAGACTTTAGCATCACAGCCCTGTTAATGCTATGTATATTTGATCTCAGACATGATAGAGGTTGATGGAATAAACATTTTGCATTCAATACTTTCTACTCAATGTAACATGATCAAAAATATGAGAAAACAAACTAAACCACTAAGTACATTTTAAATAAGTTATTCTTACATTGATGTCCTCACACTCATGGGTTTTATGGATTAAATTAACACAAATTGGTCCTCTATAGAGCACAAATATTTGCCTGCACCTCATCATGTTTTTGCATCACTTTTTACACAAGCACACAGTTACACAAATCTGCTCAAACAGCAGTTTTTCCTTGACATATATAGTATTTATTCTTCTGTTACACCCTCCTGTATTCTTTATTTTTGTGTTTCCCAAGACTCAAAAACTTAACTTTATGCTGCCTTGAGAAACAAAATTCTAAAAATGTTAAAACAAAAACAATCTAAATGGCAGCGTAGATCCAAAAACACAACATAACTTGTATTATTAGGTCTCTACATCTTTTGCATCATGTTTTCAGCTGTTTCATTTGTGTCATTTTACATTGTTTTCATCTTGTTCTGTCTTTGACATCATTTTTGTGTTGTCTCTCTCTTTTGCTTTGTTTTGTTCTGGGATCAAATTTATAAATTCTTCTATTTTTATTAAGGAAAATTAATTTTAACATCATTACTTTTATGGATGTTACTTTGATAGTCAGTGACCCAAAAAAAAAACTGCTCCAAGTCCTATTTTGAGTCCTTAGCTTAAGTTTTGGGAAGGAAGCTATAATGTAAATAAGATTATGCTTAATTCTTTTGAATTTAACTTCCCCACTCTTGATTTAAAAGGGGTTATATTTTGCGAAACTCATTTTTATTAGTCTTTGGTACATTTATTTGTGTATTTGGACCCTAACAGTTCAAAAAGTTTGAATTTGAACCCTCCAGGTGCTGTAAAGCTATCTTTATATTAAGTTTACAAAAATCGAGAGGATTTCTACAACCTGTTTCAATTCCTGCTTAATTTGTTACGTCTATAACTAGTTGCGTTACAACATTTGCACATATAAGGTCAAGACTTCCGATGAACATTTCACCGAGTACGACATAATTGTTTGTCAGGAGCAGCGGTTGTAGTCCATACTGAAAATATGTCCAAACTTCGAGCCGATTACCTAAAATGTTCAGTTGTTGGTTGCATTAACGAACACAAGTGGCTGAATGGGACAGAGAAGCACGGTCAACAACCTGGAGGGGGTGGGGTGTGAAGCGGCTCATTTGCATTTAAAGGGCCGGTGCTCAAAACAACCTTTCTGGTGTCATTAGTCAGAAATAGGGTTGAAGATGGACCTGTGGAGTTGAATAAATGAAGAATTCAGACCCAAGCATAGCATTTACAGTTTATGTAGACCACAGGGAAATGGTTGAAAATGCATAATTCTATTTAAAAAAAGAAAAATATCACTCCTTTAAAGTATTCATTTATTATTACTAATAATTTCTTGTCAAACGTCTGTATGTTTCTACTTTGCTGTTTTTCTCAGTTTTTTTTTTTTTTTTTACACCTACATTAAAGGACAAATTCCTTATACCGTGAAAACTACATCAGTCACTTTCGTTTTTTACACAAGTAATACCACATTTGCCTGAGTATATTTTTACCTAAAGCGCTCTTTACACCTCTGACAGCAGCAGGCTGCATTAGAAGTCAATCTGTGATAAAGTGGTCAGCAGTGTCAAGTCTTTCTATCACTAAACCAGTGCCTGTGGTTATGTCTCTCCTCAGGTTTTCACCCCATGTGACTCATTCGCTCTCCCTGTTAATGAAGCCACATCATCCTCCTCATACCCCCAGACATACCAGACACACTAACCAAGTCTGATGACAAAACTGACTGGGCGCCAAGGCAACAACAACAGGAGGAGGAAAACACGGGTTAGGTGTCTAGAACATGGGAGGATAATATAATAGAACAGAAATGCGAGGTAACACATGTGTCCAATAACATACGTACTGTTTGACACATGAACGTTGGCTGATTCCTTTTTAATTTGACCCTAATTGAGTCGACGTGAGACCTGACCTGAATCGACGGCGCCCCACACCAGACTTCCTCTGGTCAAAAACTACAGCCCCAGGGCGCTCACATGACTGTCACTTGTTTCAAGCTATTGTCATTCAGATTTGACCATAACTGTCCAGCCAGAGACAACAGAGCTGTCCCACATTTACAGATTTCTGTGTCTGATCTGGGTTGAAGCCGTGTCTACCAAAGTCCTAATGAATCCAACATGGACAAATAACGCAAAACACACTGGAAAAATATGTATCAGCTGAGAAAACTGCACAGGTCATCAAGAATTAACCACAACAAAACCAAAAAAAACAACAGCAGCAATGCTAAGCTGTGCATCAAAAATCACCAGATCAAAAGAGCTTGTGTGCAGAGGGGATTTTATCCTCTTATTACTCACACATATGGCCATCCTGCCTGGCCCGTCCTCAGCTGTGGACGTCTGAAGTCCACCTAGTGGCTGAAGGAAAGGATCTACATCAAGGTTAGAACAGTTTACAGTCTGCAACAGCTTTCATTTAGGTTTCGTTAAGACTTTTTGTTATCAATCATAGCTCAAACAGTGTTTTTTCCAGTTTAGTTTATGAATATTCTTATTTTTGGTTTAGTTTTCTCTCGTTTCAATATGAGTCTATGTTTTTAATATGTGTTGGTCAGGAGTGAAATGTCAGAAAAACATTAAAACATTTTAGAAATCTATCCACAAAAGAAACCACCCATAGAGGACAATACTGTGTCAGTGTGTTTTTATCTGTTTTTATAAGATTATGTATGACATAAATTGATAACCAAAGAAATGTGCCTTACAATTTTAGTAGTTGAGTTTTATGAGCAATATAATAACAGTTTCCAAAAGCACAAAGCTCACAGCTGATTAAACAGCCACTATTACACCACCGTGAAAGAAAATTAAAAACTGTATTATTTAAGGTCAAAGAAATAAACATAAATGAATAAACACATCCCTCTCACTGATCATCAAACTCAAAGTTATTAATAAATCTGGAGTTTTTTTTTTTTATTAAACTACAAGCAAAAATGCATGTGATTCAAAGTAGGATTTTTATTATTAAGTCAGAAACTCCACTTAAGAAGCCTAAAATTAACCATTGTCTGCCACCAAAGCTAAATTAAAATGTCTTCTCAGCTAAATTTTTGTTTTATAAAACACACAATACAGTTGTAATTAGATGGTATTATTGTAACATCCCATTTTTATTTCAGTTAACGTTTTCACATCTAGCTTTCCTTCTTCCATTTCCATCAAAACAGGACTATAAACGCTTCACATAAAACTCATTTTAATTATCGATTCAGTTCAGTTTCACTTCTAAAGCCCAATATCACAAATCACTGATTTGCCTCCAATGGGTTTACACCCTCTGTCCTGTGACCTTCGACCCCTATCAAGTTTAATTCACATAATAGAGCAGGGGGTTCACAAACCGTTTCAGCTCAATACTCCCCACCCCACCCAAAAAAAAAAAAAAAAAAAATCAATTTTATGTCTCCATGGGACCTAAATGTACAAACATACATCAGGAATTGCCTTCTTGACTGCATTTTTACGGACTTTTCCACCATTAAAACAATATGTCTGAGTCTTTTATTTGGTATTTTTTTATAATGGAATATAATTTCACAGTGCATCTTTTACATCATTCTCATCTTCTATCTTTTATATTGTCTTTCTCTTTAAATAATTTCCATTCCTGTTATATCTCTTCCATCATTTTCATCTTCTTGCATCCTTTTATATTATTATATCTTTTACTTCTAGTCATGACATTTTCCACTTGTTTTGAATTTTACAAATTATTGCATCTTGTGCAGAATTTTCCTCTTATTTTCATCTTGTTACATCTCTTACTTCATCTCTATATTTCACATAGCTTTGTTGAGGTTCAGAATAAGCCCTCCAGAGCCCACTCATCTACTATTTTAATTAGGAACACCATTTCATATATCATATCAGTGTTATGTATCTTACTGTGACAGTTGGTGACCCAATAAAAACAGCTCTGTGACCCTTTCAGACGCAGACATAGAGGACTAGAAATGTACATGTGCAGAGATAATTAAGATAGTGGCGTAGCATGTAAGTGGTTAACTGCACATATCAGCTATAAGAAAAATGAATGAAAGCCTGTCAGAGGATTGTCATACCTCTGCTGTGTCAGACAGTAATGCACACAGACATCTGTATGTGATGAATAGGACATTGAGGGTGTAGCTTCTCTCTAAGAGGGTCAAAGGCTGAACAGGCGACATGACCTGAATGGGAGCCACAGTCACATGGTCCCCTGGAGCTAACACAAGGGAATGAGAATAACTCCCAACATAAAAGGCCTTTTGTCACACGCTCCGTCATCCACTTCTCCTCCAAGTGAGGATCTTCGCTGACTGCTCAGACAGCTCAATGGAAGCGTGGACATAAGAGCTGGATGTATGAAGTGTCAAGAGGTAATAAAACAGGCGTCCCAACAGCAGAAAACTTCCTCAGAAACTCACTCAAATGACGTCTCCTGCAGCTCTCGCAACACAATGACATGTGTGTGGCTTTAAATTCAATGCAAACGACATGTAAAGAGGGAGTTTTTGCACTGTCATCACACCAACACCTTCATCCCAAATAAGATACTTACACACACACAACCAAAGATGTGACGATTACATAAGACGACACAGGAAATCGTTTAATCCTAAAATAAAGAACGGTGTTATCTGAACAGAAAAAGACATGAAAAAGGAGATGATTGAGAACTAGACAACAAGATACAAAACCTACCGAGACATACTGTATATGAGCTTATCTACTCATCGAAGGCCATTTGAGAAAAGACGATACATTACCTGCACAATGCAAGACGTGTATACAAACTGAACAAACTCTCTTACATTGGATATCCGTGAGAAATATGGGCATGACTCCACTAAACAGAGAATAAGTATTTTAGATATGTTACACATTTGCTACTGAAGCTCGGCAAGATTCTATAAACTGAACAATGGGATTTTTTTGTGTCTTTTCGTTTATTAACTTAACATATTTTAACTACTGGGATTATGTGAATGTTTTGAATATTAGTTTATATGTTTTAACTGGCTAGAGGTGCATAAAGCTAAGATCCGTTAGCAGATGGTGCATCTTTACTGTTTTTTTGTTTTTGTTTTTTTTTTTGGGGTCAGGAGGTGACTGTCAGGAAAATTCTGAATTAGAGTTGTAAATCAGACTCATGGGGTACAAACCCCCATTGAGGGGCAGACAGTTTAATGGGCGGTAATGTGCACAGCTCCATGTGAGTATGCAGAGCTAATCCAGCAACGAGAAATGTGACACCCAGTCCTTGGTTAGAGATGTGCAGGGGCTACAGCTGGGGCTATAAAAGCCATAGTGGTCTTGATGGAGGCCTCTTGTGTTAATTTGCATGAAGACTCAGCTTAGTCGGACCTCATTAGGAAGTCAGGAGTTGTTGCAGCCGGTGAGACATCATCAGCAGGCTAGCTGTTGTCTGGCATAATGATCGAAGCTGTTTGTGCAATGTACGTCCAGAAAAACAGAAAAGACCTGCACGTGTACAACTTTTAAGTTTTACCGTTCTTATTCCAGTGTGACGGTGACCTAAGTAAATTCCACACATGTGAAAAAAGTATGTTCCTCAGTTCATTTCTGCATTCATAAAAGTGCGGTAATGAAAACCGTTTGTCCTGGGCTGTATAACGGCAGGTTTCGTACCACTGTAAATCCTCTGGAGAGGAGGCGGTGTCCCCTGCCAACCAGACTACAAGCCATGTAACCAGACTGCCAGAGGAACAACTGCATGTTGTCCAGCCCCACGTTAGATTTCCATGTGTGTCAGCAAACGTCTTTACTACCTGATCCTCAGTGAGTCATATTAGCACCAAACTGCTGAACCCTGACATGCCTGGAAAAAATGTGGAGGTTGAACAAGACACGATGCTGAAGCCAGATGAGTTAATCTGGGTCATAAGCAGCCATTAAGTCCAGGCCACACAGCAGATGGAGTTTTATCATTGGCCCAAGCATAATTTTTGTCCATTTTTGAGGGGGAAAAGTTCTCTAATGTAACCTGGACATAATGTTGGCTAAATTATATAGCTCTATCTTGCGGTATAGAATATTCCGCTTGTAGAAAATAGAAGTATCACAATGCTGAAACACTCCTTCCCAAATAAAAGTCCTGAATTCAAAATGGCATTTAAAGGACTGATATTTTGTTTTTTTAAATGGAATTATACATTTTAAAACATTTCCCTGTGGTCTACATAGACTGTAAATGCTATGCTTGGGTCTGAATTCTTCATTTCTTCAACTCCACAGGTCCATCTTCAACCCTATTTCTGATTAATGATACCAGAAAGGTCATTTTGAGCACTGGTCCTTTAAATGTAAATGAGCCACTTCACGCCCCACCCCCTCCAGGTTGTTGACTTAGCTTTCTGTCCCATTCAGCAACTTGTGTTCATTAATACAACCAACAACTGAACATTTTAGGTAATCAGCTCCAAGTTTGGACATATTTTCAGTTTTTACTACAACCGCTGCTGCTGAAAAATTATTATGGTGTACTCGGTGAAATGTTTGTCAGAAGTCTTGACCTTATAGGAATTGAAACAGGTTGTAGAGATCCACACGATTTTTGCAAACTTAATATAAAGATAGCTTTGCAGCACCTGGAGGGTTCAAATTCAAACTTTTTGAACTATTAGGGTCCAAATACACAAATAAAAGTACCAAAGACAAAAAAAGTGGGTTTAGGAAAATATGAAGCATCAGAAATAAAAGGTCCATTTTGCAGACTGGTTCTTCTCAAATATGAAGATATGTAAGAGCATTTCATTGTTGAATTTGAAACAAAACTGCAATATCAGCCTGTGCAACTATAAAAGGCTGCTTTAGTTTAAAAAAGGCATGTGTGAACATTACAGCCTTATTCTTCTGTTTGTTTGTAATCTGGTTATTATCTACACTTTGAATGAACAAATGAGTAAAAAGTTTCTGTTTGGGCCTTAAAGCTTCATCACATGACAAACTGCTGTGTAAACCAGGTGAAATGGATGCAAACAAGTCATAAAAATAAATAAATGAATGCCCGCGACCTCTGTTCTATCATGATATTTTACATGTAATAACTTTGACTTTGCATTTAGACTCATCAAACTCTACAGTGAGCTGTGGCATTTTGTGTTAATCTAGAACCAGGGATGGACCATATGGCTAAAAAAATGTAAGTGTTTTTTTTTTTTCACTCGTTAACATGACGTCAAGATAAAACATGATGTGAAGCAATTTTCTTTACTGAAGCTATAGGGTGAATTCCTGCCATATCGACAAATATTAGCAAAAAAGTAGCGCTGGGGAAGGTGTAAATGAGACTCAGAGGAGAAATGTGGTGTCTCCCAGACTTAAAGAAATACACCTTACATTAAATTCAATATATACTGACTTTTTCAATGTCCAGTCTCTGAAAGTCATTAAATCTATTTTTATGTCACTTTTATATCTATAGAATTTCATCTTGCATGAACTCGGGCTTTCAAAATTAATGCGTCAATGCAGATTCATCCATCATCATGATTAATCTGATTAAAAATTTTAATGCAATTAACCCATCTGCAGTGCAGAATGACTGAACGTCTCTGCTAACACATTTCGGGCAGTTTGTCCAAGTACAGTTAGCGTCGCACATGCACAAATGGGCAGTTGATCTGGTAGTGAAAGGCAACAGAACCAACCAATAAAGATGGAAGATGCTAAACAGCATGTTGGCCCTCTCAAAGGGAAATAGGAGTACACAAAAACCAAGATGGAACAGTCGAACGACATGAAGTATTATGCTCACACTGCAGGGAGGAGTTTTCTTTTCACTGAAGGACTTCCAGCTTTAAATACCATATTAATGCGAAGCATACGTTAATCTAGGATTCTGCTAGCACTTCAGCTAACGTGTTGCTCAGCTTGCAACAAATATGTTAAGTGCATATATATTCCCTTCTTTCTTGTGTCTGCTTGCTCATGCAAAATGAAGCGCGATAAATATAGATTAAAAATGAATGATATTTAACCATGATTAATTGAAATTAATCCACAGCAACCCTGTGATTAATCTGCTGAAAATTTTTAATCGTTTGACACCACTAGTATAAACCCCTTCAGACAACACTTTTATCGCATTTTAAATGGGGAAAATAAATTTGTGTATCACAATGTTCCCCTATATTTTCCTTGACAACCCAATAAAAACAGCTCTGTATGTCCCCAACTTTGGGAAACGGTCAATATATAAAAGATCTCAAAGTGGCTATTGACACAGTACTGTGGCACGAAATATTGGTTTGTCTATTACCACAGAGCCAATCAGCACCCTCGTTATGTCATGTGTAGACTGGTAACTTGTCATATCCTGAAACATCACATCTCGAAAAAACCTCAATCTCACTGACTGCACAGACCAAAGAACACCACAAAACGACATACAAGCATTTACAACAATAATTCCTTTTCTATACTATATACTATCACTAATTAGTTGTTTCTTCCATCAATTGCCACAGTACTGTGGTAGCAAAATGCACAAAAGAATGCATTGATGTATATGCCATATATCACCACAGTACTATGGCAACAAGAGGCAAATGAGTTCATGTAACAGTATCTATGATTACCTTTAATACAAATGCTGACATTTGATTGGCTCTGTGGCAATAGACAAACCAATATTTCTTGCCACAGTACTGTGGCAGTACCCATTGCCAAAAGATTTTTAGGTAAAATAAATGAATGACTGTAGAGAGATATTTATGATGCAAATATAAAAAAAAAAAAACAGGTTTCTCTTGGGTGGCCATTCAGATGATGTACACATTGCTCATGAGGCAAAAACCTTGATTAATTGAATGGTTATGACATATTGCCTGGTCAGAACATACTAGTTTGAGCCTTCTGACCACTACACACAATAAACGTGACTCCTGGAGCCGATGTCAATCCAATCGACTGTATTTTTGCATCTCAAGGTGAGAGAAGCAATCTTAAGATCATAAAATCAGAGGACACAGGGGAGTATGAGTGGTTTGGCGGTGGACAGCCACATCTGGCCAACAGCCGCAACAGCTCAAAGCCGACCAGAAGCCCATAGTGCTATCTTTGCCGAGCCAGGCATGCTCATCATCCACATCCTTTCTCCAAGGTCGGGCCAACAGGAAGACCTATTTATGGTCGAAAATATAAGATAATATGGAAAGCCCACTGAGGGGAGGGTTATATATGGAGATCCTCCAAACAATCTGCTCTCCATCACTGGGACAAACACAATATCCATGGGAAGAGTGCTGTTGATGTTTTTCAAACCATATAGACCAGTCTGATGGAGAGGGTTTGAGACAGGAAGCTCATGAGAATTTCTAAACACTGAAGCACCGGCGTTCACTAAGCACCTTGTGGGAGAGGGCTTATGATGGGGGGAGGGTATGTGCAAAGCTCCTCAGTAACAACTTATTTTAAGACAAATGAAAATAAACGGTAGAGGTGCACAAAGGAACCCTGTTTGACACCAAGCACGCAAGACACCCTGAATAAAAGCCTCCTACTGTAGCTGTTATTCTTTATCTACACACTCTTAATCTGAGCTATCACGGGTCATAACTCAACATTTTAAGGGTAGAGTCAGACAGATTGTTTCTGAGTAAAACACAAGAAAATTATGGGTATTTAATCTGTTTTTTGGCCAAACAGGACGTGGTGGGGACCTGGTTTGCTTGAATTGATTAAGGCTACATTCCAAGCCATATTTTCTCTGGCCGAGCTGATGAATTGAATGTTTGTTACAGCTGTAGCAGCTAAAGCAGTGTTTTGCCAACTTCAATGTTTGTATGACCGCAGATTCCTCTGAAGGGTGGATTTTGAATGAGTCCCCTGCATTTTGGTGGGAGCTCCAGGCCTGACTACTATTAGGATTCTTCCAGCATATTCGATCATGCATATTTCAGAGGCCATATGTAACACAGTGAAGCTCCGATGAGATGTATGTAAAGCCAGGAAAAACGAGTCCAAGGTTTTAATTTGCTCTAACGAACACTGCAAATAACCAGGAGAGGTGAAAAAGATGAAAACAGAAGGCTGTGGAGAAAACAGAGCAGGCAAAGCTAATTCCTTTCATCTAGATCTCTGCATTGTGTGCATGCGTCTGTGTGTAAAGCCTTTGCGAAGATGACGATGTCTTGCAGAGATCTCAGCCAGTCGAGCCTCCTGCTGTGAGCTCTGTGGCATCGGGCTGACTCTGTGGGGTAATTGATGAATATTTTGCTATGCTAATGCAGGCTCCAGAGTTGCCTTTGGCGTATAGCTTTGGCGACTACAGTACCTGCATGCATCAGACAGTGGGGCGATAAAGGGCTGAGCTGATAACTGATAAGGAGAGGTCCTAGCCCAGCTTTTGCCTATCTTCAAAGCATGGCTGTTTATGCAGAGGGGGGGCTGGTGGTACAGAGAGATAGCCCTGACTAAAGGAGGCTCTGACCTGTCTGCGCACCCCTAGTAGACATCAAACTGACTAAATTATTGTCCCGGTGCTCCTTCCTCCCTGTAAAAGCGCCAAACTAGGACCTAATAAAGTGATATTTCACAGACTGACTGACCTTGACTGTCTGTAAGATCTTTTGCGCTATAAAACCCATGTTTCTCCCTCAACATTGCTTCAAGATGCCATAGTCAGTGTCAAATCAAATGCAGATATGCCTAATAAAGAATTTTATACCCAAAATTGGTTAACAGAACCAACAGCCAAATTAAACACTTACTCCATGCCACGTTCCCCCGCTATAATAAAAGTCTGAACACCGTATGTGGCGTCTGTGTGAGCCGGCTGCAACAAGATGTGGGACACAAAGGCGTGCAGAACATCTGTGAACAATTAGAGGCGAACAGAGCGAGCAAGCACTTATACTGCCCATTACACTTGAATAAGTCACTGGCTCTGCTTTTCATGATGTAATGCAGCACAGCTTGGATATGCAATCTCAAAGTTGCACTGGGACAGGCCTCTCACAAAACTTCAATCAAGCTCCAACACGGGCACACAGCGCTCACACAGACCGTAAATGTAATCTAGTGATTGTAGAGCGGAACCACATTTATCCAGAGCCCTCAGCGCCTCCAGGGTCATTCCTCAGGATGAAATGTTCACAGCACTGATGGCTCCTCATGTTCTTGACCAAATATTGTTACAAATGTGACGCATACGCACAAAATTATTCAAAAAATCCCCCTCCTGTTTTGTGTCATGTTTAAATCATCCAACAAATGAGAAATGTACATGCCCCCCCCATTCATGGTAGACTGTAAGTTCATAAGTTTATTAAATGATCTCTTAAATGCAAGATTAAATCTACTGAGAGGATTAAACTGCTGACTTTTTCATTCCCAGACACCAAAATGAAAAGTTCAAAAAGTTTTTCCACCCAAAAAACACAAAAGTATTCACATCTCAAGATAAAAGGCGGCTCAGAACTGAGAAGCAGGAGCCAGAGATTTGGCTTAAAAATATCTCAAATAACTAACTGTTCATTAAAATATGAAGTGATTTATTTACTTTCGATCAACTAGACAAATAATTGTTAAATCAGATTTGTTCCAGTCATGAGATCATGGCTTAGACAGACCTTTGTCCCATGCAACCAGCGAGTATTTCTTACATGATAAACAGAGTTGATGTGCAACAGCCAAGAACAGCAACCTACAGCATTACATCAACAGACAGACTCTGGAAAGGAACGAGGGATACGTCATTTTCTTCAAAGCAAAATTAAGAAAATGAAGCTTGCAAATACTAAAAGATTCATTGAATGGTTCATAGGAGATTCTTAGTAAAACTTAAATATTTTACAGCCTGAATCCTGGCGTGTCTGTAAGCCTATAATTCAAAAGAGGTTGAATAAATTCTTCCATCCTCATTTCTTCTGCCCTAAAACTTGGTCTTTGTTCAGAAAACGATGAGACAATGAGAACAGCATGAGCCTATATCTGGCTCTAAACCAACAGGCACAGATCATTAAACATGGATGTTTTTTCGACTACAAAAGCACTCTGTAACAGCTACACAGAAATATTTTAGATACTTTAAATCTTGTTTAATCCCTAAGTGGGCCAACAACTTATTAAGATTACTGGCACATGTTTTATTGCCAATAAAATCCGTCCTTCACAATGTGAAAACAAACAAGAAACAATTCACTCCTCATGACCAGGATGCCATTCAGAAAATGTGGAGACAAGACTGCACTGTTCAAGGATGGGCTTGTAATAAGTTTTCAGTGCCAAATAAGTACTGGATGAAATGGGCAATGATCCAAACAATTACTTTTACCGAAACGTCCAATATGGAATAACCACAGAGTTACACTGGTGCACATTTTTTTTTAGAAATTATCTGCCTCTGAGATTAAATCAGCTAAATCTTACATACTTCAATTGTAAAACAAATGACAAACGTGCTGGTTAGCTGATGTTTTCAACATATATGATGTACATGTATAAGTGTCATACACATATACATTGTTTTATGTAATTTTATAGAACAGATTTATGAATATTCCACTAGAAAGAACGTGAAATGTCAGAATCAGATCTATTGACAAATATCTAACATAATTCTTTTAAAAAAAACCTATAAAAAATTGATTCTTGTGAGGTACAGTATTTAATAAAGACTATGAGGGCTGTTTGTTTATGGATAATGTTGGAGTGATAAATATAATGTAACTATTGAAGAAAATTGTTGAAGTGTTGATGTCTGCATGAATGTACTGCCATGATAATATTGTTGCGCATAATTCAATTGCTGTATTATGTATTAGTTGTGGGTTGAATGCTAAATTAAGAAGAATGTATTGCTTGATTCATGAATTAAGTTACTGATAAAGGTGTATAAGTACTTCAGGGGTAGGATTAAATAAGTTTATACTTCTTCCTACTCCTTTTCAACCATGCAAATTCAGACTTGCTCGTACTTGAAGATAGATTCTGTTTATTTAAATGCAATTTTGTTTTTGTGTTATTTTGTTTTGTTTTATTTTGTTTCTTTGCACGTTCAAAATAAATAAAATAAAATAAACTCACTGAAATGCTGTTTAGCAATTTCAATAAAAGGCAGCAGGATAAAAAATATAATAAAAATAAAGTTAAGTGAGATGAAATAAAATATGTATATATACACAAATTTACATGTGTATATATTATGTACATGCATATACACAACATTACAAATAAGGTGCATAAAATATGTAGTAGTGCAATGAAACACGCAGTTGAAGATGGTGGGGGTGAATGGATTGTAATGTGTAGACAGTATGTTCAAGTTGTAGCTCTGAGGCAAACATTCCTTTTGAGTAAAACCCATTCACACATTAATTCTCACAATTTCACATTTTGACCCAAGGGTGTATCTTGGAAACTACAGCCAAGCAGCATTTGGAGTTAATCTGTCTTTATTAGTGACTCAAACCTGGTAAAGTTTCACTACTTTTATTCCAGAGGCATTTTACTTGCAGACCAGTGTTATCATCCTGTATGAGATTCCTGCAGACTTGTGATTAATTATTTAAGATAAGCTGTGATTTGTAAGTGTTCACTCCTTAAATTTGATTATTTCTGGGTGGTCTTGCACTACATCCCTGCTGCAGATATAGCAGTGTTCATTCATTCACTATCATTATTACTGATGTGTGAAATATAAGCCTGCAGTTGTACAGTCCAGGATCTGACACTTAATAGACCTCAGATGTCTGTATTATAAACTGCTTCTTAACACCAGGGAGGAATAAAACATGAAAAAAATATATAAAAAATGGATCTCAGAGGCTTAACAGGACTCAGTTGTCAGTTTCTTTTGCATGTTCCCTTTCCAGAGGCTGAGTGGAGCTGCGACAGGCCTGTTTTAGCACAATGCGGTTCAACTAAAGCAACGTTTAAAAACAATGGGAAAGAGGAACTGCCCTAAGAAAAAATAATGTCCCGTTTTTTCATTTCTTTCTTCTTCTTAGGGACAGGCCCTCTTAGTCCAAACCCTGTACCGAAATGGTCCCCTCCGACACGGGCAGTGATGTTACGCCCTTACATTTGAGCCACAAACGGAGAAAAACACTGAAAACACGGGCGTGAAAAAACACACTCAAGCCACGTTTATGCTTAGCGATTTACCCACTCGGATCTGTGCGTTTCTAGCGGTGTTAAAACAATGAAAAGCATGCCAGGCTCACTGTCGGAATTCCTAAATTTGTCGGCTAAATAACACAACAGGACATGAAACGACATTTTTGTGTAAACTCACCTCATTTGGTTGCAAACTATCGAAGACGCCGCCGCACCATGACCTTAAACGCAACACTACATCAGCCTTGTTGTAAACGCTGTTAATTTCTTGTGCTCATTTTCTAGGGGGTGTCCTCTTCTCTCCTCTGCTGCAGCCGTTTTCTTTCTCTGCCTCGGCGTTTAGTGTTTGGGTTGAGGAAAAGTGATGTCATTGCATGAAATTGCATTACCCGCCCCAATTTTTTTTCCGGAGGCTGTCCCATGCTGCCAAACATCACTTCACCATATACTTAAAATACTGCTCTGTATATGTGGTTTTCTGTACCCTAAAAATACTCCCTGTGCTTTGAGTGATTCTGCTGCAGTTATAAATCCTCTGAACAGGACATGATTATAAAACACTCAACACATGTATCATAAAATAGTTTATTTGTGGATGAGAGATTTTTAACAAACTATTCGTGGACGCCGACACAAAATCTTCACTCAACGCCCTGTACCAGTCATATTATTAATCTGAACACTTTCACATCCATTTGATGAGATTTAATCAAACTTCAGTTGATGGAAAATGAGTTAACAGTCTTAAAAATAAACAGGGTGTGAACAATGTAAGGCAGTTTACCCCAATGAAACAATAAATAGACCCATGTGACAGAAGTACAGTCAGTAAATGAGCATTTCAGTGGTAAATGGTCAGATTTGATCCACGCTGTAGATCATCCACGGATCGATGGCCAGCACAGCATCTGTCTTTGCGCAAATGAAGCATGCTCCTGATAATTGTGAAGATTTGAGCTTCATCTTCATCTAGGAGCTTCAACTGTGGAGGTGTCGATGTCTTGAAGTGAATTGTCTGTGGTGTCTTCTTCGCCTCCGACCACCTCTGACACCACCTATGTGGAAGAACAAGAGGTTAAGACAAAGCTGCATTTACTGTCAAAACAGAAGATATGTCACTTTGACTAAAGCTGTAATTTTCAGCTAAAAGACACAGATGATTTCTGTTAGCTCATAGTTGAGATTCCTGGGTGTTTGTCAGTGTCTGACACATGACATAACTAATACTGTTTCCATTATGTGGTACCGGCTTGACTCGACTTTTTTGTGTTTCCATTACGTTAAAGCACCTGGAATCTGGTACTATTGTTTTTTAAGTATCTGCTCGGTCGAGGTTCCAAAACAGGTGAACAGATACTAAAATATGACATGTAAACACTGCAGGCCACTGATTGGTCTGAGGGTTGTCACAGCGTCAGTCCCTCATCAATGCGTGGCCCGCAATTTTTAATGAACCAGATTTGGAAGTTGAAAGTTAATATACCTGTAGGCTAAATACATCCATGATGACAGCTCACAAAACCACACAGTGGTCGGTCAAGGAGCTTCAGACATTTCTGTCCATGGTGGCCGATGAAAAGATTCAGTGTGATAAAGTCAGATTGTTACAACTGTCAGCTATGTCGTGTTGAAGATGTCACAGAAGTTACACGCAGCATCACTATGACGACCAGGTACTCTAAAGTCAGTTGTATCCTGTAATGCAAACGGCCTCCAGGAATAGTACCTGGTACCCGAGTTGAGTCGAGTCAGTACCACGTAGTGGAAATGCAGCTATACAGGACAAGAATGTAGAGACAAAACTGTCTCTTCTATTGACGCACAAAAGATTCAAGATTACAGAGATCCTTAAGGAGAGTTAACCTGGTCGTCCATGATGGCATCCACATCTCTTTCTGAAAGCTGTCCTGAGGTATCCAGGTCAACCTGATCGGGGTCTTCTCCTGTCAGTATGTCCATAGGGGCTTCAGCGATGGCTCTGATGGTCTGGTCCTCCAGAGCCAGGGCTGTGTCAAACTGAAGAGGAGATGGAGGTCCTTGCATGCCATCCCCTTCCACATCCAGATCCTATGTACGGGGAACACAGAGATAATTCTGTATAATTACCCTAATCTTAATATAAGACTTGCATTAACCTTTTAACAGAGCTGGTTTGCTCTGTAGATTTCACAAGAATTTCATGGCTGCTTTTATTTCTACGTACATCACTGAACTCTAAGGGAAGACTCTCTGTGGGCTGCAGTTCAGCTGCACTCAGATACATGTCTTTGCTTGCTGGAGTGAGCTGCTCCTGTGGTGGAGGCTCCTGCTCCGGCTGGTACATGGGGGGGAGGTAAGGTGAGGTGGAGTGGGCAGCGAGGGTCCTCAGACTGACCCATGTGTACAGTCCGGTCACATGGGGCATCTTTCAGTCCTGGACACATTTTGAAAAGCACCTGATTGCTGTCCTGGTAAATATCTGAGTATTGTTGTCAAGGGAAAAAAATGATAACCATCAAATTAAACTACTGCCATCTTAAAACAAAAACACCAAATGTCAACACGTGTAAATAACAGGAAAACATATTTCACAGTTGCCACGTTAAGCATTATTCTAAGAAGTACAATTATTCTCACTCAATTAATCTTTCTGTTCTTATTTCTCAACATAAGGGATGCATTGTATTGTTGTAGAGGCTTAGCCGTATCAATAATATGCCTGAGTTGTTTTGCACAGTGAGTAGTGATTTCTGGCCCAGCATAATACTGGAGAAAGGGTTTGTACAGTTTGTTCACAATGCAACACTGATGTTTGGCACAGCTACATCACATTCCAGCTAAATGGCATAAACACAATGGTGCATACAATGTGAGTACTACATGAAAAAAGAAAGAAGTGGAAAGCGTGAGACAAGAAGGGATACCAAAGTATTTGGGGTCAAAATGAAAAAAAAGGTTGGAAAGGAAAATTGTGCCTTCCAACTGAATTGATTAGCCCCTTTGCAACTCTGGGAAAACCAACAGACCACAGGAAGGAGTTCATGTAGGCTCCCTTTGAAACCAACAGCTACCTCAAGCTGCTGGCCTTGATTGGGCCAAGTCAAATAACTCTATAAAAAAATGAAGACGGGTGAGAGTCTGAATGAACAGAGAGCATCCAAATGTCAGGTGGTTGGTTGAAACACAAGTTAGATTATAACAAGTTCAACTTTATCTTGTTCAGCCCAACTAAGGATACGTGTTAGACAGTGGCGAGTCATCGGCAGACATGGGTTTGGACAACGGATTCCCTCCACAAACGAGATGCATTTCTCATGTGCCATTCTTGTGTTTGGCTGAAAAAGAGGAAAGTACTGGTCAAAACAGTGATCTGGAGTATGTCACAAAACCATCAAAAAGGCAAAATAAAGTTAAATTCTGTCCGCTTGATGGGATCATTTAAGATCTCCATTTCATTATGTTCCACTCAAAAATGTTGAGTATAGCCCCAAAACCAGAAGTATGCATTACCCCCATTCACTAGAGCTTTACACAGCATGCTCAACATGGTTACAGGAAAGTACTGGCTTTGAGAAGCACAGGCAGTACTGATGAGTAGCACAATATGGAACATTTTAATGCAAGAACACCCTTCCATTTTAGAAAATAAGTTTTTACCAAATGTGAGTAACATTCTTTTATCCACATCATACTTGATGTGTTTGTGCTTCAACCCACCTTTCAACATGATAGTAAATTCATCACATCTCACTTTTCTCCAGGGGTGTGTTGCCATAAAGACAGCTGATCACGTGTTTTAAAACATTACATTCAAAGTTTTCTAATTCCCTCCTGTTAAAAATGCACAGAATTCAGTAACTGGCACTTAGAGCCTTGTTCCACATATTATGGCACATACATAACATCACGTCAAAGATTTATCCAGTAGTGATGTAAACTGATCACAAGAGAGGGAAGTCATTATGATTAACCAGGACATGAATAAAGCCCACAATATACTTCAACACCATCTCCCTTATTTGCTACCTGTAGCAAAGGTTTAGTTTGGAAAATTATTTTGAGAAAGTTGCATTAATGTCACATCCATCCAATCAAACCAGCCTTAATGTGGGTTGGTCTGAGTGGTCCCGTGCAGACCGTAGATTTGTCAATAGCACCCTCTACAGTGATGGAGTGCAATGGGAAGTTCTACAAACACCCAAGCACAAATATGAACACAATGCAGGCTATGGACCACATGCACACAGCTGCAGAGATCATGAGAAAGGTCTAATGCAGAAATGCATGTTCATAACCTTATGCTTCTCTTAGGTTTTCCAAACCCCGAGTTTAATTATGAGCAACAAAGACAGAAATTGACCTCAGCCATGTTTATTAGGGAGCAGAGATGTCAAGAACACTTTAACCTCCATATATTCCAGTTGGTGGGTACTGAGAGAGTTTGTTGTGTTTTGACTGAATTGACCATTTAACATTAGTTTAATTTCGACTTGTCTGCGATGGGGTCACACCTGAGCTCCTTCTGTTACTGCTTGTCTTCGCTCCCTAAGCTGCCGGTGCAGCAAAGCTTCCACGCCATACCGTCGACGGTACCGACGCAAAGCTTTGAGCTTCTTCAGGTTCTCCCTCTCCTTTAAGGACAGTCCTTCAGGTCCAGTCAACAGACTGCTCCCTATTGTCAACACAGAGAAGTACTTATGTCACTGGAGATTATGAGACTTTATAAAGAATAAAAATTACAGCCTAACAGCTAAGACTCAACAAAACTAAAAATTATTATTGCCTGTGATCAAGTGATTTTCTTTTTACCTAAAGAATCATGCTCCGTTTTGCGGTTGTGCAGGTATCTACGCTTTTTCCTCCTTAAGGAGGTGCTGCAGCCGTTTTAAACTGGTCAATGTAGAGAGACTGAAGCCTGATGAGCTTTTCTCTAGTGATGAGTGCCACCTCCTCCGCTGTGTACACTCCAGCATGTCTACATTTACACAAGAAAATCAAGAAATCATCATCTCCATGTGACCATGTCTCCATCTCACACAGACACTTAATGAGACTGTACAGGTATTCTATGCACAATTTAGTATCATGAAATGACCGTTCTTTTTCTGTAAAATAAAACAACATCTGCAGACTGCTTACTTAAGAGGATCTTCATGATCACTATCGATGCTGTCAGCCTCACTGTCAGGGTCTCCTCTCCACGTCTGGTCTAACACCAAGGGGCCCTGCTCTTCCTCACTCAGACTGTCCTCATCTGTCCAGAGGGAGAGAAAACATTAAATCATGTATAATGACACAGTAGTCAATAACTTCACTGAAGCAAACCAACAGCTTCCCCCATCTGAACAAGACTACTTACCTAATATACGGCTAGCTTCAGAGCGACCTCCATCAAGACTATGCATCTCTGCACGGTTGTATCCACTTAGCTGAGATAAGAGTGCCTCTGGGGATGGACAGCAGAAACCTTCCTCATCTGAGCTCGGAGAGCCATTGCATTTCTACGAGCATGCTCTGTGCAGAATGTCACCCTATTAAATAAGTCAGTGAAGAACAGAAGAGACACAGTCTTAAAGATGCATGAATTCATCAGACATCTACTGTAACTTTCATACTGACCTAGCTTGTTTTTAACTATATAAATGACCAACTTCTCACCCACCCATCTTCCTTTCCACCTTTGGTGCTGCATTCGGGCATCGCTTGCCATTTTGGAAGAGACATAGCTGCATTGCTTGTATGGGGCATTCTTGTCCTCCAGAATATGTTTGATGCAGAACTCCAAGCCTTCAAGGCGGGGCTGAGAGCATGGCTCGTGAGTGAAAGAGCAGCCTGAGGTTCCTGAGGTCGGGGTGTCTGAGGCACCCGGTTGCGACTTGATGGTAAAACATGGATTCGTATCCTGTTCATTGCAAGTCTAGGAATGATCAAAAAGGTTTAATGTAACATAGAAAAGATTCTTTGATTAGAACACCTGATTCCTCACTGGTTTTGATAATGACCCCCTCATTGATTTACAAAGTAGTTTGTCCTTCTGTTAAACGTTTTTTTTTTTCCCCACTTTAGGCCAAATTAGTATGAAGTTGGCTAGTAAAGTTTTCCCTGTTGACTCAAAATAGCCAAAATAATTTGTCAGCTAATATTGAATTCGTGCAAATTATTGAGTGGCAGCTGTGGCCTAGATGGTTGGAGAAGCGGCTTATGACCGAACCTAGTCGATCCCAAAGATCATCAGAGAAATTAATGACTGATGTACCCTTGAGCAGAGCATTTAACACCCCATTTGCTCTCCAGGTACCTGACATGACAACAAATTGTTCCTAGTCTGCAGTGAGTGATGTGTTCTTGCATGTTCAGCTAGTGATGGGGTAAAAACAGAGGGTCAGTTACAGTGTGTGTTGCATGTCCACATGTACAATATATACTGACAATAATAAAGATTGTTCTTCAACTTACTGTCGTTTATTGGGCAACACGGTGCTTATATGTCAACACAGAAAACAGATATTGCACATGACAACTATGTCAGTTGCAAACAAAATAGCTAAAATGCTATCGTAACAGATAACAGACTATTTAACTGACAATGACGCCAGCATTTAAAAAAACGTGGCGTACCGGTGATGACTTTACGTGAACCCTTTAATTTTACGGCACGTTATGATTTTATGGCTAGATATGCTGCTTAATATTTCGCAGCGTGGTTTGGGGGCTACGCCTACCATCGATAACACTGAAGCATATGAAGGTATGTGAGAGGAAATATGTTATTCATTAACGTTACATAACGTAAAGTAACGTTAAAGCAGGCAATGATAAGTGAGGCGGTTGGTCAACTTCAGTACTCTACCATAAAAATACATTTTCTGCAAAGCCGCTATAGTAACTGTTTTATACTCCGTCTTCAAACAGGGTATAAAACATTTGTAGGGAGTAGTATTTTTGTATGCATATGTTCCGCTGTTCCTGCTGAGTCTAACAGGCCGCCACATCTCTCTTCAACCCGCCTCTCCGTATTGCGTCACTCCTTGGACTGGGAAGTCGCCATCTTTATTTAGCAGTTGCTAACGGTAGCTTGCGGCAGATATTAAAATTTGCAGCTAATCTGAGTCTTATGGGCCGTTTGTAAAAGATGTTCTGTTCCCTGTGTATGCTAGAGTTACCACAGTGCTAGAAAATGATCACACATCCTCATAACTGGTTACTAAGAGCTTACCTTTCTCACAACCGATCAACCTAGCCTGGCTCCCGAAGAACACACCGCGTCGACTTGCCAGCATTCCAAATAACAGCCACAACCACTGCAGACACAAACTGCGCCCTCCCACTGACAGCTCTGATTGGCTACGGTATCAAAAAGGAGGAATTTCATTGGGTAATTCAACCGCCAATCAAGGCTACACACCCGCACAAGCACAATAGACACCCACAATACTGCAGCTTTTAAGTTTTATGAAAAATACATTGCGACTATTTTCTTAAAATATTTATTGACTTTGATTCGGAATAAAGCAACCACATTATATCAAAAGAACAGTGTTCACATATACCTTTTGACTGAAAAAAAAAAAAAAATCCCAAAACGTTATTTCCAGACCTGAGTGTCACTTTAAACACCAAGACGTGAAAACATCAACTTTGACAGAACTGTAGCCATGTGTCTTTGCATTGTTAGGTTGCATGAGTGTCATTTTCTCACATATGGGTTTATTTTGAAATGTGTCTCACAGCATAAAGTTAATACTTAAACTGGAAGATTTGTCCTAGATCAAATAAAACAATTTCCAAAAAAATGGCATGATATATTGGAGTTCTAATCTATTAGTCTAACCATTATACATGTAACACTTTGTCATTTGCATTGTAGGCAATCCTACTGACAAATATTCAGTGCATTTACCGATTCCCTGTTACAACCAAGATTTGAGTAACTAATATTCTTTAAATCTCTGCCTGAGCTGTACTCTTTAGCATATTGATAATATATTGAGGAACAAAATATTGTACAATTATATGGCTGATTTTGTTGTACTGCATTACTGTGAAGGCCCTAAAACAAACATGTTATTGATTACAAAACTGATAAAAAGCAGAAAGTAGCAGTAATACTATACAATCAACCCATATAAAGCTGAAAATGAATCAAATGTACAGATGATACCCAATTCTCCTGCCAACAAATAGCACCTTCCCCAATGTTTTGCTCTAATACAGAATTAAAATCAATTAAGACACAGTATTAATCTTAATGCGCATGACCCTGTAAAGGAGGTATGTGGATAACCGCTTGGTTGCGTAGGATTCACAAAAATAACAACACATGCACACATTCTGATGGGTCATAGCGTGTGGATGGATTGTAAATAAACAATCTGAAGCTGAACATCCATCGTATTAGTTTGAAGGTACAACGCACACAGATTAAAACACAGCTTTTACATGATGAATTCCCTCCTGTATAAAGTAACAGGTGTACACCAGGGTTTTACACAAAGGAAGTACATAAATGAAAAACAACAAAGGCCTATGATTGGTCTTGGATAATGTGGATTGTGAATACATAAACATATGGTGCTAGACATGGACACCAACATCTCAGCACCAGCATGAAATCATTTCAGTGGGTACTCCTGATGCCAACGCTACTGTTTTTTTTGTTTTTTCTTCAGTATCCATAAGACTTCCATGCATATAGCTGTGATCGCCCTAAAAAGACCCATCCTCCTGAGAAAACAAGTGATGGGGAAAGAAACCAACCACTTCTACTCTAGAGGCATTATTCCTGCTGACAAATCCTTCAGTATTACCATAAACGGTGGATATGTTTCAACTCCATAACCTTAGACATACAACCTCGGTATGAACTTGTCCATTAGTGTAAATATTAGAGAATTGACATAATATTTTACAACCATTTAAACAATGACTGCAACACTCAAATCTAAAAACGAAAAGTACAAGCTTCCTTAATTTACACCATTTTTTTTTGCAAGTTTCATAACAAAATGTAAAAATATTTCATGTTTGTTTTTAAAATCTTTGTACATGTTTGCCAAATAATGCAAGAAATAAAGACCCTAGGCTTGGGCATTCACTGTATTTTTTTCTTTTTGAGGTTATAGCTGTTGGAGCAAAAAAGAAAAAAAGGACAAAAATATATAAAAAATGGCTATGGAGACATGCCTCTCAAACTAGCCTGTACAGTCGTAATGTAGAAATATCCCTCTGCCCCACAAGAGGACATAACATAGAGGGAAAAGGAGGGGACCTAGTTTTCTTAAAAGCATTCATTAATAAATAATATACTATAAAACATTATAAAAAAGACAATCGGTAAGAAGATCTAACAAGCATGTAATGGAAATATTTTTTCCTTAGTTTTCAAGACGTTTCCTCCAAACAGCGACAGTGAAAATCCCAGGTCCCATCATCACATTTCATTTCAGTTAAGCAGTGCAAATTAAAAAAAATATTATCTACACTTTCCTGGAAATCTTTTCTCACATTGTGCAAGCTGTTTACACTTCTACCTTTTGCTTCATGAGTGAACCACCAATAAGGACCAGGATCATTTATCTCACCTGTACATTTCTCTGCTGTCACACTGAGCCCGCAAAATCTGTAGAGTTAAAATCCTTACACAATACTTAATATAACATGAAAGATGTTTATGATGTCAAGTACAATGTCATTATACTCTCCTGATGAGGAACTCATTTGGGTAATGGCGGCAGTGGGGGAGGTGGTTCCGAAGGCAGGGGTGGGGGTCTGGGGTTGTTCCCCCTGGAGCCACCACCGTACCGGTATTCACCATATTGAGATCTATAGTCAAACATGGACGGCTGGGATGGCTGGACCCCCTGTGCGCTCAGCAGTGAGTTAAGCATTTCAAAAGTGTCCTGATACTCATTCGACTGGGTGCCACCAGCTGCACCGTGCCCGTTAGTGTCCGTCTTGTCACCTTTGGAGTGCGAGTAGCTCCCTTGATGGTGGGGAATTCCCAGGGCAGGGAGAATGTCAGGGCCATGGCCCAGGGATTGTCCAGAGGAGGAAGACAGGGACGGCAGCTGGTAGGGATTCCTCGAGGACTTGCTCCTTTAGGCAGGGTGAGATCCTGCTGTGGGATCTTGGGAGTGTGTCCTCTTTCGTGAAGCAGAGGAGGATGAAGAACTCATTCTAGAGGAGTCGTTTGGGACCTTTTTGCTGCTTCCCAATGCTCCGCTTGAACTAGATGAATGTTTATGTGAGGAGGAGGAAGAGGAAAGAGAGGCACCACTAGAGGAAGAATGGTGGTGGTGATGGTGATGATGGTGGTGATGATTAGACCGTTCCCTGTGCTTGTCCCTGCTTTTGCCATCCTCTGAACTCCCCCGCTGTTTCTCAGGCACTCGTATTCTGACTTTAATGTCCTGATCCTGACCTCTGGTGCTGCTACTGCTGCTGTGGCTGCTGCCTCCACCACCAGGCAGAGGGAAACGCATTTTCAGGGAGCGATCATGCCTCTCCTTCTCCAGTGGGATTTTTAGAATAATGGGTGAGGGGTTGGACATGTCAGAAGAGGACGAGCTAGAGTGGGAGCCAGACTGCTGGTGATGATGCTGCTGCTTCTCCTTCTTATGCTGTTGACCAATGAGAGCCTGAGCAGCATTGGCGTACTCCCTTTTCACGCTGGCCTCCATGTTCTCCAGCTTCCTCTTCTGGGCAGCCAAGACGTCAGCATTCTTAGCACGGTACTCACTCAGTGACACTTTAGCTGGAGCATGGACCTCATGGTTGGGTGGCTGTTGCTGCTCAGGACCTCCTTGACTTTTCCCACTCCAAGATGGAGCACTACCAGCTGCAGGCCTCTCCTTTTCACCTACTGATGAGGAGGAAGAGGAAGAAGGTGGTGCTGAAAGGCTCATTAGGCCTGCCACTGTACTCCTCCGATGATGCCATAGAGATCATGCTCATCATTGTATACCTTGGTCCCCCTCTTCCTGGACTTTTGGCTTTACTTTTGGTGTCTGACCTCCAGCCTGGAATCAGTAAGAGGACAACAATTGTTAAGTGTGTCAACAAAGTCCTCCTCAAAATACAACAGCTCTTGAAAATGAAAAAAGTCTCACTTCCAGTTGCGAATCCGCTTCAAGCGGCTAGGTGTTTTCTCTAGAATCTGCAAGGAACTCATGGGTGAGCCTCTGAAGATAGTTTGTGAAGAGGTAGAAACATGTTTAATCAATGGTTCTCAAAATTTCTCCTGCTTGGATTTTGAATGGAGTATAGTATGGGATAATTACACACCATCCAGCAGCTCAAGAGTGACTGTGGTATCAACATATTCCCACCAGTGTTTGCCATCTGTAGACACAGGTATCTCCCAGTTGGACCATTTGCAGGCGAGATGGATGCACACACAGGCTACAACAGGTGGACTATATTGCAGGCAGAATGTGGTCAAGTGCAAACTGCACAGAACCACAAAAAGACAAACAAGAGAGCAAACAAAGGTTTTAGGACTGTACTGAATACACACAACCAGCAGAAGTTCAATTATTTCATAAATGATGTTCTAGTTGGTATACCTGTTGTGGCCATAAAATATGATGTCTGGGCCAGATCTTTGCTTGCTGAAAGGGGACCAAAACAGAGACAGTATCATAAGAAAAAGAACAATGAAAACCAACAATGAAATGTACAAACCAGCTACCATATTGGAATTTCAAAACATTATGTGAAACTCAGTATGACCAAACACTCACCTCTTACAAGCTGAGTGCACTTGACAACATGAGTATGTGGGTGGTCAATGGTGATTTCGAAAGCTGTATAAGATGGACAGAAAGAGAGACAATGCTTAGTCAATGAACTCGAGAAATAAAACACCACAACGGACAGATTTTATTAAATCCAGTTTAAATGACAAGGCTTCTTTGCATTCAGCGGCAAATATTACAAGGGGTCCCTGAAAACCAGAAAATAATTACTGTTACAAGCCAAACTAAATGTAAGATGGTTAATGCGGATTTAAAAAAAACCCTTTGCATGGAGTCTTCTGATATAATTCCTGGACAATTTAAAAACATTAATGACAGATTTTTCAAAATTTTAGAATGATGACAAAAGGAAATGTAAAATGAAAAGGCAGCACTGTTAAGTGAAGGACATGAAACAAAGATAGAAAAATGACAAATGCGCAGTTGGGAAGTGGCACTAATATGAACCCTTAATGGACACTTTCCAGTGGTGCTAACAACACATTTGGTTTCTGTGGACAAAAGTAGGACAGATTAGCAATGTTTTCAAAAGCACATATGTTTCTGAGGAATAAAAAGGACCCAGTCTTCCTTCCCAACTTACCCAAGGTCTGGAGTATAATGCTCTCAAGAATGACCAGGTCTTGGGCTTGTTGCAGGTAGGCCTGAGGTTGAGAGGACAGGCACATTACTTACTGGGATGCCCTATCCAATGTCAAACAAGAGCAAATGGACATGTCTCGAAAGCGTGGGACGGCGCACCCAAAAGTCTTTAATGCAATTTAAAAAGTCCAGTCACTGGCCTTTGCATAGCTGCTGTAGTGATACATAGTAACCAAACATTGCCAAATACAGCTGACAATGCATTATAAGAAAGTAGAGAAATTCTTCAAGTTGTAGAGCAGGTATGATTGCTCTTGTCTTACAACTGCTAATATCATACACAGTATTCAGTTGACTTAAATCCCAGTCGCATTTCCTTATTTTGCCCTATTTGATTAGAAAAACATCAGCTCTATCATAAGACAACGGGCATTTCTTTTTTTTTCATTAAATCCAACAGTGTTTCTTTCATACACCCTCAGACCTCATGGGATTGCAGAAAAGTCACTATCCAGCCAAATGACATTAGAAGGGGGAAAGCCCAAATGCACTTGGTTTTTACAACATCCCAACACTTACATCACTGCGTACATCTGGTGAAGGGTCCTGAGGATTGAGGCATGCATGGGCCCCTTGATAACATGCTCCAGTTTCCGGGGCTGCTCTTCAACCTTTGCAGCAAGAAAAAGTGCTGCAGGAGCAATAACCTGGAGATGATAGAGTGGGCAAAATGTCAGATCATAAATATCCATATATTTCCATTGGTCTACAATATTTCTGATCATTCAAACATATAACTTACATTTCTATGAAATCTGGTGAAAGACTGGACCATGTAGAATCGATGCATGTACACAATGGCTGTATTAATTGTAAGTTGGGATCTGATAAATATTGGTTAAGGACAATGTATCCGAGTGTATTACCTGACTTATCACCTGCAATACCTGTTGTAAAAGTATCACTAAGAACATTGTTCTAGTAAGCATAATCTAAATGCTTTTACTTTGTTTACGCCTTAACAATCTCTACTTATCCAAATTAAAATAGCGTTAGTAAAAGAACAACAAAGGTGATCTCCGGCTAACGCAGTATCCTGTTAATACAGGATAGCCGGCACAATTTGTACAAAATACATACATACAAAACAAAAAAGCTGATGAAAGTCAGAGGACTGGCGAACACTAATGAACATATTATGTTGATATACGGCACATTTTCATTAGTGTCCTTTATTTAAAAACGTTTAAACAAGAAACCAAAGCTAGCGCTAATGTCCTAAAGGCCTGCCGACCGCATAGGCCTTCGTGGCCCCGGTGTAGCCTACTACGCCGCTGTAAGCTAACAATAGCACGCTAACACACACACAGAAAACCCACAAACAACTGACTCGTCGATTTTAAAAACGTATCAGTAAGTTAAATGTCTATGAACGAAACCAAATAACAAACACCAGAAATGTTTTGAGCCGAACCGGCTTCACGAAAAGCTAAACTTCGCTAGCTAGCAAGCTAATATTGCCTGGGTGAGACGCTACTCGCACTCGACAAAAGATACACATTGAGCCGCTGTCCCATGTCCTGGAGAAGGTTCGCCGCCTGTTGTCTATAGGACAGTTCTTTGTCAGGATCCAGTCCAGCTCGCCGAGAGGGGTTGTTGTCGATCTGTTGTCGGGTGTAGTACCATTTGTTATTACAGCTGTAGGGAGAGAACGAAACGCAGCCGCCATCACTGAGAAGGACGAGAGTTTAAATTTCTGCGCGTCACAGGAACATACGTCACACCGGGAGAACCGGAGGTCTGGTAACTCTCGCGGTGAACGGTAGATGTCGCAGGAAAGGCCGTGCAGCGGTCTGTGCAGACAGTTAAACCCTTCAACGGTGTTTACGGTCCGTACAAACATTTTGAAGGCAGTGAGTCTTAACAAACTGGAGTCTGGTTTCGACCAGTAAAGTGTCATGAGATCACTTTTGTTTTGATTTGGTGCTATATAAATAAAGTTGATTGACTGATGGGTCGTCCAGGGTGTACCTGGGATAGGCTCCAGCACCCCTGCGACCCCAGTGAGGATAAAGAGGGTTCAGAAGAACGAATGAATGGTGATGGACTATGGGAAGAGGGGGCTTTAGGTGGGTGGAGGTCATGTGATTTCATCACAGTTTTCTAGAATCTCCATAATTTGTATCAAATTACAAAATGGTTTCCTGCAGAGACCTAAACATGTATTAAGTTTTGTTCTTAAATTCAGAATTTTGGGGCACATTTTGGATGATTACTTTTACACATCATTTAAATTTAAAACGTTTCTGCTAAAGAATAATGAATTGCATTGTCATCATTTTGGTAATCACTTGTGGAATGTCTGAATCCTCATACATTTATGGGACCGGGTTAAAAAAACAGGGATAATCACTCACAGACATAGTTGTGTTTTTGTGACCTACACTGTTCAGATTTAAATAATATCAAGACGTGAAATAATTCATCCCATTTATTTTTACTTCTAAATGTCTAGTGAGCACAGTTTCAGGGAATATCTGTCAATAGTTTGAATAAAAATTTAATTGCTTTTTTTTTTTTTTTTTTTTAATTAAGAGCTTTCAGTTGTTTTCAACATTCAAAAATACAATGAGTTCTTCTCTCACCTGCAATGTGACTGTACTGACCAGTTCCTTGTCCTGTCAGTAAAAGGCAGATCTGCCTTATAGTATGTGAAGCTGATGAATATTGTTTTTGGAATTTCAAAAAATTTGCAGACCAAATATGACAGAAATGGCGAATCAGTAGTTAATGCTTGTTTCAGAAGAACATGAGATATTGAAAAAAGGAAACATGGGAAAAAATGCTTCCTTAATATTTATGTCTGCCCATTTAATTAATGCTGTAAGGAGTTAAAACATGTAAAACAAGAAAACTTCAAACATGGCAGTGACAAAAAATCTAGAATTGTCCTTTTTACTTGATCAATTTGAATTAATATGATATAACCCTGATATGTTTTTATTTCCCCAGTATATATCTTTTATGTATTCATCTTTCTTGAACAGAGGAAAATATGGTACTTATATGTACAAATTTTAACATACCTTCTTTACATGTTTGCAAGTTTACATATCAAGGACAACCATGGATGAGTCAGTACCACCACAGGACCCTGAATTGTCTACAAATGTCATAAAATCTGACCAAGACAAAGGTGTGCAAAGGTAAGTTTCTGCATATCATGTACAATACATGTCAATAGTGGTGGTAGTAAAGTAGTAGGGAGTAGCACAGTAAATACAGTATTTGAAAACAGTATTGCAATGTCAGGTCCAAGTCCAGTTCATCTCTCCACCACATATGCATGTTAAATAAATAAGGTATCATCCCAAGCATATTCCTTTTTTTTCTAGGGCTTTGGGCCATGATCTCTATCTGCTGACCTTTTTTCATTGAGTGAAACCTTTCTTGTCCTGTGTATTTCATTAAAATAAGACATTTAAAAGCAAAATGTCTACACTTCCCTGTCACTCTTCAATACAGGAGACTCCTTGCAAACATTTCAAGTTCGTTCTTTTTGTCAATAGTTCAGAAATCATTCATTTGCAATAGGCTCTGCATTTATATTGAAATACCTACAATTCTGTTTAGAAAGAAAAAGGCAAATATCATGCACTCTGACCATAGTGACATTTTTTAAGTAACCATAAACTGACCATCTATCGTTCAAGTAGCTGCTACACTGAATGAGTGAATGGTGAATTTTCACAAGTATATAAAACTATATTACAGATACTTATTTGGACTTTACAGTCTACACAATAATGCCAGGTCAGTTGAGTTTTTCCTGTTGTTTCAGTAAGCAAGACTCAAACACATCAGATATTAAAAAGTTGAAAACAATTTATTTTAAATCACGTTATAAAACTGGACAGATAACATGTCAGATAACTGAAGCAGTTTACCAGTGGATTCTCCAAAAGAAAACAGGTTATCTGATAAATCAAATGTACAATAGAGCACACAAATAGGTGAGTTATGTTCATTAGCAAGATTTTTTTTTTTTTTTACACTTTTTATACACCGACAACTTCTTTATACTCCAGACAGTTTTTTGTTACCCAACTCTTTACATTTTCTATTGTGTTTTATTGCTTACAGTTATGCATCAAGTAAGAGTCTAGTCACTCAGTCTACTCACACTAATCCAGTGATCGAATCAAAATACCAAAAAGCAAAATCACATCCAAAACTAGACCTAATTTTAAGGAAAAAATATCAGCCATAGGTGAATATGACTTAAATTTAACCCAACATTTTCTGCATCTGCTTCACAGTAAAGACATTACACAGTTAATACAGTACAGCTAAAAGTAGTCCCAGATTCCAAATTAGCCTCTCTGGTAAATGCAGCAAATTAGATAAAAATGCTAAATAAACAATAAGATCAGAAAAAAACAGAGTCCCCTAATTACTACACAAAAAAAATAGTAATCTATTAATGTTTTCTTAAGAATCAACCACTGACTTCAGTAAATAACTCACAATCTGATCTAACTCACCTATTTGTGACTGTATTTAGGTGTACTTTTGATGAATAAGAAATCCTATTAGTAACAATTGTTGTCATTGGGAGTCACGGTTTACTGTCATGAAAACCCCTTACGAAAAAAAAAACCATTGGACCAAACATTATTTACACTTTTCCAAATCTTTCTGCACGCTTCATTTTCTTGGCCTGAAGAAAAAGAAAAAAAGCAACGTTAATTTTTATATTTTACATGATACTGTAGACTACCAATGTGTACTAATAGTAATTTAATAAAGGCAGTGGATGAAAAAAGTTACCTCGATATCATCTCCACCACCTGAAGCTGAACTTGTTAAGATTCCAAACCTCTCCTTCCTCTTTTTTAGCTTTTCATCCTCTTCAAGCTGTAAAACACAGTTACACTTTAATATCAGAATAATATAAAAAGAGGAAAACTAAACACCTACCCCAAAAAAAGAGAAAAAAAGGTATTTAAGTAGGTAATAACTACTATTTCTCAGTAAAAAAACGTAACTTGAGCTCCAAAGCCAAGCATTTCAGTGAAAATGACACAAATGTCACTGGATGAGGCTTTTGAAATGTGACAATTTGACGATTTTCTCATCTTTATCAAATTCAGAATTGTTATTTAAAACCCTGAATTCAACCATTTCCATGATTTTGTTGACATCATGGTTGTGATTACCTTTTGTGAAATAGATGACACGCTCACGCCAAATCGCTCTGCTCTCTTCTTCAGCTGTTCGACATTAACCTAAGAGACAAAATGAACCAATTTAACATTATATTGTGAATCAAGACATGTGTCTGGTAAATGATGGTGATGATAAGCATCATTTTCATTAATACTTACAGCAGCTTTGCTGTTCACAACAACACCTGTATGGGATGAAATGAATAAACCTGAGTGAGGAGCAGCTACCAATCTGGTTACAACATGATACATTATGAATATTACTGTAGCATATCATGTTTTTTGTTTCATTTTAGCAACATCAGCTTTGCTATAGATTAGTTGTTGCTACATTAAAAAGCACACAATTTCAGTTTAGTAAAACAAAGAGCAAAACAAACCTGGAGAGGGACTTGAAGCATCAGCAGGCATACCAAACCTGAAGGAAAAAAATAGCATGAGAATGATTTTAGCTATGCATACACTGATATTTCTCTTACAACCTTTGGTAAACCATGTGCAAATGTATAAAAACATTTAATTTAACAACAAATAATCTTTAAATTACCCTTATAAAATGACCTCAGCTTACACTAACCTTGCTGCACGGACGGCCTTCTTACTTTCAGCTGAAGCAGGAAGGTTGAAACGTTCAGCTCTCTTCTGTAGCCTCTGTTCAACAAAGGTTAGAAATTACAAGATGCAGCATATGCAGACAGAAAGTGCAGGACAGAGCCGAGAACCTACTGCTCATACAAAATACTACAGGTCTTTTTGAAATCTATTCTACAGAAGATTGCCTTAATGTCAACAAATGTGAATGATACTTGTATTAAAATGCACATATGTCAGATTTTCACTTGTTGTGTTTGAGGTTGTCATACATACTTCACTGGCAGATGATGGAGGATTAATTTTCACCACCGTCTTTGGAGGTCTGAAAAGGCAAAATATAGTTATGAAATATTCTTGCTATGGTTATATTTTCACAGCTTGCTGAAGACATATTGGGTCAATCATCAATATTTAAATAACACAGCTGTTTAAGAATCAGAAATACAGCATGTAGACTGAACAAATGCACACTTACTCCTCTGTTGTAGGCGTTTTAGACTCTTGGTTGACTTTTACATTGTTGGCACTCTCAACTTTAGCAAAGTCCTGAAACAGGACAGAAACATGAATCAGTACATGAATGGTTGTGCAGATGTTTAAATAATGTGAATATCAACAAGTGAAATATATTAATGATGTACCAACACATTACCTCTGCATCTTCTGCCAGCACATCATCCACATCCACATCTTCCTCTGTTTGGATAAATCCCATTGATGATATAAAAAGGGAAAAAAAACACATTAAAGTGATTGCAGGCTTTTTAGCACAAACAGCTGCATCTCTTGTTGTTGCACGTAGGTTTGAATGTTGTGCATTTAGCCTCACCGTGCTCCTCCAGATAAGCCTGCAGTCGGGCAATGAGCTCCCCCTTATTTCCCTTGGTGTCCAGGCCTCTGGCCTCACACTCCTGCCTCAATTCAGCAAGCTGAAACAAAAAGGAAATGCAATGTATTTTATGCAACAACAAGAATTTAGAGATCATGCTTTAGTGTAAACTGTTTTCATTACAAAACAAGTGATCCCCTGCACAACATACCCCGCCATTCAAATGTATTGTAGCTTATTTTGGCATCCATCCAGCTGATGTCAACATGTCAATTGCCTCTATATATGTTTCAAGTCTGAAGTAAATTGAAACAAAATTGATGTTTTTTATAGACATCTGAAATTACACCCATTATAAGTAAAAGGGGAAAAAAAAAAGATTTGAAAAATTCATAAAAAATAGGAACTTTGACCTACTTTCCCCAAAATGTAATCGGATCTATTCTGGGTCACTAGCAAACTATAAACCCAATTTGGTATGAATTCAGCCAATAGTTTTGTTGCTAGAGTGTTAACAAACAAAGAAACTCACAAACCGAACCTAAAATACCCCTTGCCTCCCCTTCAGGTGGGTGGGGACTCAGAACATTGGAAACCTTTGCTGTCTACTGACTGATGACTAATGTTATCACTTGGATAAAGTTTCATTTTACAGACTTAGAGCTAACCTTGATCTCCTACAACAAAATATTTACAAGACGTCGTGAGTCACTCAGACTCTGAACGGATCACGTGTGGATCATTGTAAAAACAACATCTGTAAAAACAACATGTCTCCTTTTGGTTTCAGATTCTCCCTGTGAGAAATGTTCAGCTGAGACAGTAGCAACGCATTTAGTGACCAGTTTGTGTAACAGATAAAGCCCTGGGTGTCTGGAATGAAACCACTTTTGCTCATTTACAGAGGGTTTTAATGAGCAAACATTTATTTCTCAGTCAGAATCTTGTCAGCCTTTGGTCTGATTTTTTAAAAAATAATATTTAATACCGGTTACACATGTCCTGTATATCCGGGCTGTATGTTAATACGGAGACTTAGAAATGCTTATTTGTAGACATCGTAAATTGACTTAAAAACAAACTGAATGTCAAAGCTTTAGGTGTTAGCGTTAAATGAAGTGAGGATGATAAAAGAAAGGATAATGCTAATGTATATCATAACATTGAAGGAGGTCAAATAGAAGTTTACAGATCCACATGAGTCTACTACACCAGACGCATTTATAAAAGTTCATATTTTCTACTCATTCTAAACTCACTTACAACTACCTGTTACGATAATTTATCGTTTAGAGTCCGGTTAAATGAATTTTCGTTAGCTAGGTTAAGTTAGCTACGCAGCTGAATGAACAGCGTGAACACACGCCGGTTGGCCGCGGCTTCACCCCACGGCCACAGTTTGACCCACACCCCATGTTCTTCGACACACCAGACTGCGGATTTGTAGCTAACAACAACTACAACACACTTCTATTATTAAACCCTAGCTAAATGAAGTAGTAAATAAATATTAACGCCACTACCAACCTTCAGCTTCTGCAGCTCTATGACTTCGGCCATCTTTCTTTGTTGATGTATTACTTCCTCCAATCAAACTGGAGCTGCTCTACTTCTGAAGACCTCCACTCCCATCCCCGGGCTTTCACACCTCCCCCTGGTGGACACACTGATAAACTGCACACAGGCAAACTACAACCAATCACATAATAATAATAATAATAATAATAATAATAATAATAATAATAATAATAATAATAATAATAATAATAATAATAATAATAATAATAATAATAATCAGAGATGGGTAGAGTAGCCAAAAATTATACTCAAGTAAAGGTACCTTTACTTTAGAAAAATATTACTCAAGTACAAAGTAGTCATTCAAATAATTACTCAAGTAAAAGTAAAAAAGTACTCAAAGAAAAAATTGCTCAAGTAGAATAGAATAGAATAGACTTTATTTGCCATTTGCACAGATACATAGCAGTATAGGCGCATTGGAATTCCTGTGCGTTTCCCTGAGTCAGAAAAGGGAGCTTGAACAAAAAGTAAAGATATGACAAAAGAACAAGCAGATACAAAACATAAAACATTGCTAAAACCTACAAGAAAAGAATTATTGCACATACAGCTCAGATGCACATTTGTAACAATAGAGTATTATATTAAAAAAAGGGGGGTAATAGTAATGATAATAAGAGTCCTGAGAGGTGAACAAGTTATTGCACATTTGAATTAAAAGTACTGTGACGTATAGCAGGTTATTGCACATTAAATTAAATTCTAAAAAAGTACTTAATGAAAAAATTACTCAAGTACTGAGTACTTTCTGAGTAACGTCATATTTATTGTTCTTTTAAATTCAACAATTAATAAATGAAATGTTAAAATAAAATATATAAAATATATATGGGAACATTACAGCTAATTACAAATATACCTGGTAATAATCATTGTTGGTTCCATCACATTAATATCTAGTCTGTTCTTATGGAGGCAGATGCTGTACATGGTTTTCTATTTACTTTTACCAGTTAGCCTACATATTTTTGAACATATTTTCTTTTAACTTCTTTAACTCATGTGAATCATGTGAGTTTTTGGCAGAAGTCTTTCTAACAAAACAAAACAAATGGTTCGTGCTTTAACAAATGACCAAAAATAAAAGCAACGAGCAGAATATATGTCATTGTAATGGAGTAGAAGTAGCGTTTCTTCATCATAAATATACTTGAGTAAAAGTAAAAAGTATGTTGTATTAAAAAGTATTCTTAAAAGTACAATTTATGTAAAAAGTTACTTAAATAAATGTAACAGAGTAAATGTAATGCGTTACTACACACCTCTGATAATAATAATAATAATAATAATAATAATAATAATAATAATAACAATAATAACAATAATAATAATAATAATAATAATAATAATAATAATAATAATAATAATAATAATAATATATATGGCAAAATCAATAAATAATGTAGTAATGTAACAAACATAATAATTAACTTTTTGGTGTGGAGCCAGACAGCTAAATTTGGTGTACTTACTGTTGGAGAACCAGGAAAACCGGATGGGTAGAACACACCCATCCTGGAGGGGAATGCCATAAAGTGTTAGCCTAAGTCCTGGTATCAGCTCCTTCCACATCTGGATTATTGCTGCTAACATGGACTCACCACAGCATCTAAAAAACCTCAGATTTATAATTGTCAAAATTATTAAAATATATACATACAACTCTGGAAAAGAATTAAAAGACCCCTGCAATTTCATCTGAAATCAATATGTCTGCATGTATGACAGTCATTCCATTCCTGTGTCTGTTGAATTCCAACACAAACACACCTCATTCTACTTAATAAACACCTGATCCATGTCTTATTTAAGAAGGTGAAGTATAAACGCTACAACTGTGGCTTCTTCTTCTTGCAATAGGACTAGCTGGGTGGCAAAAACAGTGCTATTATACAAACGTAATTGGAATTTTAAAAAATAACTGTTTAAAACTACTGGACTTCTGCTCTGACAACGTTCCCAAAATCTGAGGACTGGTTCTTCTATCAGGACAATGCTCCTGGCCTCAGCTAGGTCCATAAGGTGTGGATGATGGACCACCAGATGAAGACCCTGTCATGGCCAGTCCAATGTCCAGACCTGAACCCACTTTGAAAACTTCTGGGGGAAGATGGATGGTCACAAGCCATGGAACATGTCTGAGCTTCTTGAATTTCTATGCCAGCAGCTGCATAAAGTCATCCAACAGCAACAGTGGAGAGCCAAGACGCATGAAAGATGTCATCGAAAATCAGGGCTATTCCACCAAATACTGATGTCTGAACTTTTCCCAAGTTACAACATTAGTATTGTGTTGTTTAAAAATGAATATGAGCTGGTTTTCTATGCATTATTTGTGGTCTGAAAACACTGCATCTTTTTGACCATTTGTCATATTCTGTATATACATGCTCTAAATAACCATATTTTTATTTGGAATTTGGGAGAAATGTTGTCAGTGGTTTAGAGAATAAAACAAAAATGTTAATTTTACTCAAACACATACCTATAAATGGTCAAATCAGAGAAAGTGATAATTTTGCAGTGGTCTTGTTTTTGTTTTTTTGTTTTTTTTTTCCAGAGTTGAATATCATGGTTGCACACAGTAACAGGAGCTCTTGGTTTTCTGAATTCAAGAATTCTTTATGAACTCCCTGATATGTCTAATTTAACACAATCATAATAAAATGTACAATATTAGACCGTAAAACTGAGTCTTGAGTGATTGAATGCATAATTAAATAAATAAATGTAACATTAACTAGTACATAAAATATACTAAATGTAGCTTTAACAAATATTAAGTTGAATTAAACATTTTTAGAACTTATTGCCATTTCAGTGTCACATTTAAAAAATATATGTCAATAAAATATTATTATCCTAAGAGTAAGACAATGGTTTTATTTTGCTTAAAGTAAAACCAGCGATGGACTAAATAAGGAAATACCATTAATTTAAAAAATATTCTTAATCCTACAGAGAACTAGGCTTAGTGCAAGAAATGTATACGTATACAGTGACCACCACATGACGAATAAGGAATTATAAACGTTGCAAATAAAATATTATATAGGCCAAAAATACACATTGTCGGTTGTTCATAACATCAGTGCTCAAAGTTACTGAAATTATTAGACTCAGGGGTTACTAAATAAATAGCAATGTCTACATTTCTTCTAAAATGATTAAAAATGTACAAAAATTATTAAAATAAGTCTAAAAAAATGTGTTAGAGTTACAGTTGACCTAAATGATGAATATGATAGTGAATATAACTAAATCTGTGTCAAGTATTTAACAGGTATTGAATCTGATTTTCTCATTGTCTGCATTAAGTGCATTTGATTACATTTTAAAAACAGATTTTAATTAAAATTTTGCAAGTGTAAATATACTTTGATGCCTTATTTTTTAAAGTACTACATTTGATATAACAGGATCAGAAATAGACAGTTAGAAACAATCCATCAACACCTCTGACACTGATCTGTTTGTATGTTGAATGTTAAAGTAGCCACGTATGTTTAAGATGGAGTGCAGTTACAGGGGTCATGATCAACTTAACGACAGATGAAACAGTCTGAATAGGATTTGTTATGAATGCTGACATTGTTTAAAAGAGGTTTAACAAGCGTCACAGTTTGGCATATGATATAGAGACAAAAAAAACCTTCAACAAAGTGACTTTAGAGAGCAGGGGGTTGAAGGACAAAGCCGGATGAATTTAGGGAGTCACAAGTGCTTCAGTAATCCTCATTAACATGACATTCCTTCCATTTTTTCCTCCGAGTACAGGCCTTCTAAGCAGTGTGTGCAACCTATTGTTCCAATGACACAGAAATGAAGACTGAGGCTCCAAACCAGACTGTAATATATCGGATATTTAACGTTATCACCACGGGATTTTGAACATCTGTACATTTCCATGTCACATAACCTCTGTGAATATCATTTCTTTGATTTCATATTGTTTTCCTATGATGTTGGCTATTATCAGTTGTAGCATGAATTTCAGTGTAAATCCGCTCATAATTAGAAATGCTCAGAGAGGTGGCCAAAAATGGGTCAGATGACCTTAACACAGATTTAGGTGACCATTGTATTTGAGAGCACATGCTCCATGGAGTTAGCAACCAAAGCCCAAAAAATATGACACTGAAAGCCCTCATGACTAAAATATGAACTTGCAAGGAGTCTTAACTGTGTTACAATATACAGCATTGTACACATATGCTTTTGCTTTTTTTGTTGCAATTGATTGTGAATATTCACTCCAATATGAAAACCATAAATACACTATGCATTGGGCTATATACATATATGTTAAACTACAAGATAAAATAATGCAAATGTACATAGGATGATGCATTTTATACACTAATGCACACATAACTATGTCTCGTGATCCAGCCTGTTGCCATGCAAAAGTGTAAAAATGTGGAATTCTTTTTTTTTTTTTTTGGATTATATGGTGCTTTCTCTACTGTATGTTTGTCTAATCCTCCAAACATGCTTTTACTGTAAATACACAGTATCTGGAGTCCGGGTGCCCCTAAATCTTTATGTAGGAGGAGCTGTGGGGCTTCTAGAGGAGGAGGGTGTTTCTTCTACTAATGCACTCCAAGAGGTCAAACTTTAGAAAGCTTATAAAGCCTGATTTCTTTTGCCTACTGCTCACAAAAGGGATTTTTCACAAACAGGAGGTGCAGTGACAATGCGGACGCCCGTTGTGCTGCTGGTGCTGCTGGTGGTGGCTTCATATGCTGCTGCAAGTAAGTGATAAATTCAAGTCGTGTTTTTATTTGAGAGGGTAAAAATGAACAAAATGCTGGAGATTCTGACACTGCAGATTTAGGATTTATACACAACAAAGCTCCTCAGAGTGAGTAGAAAGTCGAAGTCTTTTTTTTTGTTTGTTTTTAAAAGATATAAATGAGTTTGTTTTGGTGCAAAATGATCTATAACTCTGTTCAGGTAAAGAGAATGAATGCTTAGAGGACTGAACATCCTTGTTTAGTTATTTGGGTGTATTTATGTCACGTCCAGGTTTCTGCAGGTGTTGTATTTTTTATTTAGTGTGTTTTTCTCCTCAGAGGGCCTAGTTCATGATCTAGCTTCAGGTCTTTCCCATGACCTCTCTGTTCAACCATGCATGAATGGAAACGGCACAGACTTGACCTCTGTAGAGCAAAGCAATATAAGTTTTAATCCTATTTCAAAGCAGACATTCTGGAAAAGACAAACGCATAAAGGATAAGAAACATGCTTTTAAGACACATAGATATGTAGTTAGTCTATAAGTTTTCTATTTGTAATGACTTCATTGGTTAGTGTGGGTCACTGTTAAACTTAATATCAACAGTTGAACAAAAATCACATGTAGAGTGAAATAGCAGTAGGTTTTATGTTTAATCACTTTACATAAACACATTCAGCTGAGCATCACATGAGAGAGATTGGAGGAAACCAGAGATTTATACAGACTATGAGTTATTAAAATGATTGGCAAAGATTTATATAAGCAGATTTACCTTCTGTCATGTCTTTACTGGTGCATTTAAAGAGAAATTTAAAATATATGGCATTAATAATCCCAATAGTAGACCTTAGAAGTAGACTGCAAAACCATGTACATATAAATTAATGTATATTTGTGTAACTACTAATAAAACTTATAAAATGTCTGTATCAGCCATTTAAATTGTGCTTTTTTTTATTTCAGAGCCAAAAAACCGTTTCACTCGCTATCCATCATGGAACACTAAGATGTATCCAATCTGGAAAGATGGAGACCCACGATACAGAGACTCCTGGAAAGGTATGGTTAATCACTAATAATATATAATAATCTAACAAATAAGTTGTTTTTACTTCATGCAACTACATCAGGGCTTTGCAAAAGTTACATCTACATTTTGCACTGATTCATCCACTGCATATCTGAGATGAATACACCACTGAAAACATTTTATAATGTGTTAAATAGAAAAAAAGGTGGAGAAAGTCAAGCAGAAATAGTACCAGCATAGAAATATACTATTACATGTAAAAGTACTGAATTCAAAATGTTACTGTAGTCTGCAGAATTACTTTTTCTAGTATTCTATTATTATAACTTACATTTTTGCTTTATTTTATTCTTTTTATTATATGTAAAAGCATTTTAATGATGTAGTTTATTCATGAAGAATCAATGTCAGATCATTTTACTATATGCACCTTTGCTTATTAAGTTGGAATAAAATACTTTTACTTCATCTCATGGAATGATTGTAATAGTGTGATTTATTCTTCAGTATGTACTGTATACTTATATGTATAAATAAGAAGAAAAGGAGGAATGTGTCTGAAAACAAAATTATTCCAAGTTTATGGGCAACAGTGTACAGCTATGCACGGCTATATTGAATTTTATTGTATTGAATTTGAAACATATTATATTTGAGAATGTTGAATTAAAAACTTTTTTAAAATAATTGAATTCAGATTATGAAACTCTATGTGTAAAAAAAATTAATTCAGTTATTCAAAAGAAAAATTCAACTCTAAAAAATTCAAATTATGAAATATAGCTATTAAAAAAATTCTTGCGAAATACAACTATCCAGTATCTGATAGCACAGATTTACTTCCATATTCTTACTTATACTTCAATAAATATATTACTACAGTTACATTCCACTACTACAATTATGAAAATGAATCCACACATCAAGTATTTCACTCTATAAATTGACAGCCCTTTACAAAAGATATGCAACTCATTTTTAGCCCTAAAGTTTGGGAATGGTTCTAGAGTATAAAAAGAGAGACTAAATTTGAAACCAAATATTTTTAAACCTATTCTGTACTTTATTTCCTGTGTGCTTCATTCAGGTGGAAAAGTGACCTTCAATGTTGGGAACGACTCCCCAACTCTGACTGGAGCTAAAGTTACCTTCACCATCGACCTGGAGTTCCCACACAACCAGAAGGTGCAGCCGAACGGAGATGTCGTCTGGGCTGGAGACTGCATCATCAATGGTAACTTCACACAATAGCATGTGCTGGTAAACCGTCATAAACTACCATAAACATGCATATTTTTGACAGTAATCCATCCATGTCTACACAGGAACGAAGTACTTTGAGTCTGACCCAGTGTACCCAGCTCAGAACACAGACTGGGAGGCTATTTTCCCTGATGGGACACCGTTCAAGAAGGACAAGAAGCCCAGCTATGTCTTTGTGTGGAAAACCTGGGGTAGGTCAAGTTATGCACTCTTTCTGTTGATCCTGTGGGGTCATAGAGTTTATTATGACACATTTCCTGACCTGAACTATGACCTGAGGTGGATTAAATATGAGCCTTATCATATGAGCAGATTACTCATATGATTACACACTTACACTTCATTTATTTCTGCCTGACAAAAAACAACCTTCAAAGCAAACAATCAATGCTTCCTGCAGGACTTAAGACGTGACTTTCATTTATCCACATGAGTTCTTTTGTTGCAGGGTTTTCGCTATTTTCATTATAACACTTGGATGCATTTGGTTTTGATTCATGGTTTTCATCTTTTTAAGTTATAATTTAGAAATGTTCTGTATGAGTACTGATTAACTCATAAAGACCTAGTGTTACTTTTGTGGCAATTCCAATATATATTTTTTTCCTTTATGTTTAACTTTTCTTAAGTGATATCACTATTTATAATATTATCCTCTATATTTAGCATTTTTTCAGTGAAAATCATGTATTTTCCTAAATTTAATTTACTGATCGTGTAGATGCTCATAAAGCTCACAGTAAAGTAGAGGATTATTATATTAAAAACAAATAAAACTTGGACTTTTTCAGCAAAGATATCAATAACTGAACATCTCCATTTATCGTCATTTATCAAATTTCATGAGTTTTACTGGTGAATTAATGTTGTAGAAGATGATGGTGTTTCCACGTTCACTACGGAGCCTCTGAACGTACAAATGGGTCCTATCTGATGACCATGAAAAGATGACAAACTGCATTTTACACCAGTTATGTACATGTATTGATAGGATTAATGGATCTACAGGTATTAAACATTTTAGGTCAGTAGATGCTTTTGGTTGCCAGTGGATTTTTGGGTCTTTATGGGTTATGAACCGGGCTGATGACAGTGGGGCTGCACAGTCTGGTGAAAAAGTCACTTTACAGTTTTTGAGTCAAAGGAAAATTCTCATATTACTGAACATTTTGGAATATGTATTTTATCCAACTCAACCACACAAACTTCAACTAGTATAGAAAGTTTTGACTTTCATTTTGCATGTTCTACCCAGTACCTCTCTAGTTAGTGTTAGTAAATCCAAAATATCACCTTATGTACATAGACTGAACCTTCAGAGATTATTTATTTGTAGAGGCTAACATTTTCATGATGATTTGATTAACTGTGCAACTCTGACAATAAAATTGGTAAAATTATGCACAGAATAAAATAAAATCCTAATAATATCATACCTAACCCCCTTGAAAACATGTGAAATTCCTGATTTTTGTTCCTAAAGTGGTTGGATTTCTAAACAGCGTTTTCCATTCTTTATTTTCTAAGCATGCAGCTGTTATTCACTAGTAATTCTTTAAAAGTACAATTGTTTAAAGGGTAATGTATTAACTGTTATACTTTGAGATCAGCGATTTAGCACTTGTACGTACGTCATATTCACATTGGTCCTGAACTGTGCAAAATTCTAAGGCAGCCTTTAGCTTTGTTGTTTTTGTAGGGTTGTACTGGCCGTGCATCTTTATTTGTAACAAGAAATATGCAGGAAATATGTGCCTAGTATTGAAACACACACACACACACACACACACACACACGCACACACACGCACGCACACACACACACACACACACACACACGCTAAACAGGTTCTGCAGGTAAAGTCAGTATTAAATGTGACCTCCAGTTGGGTTTAATAAATCTTCAACTCTCTTGGGTTGACCGTCTGCATGCTTTCTTAAATAATCTTGTGTTTATACTGTATTACACGTCTTCAGAATGTCCCAGAGGCTTTCACAGTCTTTCATCCTTTTCTCTAAAAAAATATGAATATTACAGAAGCTGTATGGGATTATCTGGACAGAGCAAAGAATAAAAGAACATGAAAGCCTCTGGGACTTTCTGAAGGAAATTAGGTGTGAAATACAACAGGAGATTATTTCAGAAAACATGCTGACAGTCGACCCAAGAGAGGTGAAGATTTACCAAAGCACACTTATACTGACTTTACCTGCAGAATAAAGATAATAAGCTCTGATTTTTTTTCTTTTGTGTGTGTGTTTCAGTAGTGTACACATATTTATTGTTAGAAAAAAGATACATGCACATTACTGTCCTACAAAAACAACAAATTTAAAGGCTGCCTAAGACTTTTGCACAGTACTGCATGTGTGTTCGTTATCCTCACTCTTCTGCATGTATTTATTTTCTAATTCACTGAACACTCTCTGGATGCCCATTTGGCAGGTCAGTACTGGCAGGTGTCAGACGGCCCCTCCTCTTCCCTGACCATCAGCACCGATGACATCCCACTGGGCTCCTACACCATGGACATTGTGATCTACCACTACCGCAGCAAAGAGAAGTTCATTCCTCTGGGATACGCCTCCACTCAGTTCTCTATTACTGGTCAGTATTTACCACAGGGTGAAGTCAAAGGAAGGTTAACATCTGGTCAAACAAAATAAAATTACAATAATCTACACCAAACTTATATTTTTTGGTAGGTAATTACTTATATTTTTAGGAAAAAGTATTTTAAAATGAGAAAAAAATTGTGAAAAAAAATTTGAGGAGTTGAATGAGTTTGGAAAGTGACCAAGTTTTCTGCCGTCATTCTGGGTTCGATTTATAAACTCTCACGAATAAACTAAATCTATTCCAAATACATTGATATTTGACTTTTAGATTATTAATGTCAAATTCTAAACACACAGTGTTTAAAATTTTGGAAACAAAATTTTTAATGTGATTTTTGATCATCCAAATATGTTGCTGATTGCTTGAAATACTGTCCATCCGTGATGCAGTAGTTTTTGATATTTTTCATCTAAAATATTTGAAACTATTATAAGTATGTTTAAGATGGCATTTAGACCATTCCAATTATGTGTAATATTTGTCTTAAACTTGTCTGGTTCAACAGCTATGAATCAAAAAGCAGTGGGCTGTCCATCTGTGACACCCTTGACCTCACCCCATAGACTCTACACTTTAACCCATCCTTATTTTTTTCTTGACACATTACGATTCTGTCTTCTCCCCCAGATCAAATCCCTTTTGCCGTCTCCTTGGACCAAGTGAATGACATTGTGGCTGGAGACTTGCGTTTCGTCCAGAACAGGGCGATCGCCTTCACCATCACCCTCCACGACCCCAGCGAGTACCTCAGCAACGCAGACATCACCTTCAACTGGGACTTTGGGGATGAGAGTGGAGCGCTTATATCCAGAGAGCTGACGGTCACCCACACCTACATCAACTCTGGCTCCTTTAAGCCGAAAGTGGTGATCCAGGCCGTCATCCCAGATAAGACCTGCAACCCTCCTGTTGGGACCCCTGTTCCCCCCCTTGATCAAGGATCCACAGGTAACAAAGAGATAGTTTAAGTGTCTGATATGGACCAAACTTAACCCATAAAGACCCAAACCTCCACTGGCAACCAAAACCATCTACTAATCTAAACTGTTTAATACCTGTTGATCCTCTAATCCTATCAATGCATGTACATAATTGATGTAAAATGCAGTAAGTCACCTTTTCAAGGTCATTAGATATGACCCAAGTGGATGTTCAGATCCTCCATAGTGAATGTGGAAACACCATCATCTTCTACAACATTTATTCACCAGTAAAACCCATGGAGTTGGATCAATGACAGTGGATGGAAACACTTGGTTTATGTTCAGTTAATGATATATTTTGTTGAAAAAGTCACTTTTTCCTCAGTTTTCTCTATTTCTGATTTTATAACAATCAGCTTTAATCTGAGCTTTTATGATTTATGATTTACTCTAAAAAAAAAGTAGAATTCAGAGAATAATAATAAATGGTGATAAATCACATAAGAATGGTTAAATAAAGAGAAATGTGCATTTGGGAACTGCTACAAAAGTAGCACTGGGTCTTTATGGGTTAAATGGTGCCACATGGGGGGAGACATTATTTTGCAATGTGTAGAATGAAATAAATATGTGTGAGCAAACATTAGAGGGAATGAAAATCAATTTAAAATGTGATTCCTAATTTCACCTTTATTTTTGTGCAACAAAAAATCAACAAATTAACAAGAATTTACTATATTACACAGAGAAAAACTCTACAAATCCAGTTAGAATCAGAATCAATATGGTTGAAATGTTTGCTTTCTAGTTTGACACAGGTGAACAATAAACTGTAATGCAGGAATACTCAACTTATCTTTTTTTATTTTTATTTAACCTTAATTTAACCAGGAAGTCCCTTAAGATAAAATCTCTTTTTTGAGGGAGGCCCGACCAAGAGGCACATCAGTACAATGTAATAATTACGGACTTACTAAATTAACAATGAATAGAAATGGGTTCAGATTTACACCTGAAATGCGTTTGCCACTATTAAATATAATAAAATATCAGATCTATGTGTCACACAATATGAACCTTTGTACCACATTGAATTAATAATTGGAATTGATCATTTCAAAAAAAGTTGAGTTTATTCATTTTATCTGTAAAATTTTGTTAATAATATTGTGCACTAAATGGCCGCTCCCGACCTCATTCTGAAAAAGTGTCCCCTGTACAAAGCAAGTTGAGTATCCCTTGGTGGAAATACAAACAAAAACGATGATGTGCTGTTATGTCAACAACAAACTGCACTGACCGATCATCTTCAATGGCACATAAGTAAACAAAGTACAATATTAATTAACTAATTAATTAACACAGTTGTTATTTATAAAATGCTATAGAAATGTATGTGAATTTGCACACAAAGGCAGAGGCTGAGAGGCTGTTGGGTCAAAATATCTCAGATAGTTTTAACCCAAAAGCCACTCAACATATTATTTTGCTCTACATCCAGGCTATTACCCCACTTGTGCCATTATGATGTTAGAATAAACTGACACCACACAACCTTCTTTGTGTGCAGTGAAAGCCCCTGTTCTGGCCTCTGCTGTTCCACTAGTGCTTTCCACCAAGTCATCTGGTCTACAAGTCAACATGGTCCCATCAGACACAGAAGAGGACAACAGTGAGGACGAGGCCTCTACTGCCCCCACGACGACTCAATCTGCCCAGGAAACAGTAGCCAAGACTCCCTCCCCCATCAACAATAATGTACCAGCTGACTCAGCCAATGTGGTGAACAGTGAGGCTGTACCCGGGTCTGCAGCAGGTACAAAGTAGACCTGGGTTTTAGCAGCTGTTACATCTGTAGTTGATGCAACAAACTAAAAATGTCATAACGTAGATGAACTGCCAGATAAACCAGATAAGACCATCATTTGAATGTAAATATAATGTAAATATTTAAGGAAATGCTGCCTTACCATGCTAGGTTTTTACTATTATTTGAATTCTAATTTGCTTGCTGGGTAATTTCCAGTTTTCCATCCGTATCTTCAGCTGCTGTTTGTTATCTCCAGGTGTGAAGGGGACAGTGACACTAACCAGCCATGCTACAGTTGTTTTAGTTGCTAAGAGGGATGCCGACAATAACCCCACTGATGATGACTGTGTAATATATCGCTATGGCTCCTTCTGCACTGGGATTGAAGTGTTTGGTGGGTTTCCTTTCACTGTCACTGCTACATTCATCAATTTTTACACAAAAACATTCTAAACATCAATTGTGTTGTTCTTTTCAGAGGGCATTGAAAAAGTTGAGATTGTACAGATGGACAATGCTGTGGTGGCAACACCTAAAATGGACAAAAATGTGTTGGATGTCACTGTTACCTGCCAGGGAAGGTGAATACTCATCATGCACTACACCATTTAAATTTCTTTTTTTTTTTTTTTTTTTTTTTTTTTTTTTACATTTTGCTGTTTTAATTTTAAACCATAAAGACCCAGAGTTACTTTTGTGGCAGTACTCAAATTAATTTTTCTCTCTATTTAACCTTTTTCAAGCAATTTATCTCCATTTATTATAATATTATCCTCTGCATTTTTCATTTTTAACTGTTAGTCGTGTATTTTCCTCTATTTAATTTAGATGTTCATGAAAACTCAGAGTAAATTCAAAGGTTATTATATCAGAACAGAGAAAACTGAAGAAAAGTGACTTTTTTTTCTCCAGCAAATTTATCAATAACTGAACATAAACCCAATGTGTCCATCCACTCTCACTGATCCAACTCCATGGGTTTTACTGGTGAATCAGTGTTGTAGAAGATGACGGTGTTTCCACGTTCACTACAGAGCCTCTGAACATCCAAATGGGTCATATCTGATGACCATGAAAAGACAAACTGCATTTTACACCAATTATTTTCATGGACTGATAGGATTAGTGGATCAATAGTTATTAAATATTTTAGATCAGTAGATACTTTTGGTTGCTGGTGGATGTTTGGGTTTTTATGGGTTAACTTGTTTATCTGTTGCTAGGTAACCCACTTCAATTATGATTATATGATTCTGGGCATAGCAACATGATTGGCTATTGGGAGGCCATTGTATTCCAAAATTACAAATAACTCCCAAAATATTGGTCCTATCAACTTGCCGTTTTTGCTAGTCTCTTCCTTGCCCAAAAACACATAAGTATGCCAAACTGCAGCAGTCAGCTCTTTTTGGATTTTGTGTGATGCCTGAGACACACAGAGTCCACTTCCCTTTTATAATATAGGATACAGTATACATACACACACAGTACCTAGCATTAGCAGTAGCACATAGCACACATTACGAGCGGTGAAAAGTATATGCATTATTATTGTTATTATTTTTAATGTATTATTGTATTATTTTCAGTTTTCCGAAGGAGGTGTGCAGTGTGATTCTGGACGCCGAGTGTCTGAGGCCTCTTCACACAGCATGTAACATGGTGGAGCCCTCAAAGGAGTGCCAGCTGGTGCTGCGACACTTCTTCAACGCCTCTGGCATCTACTGCATCAATGTGTCAATGGCCAATGATGTCAGTTTAGCTGCCACCAGCGCCAAATTCAACATCAGCATGGGTACACAACATAAGTTGATAAATTTTACTGTTTTATGTTTATCTTTGCATGCATCCTGTTTTCTGACAGTGTGGCCTTTTCCCTGTTTCAGGCTCTGGTCTGTCCACATCAGGCATTATTGCCACACTTTTGGGTGCTGTGGTGTTCGTTCTTGTAGCAGGAATAGTGGCATATTCATACAAGTAAATGATCAGTGTTTTTTTTTTTTTTTTTTTTTTTACAAATTCTAAGCACGTTTACTTTGAGTGTGTAATTGCATGTGTAACTGAAACCATTTTTGTGGGTTCTTGCTTTACTCAACAGGCGTTTTAAGTCCTACCGTCCTTTGAAAGAAGACCTTTGCGTAGGTCTGCAGCCCAGCCGACCTCACACATGCTCTGGAGCATCAATGTTTTGGAGCCTCCTGAACAGACGGGGAGTGGTGGACAACTGTCCTCTGCTGCAGGACAAACAAGTGTGAACAACCACCAGGCTGACTTCACCCAAAGGAAAAACAAGCAACAACTGATTTGCATGTTACTGTAATCTAGGATGCCTTTTTATACATTTTTTTTTTACATTTGTTGAAAACAGAAAGCTTCAAGAGTGTTTAACATTTAGGGTTCTTTTCTAAAGATTAAATCAAACAATTTATGGCATTATAATTAACAATAATAAATCCTTGAAGCAAACGTGCAAGCTTTAATTTGAATAAACCTGAATGTTTTTCCAATAAACTTTGTTGAAAACAGATGAATAGGTTTAATTTGCAGTGGTTCATTTTGTTTCTAATAGACTGGTGCTACATGGATGATGCTGAGCTTCCCTAGTACCATCCAGGGTTCCAGACTCCCTGCAAGTCCTCCCCAAATTAATCTGCCACAGAATTAGAAGTCTCCTAGTCCATTACCAGTTTATATTAATTATAATAAATGCTCCATGATAATTAACACTTCACTGTCCCCATTTAGAAGAGTATTGATTTAAAATAGTTTATGAAAAATTGTTAAAAATAAAGACAAACAAGTTCACATGTCACAGGATCTTTACTTCAAACAGCCAAACTTTACGATTTCAGGATTTATTTCTGAACAGCCAACTTGAAATTGACAGACAAACATTTGTTTGGAATGCATTTGAGAACACATTGCAATCAATTATTTCCTGTTTAACTAGTGCCTTTGTTTCCCTTTTAATATTCCTCTCCTTCCTCCTCTCCCTCACCCTCGATGGAGTCAACTCCGACCTCCTCATAATCCTTCTCCAGAGCTGCCATGTCCTCTCTGGCCTCAGAGAACTCTCCCTCCTCCATACCCTCACCTACGTACCAGTGGACAAAGGCACGCTTAGCGTACATCAGGTCAAACTTGTGGTCAAGCCGAGCCCAGGCCTCTGCAATAGCAGTGGTGTTGCTCAGCATGCACACGGCTCTCTGGACCTTGGCCAGGTCTCCACCAGGAACTACAGTGGGGGGCTGGTAGTTGATACCAACCTTGAAACCAGTGGGGCACCAGTCCACAAACTGGATGGTGCGCTTGGTCTTGATGGTGGCAATAGCTGCATTGACATCTTTGGGAACCACATCACCACGGAAAAGCAGACAGCAGGCCATGTATTTGCCGTGGCGAGGGTCACATTTGACCATCTGATTGGCTGGCTCAAAGCAGGCGTTGGTGATCTCAGCCACTGAGAGCTGCTCATGATAAGCCTTCTCAGCTGAGATGACAGGGGCATAGGTGGCCAGAGGGAAGTGGATACGGGGATATGGCACCAAGTTGGTCTGGAACTCTGTCAGATCAACATTAAGGGCACCATCGAAACGAAGGGAAGCAGTGATGGAGGACACAATCTGACTGATCAGCCTGTTCAGGTTGGTGTACGTGGGGCGCTCGATGTCGAGGTTCCTACGACAGATGTCATAGATGGCCTCATTATCAACCATGAGGCACAGTCAGAGTGCTCTAGGGTGGTGTGGGTGGTCAGGATGGAGTTGTAGGGCTCCACCACAGCGGTGGACACCTGGGGGGCTGGGTAGATGGAGAACTCCAGCTGGACTTCTTGCCGTAGTCGACAGACAGACGCTCCATCAGCAGAGAGGTGAAACCAGAGCCGGTGCCACCTCCGAAGCTGTGGAAAACCAGGAAACCCTGAAGACCAGTGCACTGGTCAGCCTGAGGACAGAGAGGGACATAGAACATTAGCACATGAATAACAAAACCATGGGTTATTATTCTGAATCAAAATAAGAATAAATCTCTCCTGATAACATGTTACCCACCAGTTTGCGGATCCTGTCCAACACCAGGTCAATGATCTCTTTGCCGATGGTGTAGTGTCCACGGGCGTAGTTGTTGGCAGCATCCTCCTTACCAGTGATCAGCTGCTCAGGGTGGAACAGCTGGCGGTAGGTCCCAGTGCGCACCTCATCTGTAGGGAAACATGGGTGTAAGTCACACTATGGTTGTGCATCTTATTTTCATACATTTTCTTTGATGGGCTTTAATACAGTAATGATCAGAGATGATTCTTACCAATGACAGTGGGCTCCAGATCCACAAAAACAGCTCTGGGCACGTGCTTTCCAGCTCCAGTCTCACTGAAGAAGGTGTTGAAGGAATCATCTCCCCCTCCAAGAGTCTTGTCACTGGGCATCTGTCCATCCGGCTGGATGCCATGTTCCAGGCAGTAAAGCTCCCAGCAGGCATTGCCAATCTGGACACCAGCCTGACCGACGTGGATGGAGATACACTCACGCTGTAGAGAGAGAGAGGGAGAGATTACTTAAGTAATTTTTCATTTCACATTGTTAAATACTATAAGTTAAATACTATATACCCAGCAGTTCACAGTGGACTACAGCCTATATTCATCAGACTTGGTGCTGTGGAGCTGCTCCCCCTATCTGGTGCTGTCGGGCGGTGCAGCAGGAGGTGCCTCCCTGCACCACAGTCTGCAGGGGACTGAAATGCCCGACGAACAGCCCCCGCAAAGGAAGGACGCTGCTCCAGTCTTTGTGTCATCTTGTCTTTTATTCTACTGTTCGTCTTTTGCCAACACAGGCACTGACGCCAATTCATTTGCATGTGCACAGGCGCGCACGCGGGAGCGAGCAGTCTGGAATATTCCACTTGCTCGCGTGCCTTGAGGATGCACATGTACGAGGTGGAAAAAAAAAAAAAGAAGTACATAAATAAAAATAAATCCTATATTATTATTTATAACAGTGTATTTTCAAAGACATAAACGTCTACATAAAGTAAAATAAACAAACTGCGTAAAATAGGAAAATAAAATAAAATGCTGAAACTACCCTTCGTGTTGGTGGCAGCTCGTTTTACATGTTTGAAAAGGGTTATTTTGGATAACTAACTAAAAATTAAAGTGGTTGGTAAATAGTAAATAATAAATGATAACCGCAATCTAACGTCTCCATCAATCCCCACCCAGCCGGCCCCTCCCTGCTTCCGAACGGTATTTAAAGTATCTGATTTATTCATCTTCAAACGCTAAAATTAAGCAGAAATTTAAATGTAAAATCTCCATTATAACTGTGTTTTCTTGCTGAATACAGATCCATTTTCCTGTGTACAGGCTGAATGCCAGTCAGTGCATTGTTCTCATCTACACAATGACAATCACGTCGTGCCACCACTGCAATGTGTATCACCCGCTAAATCTGAACATCCATCCTTTAAGATACCCACTCAATAGGTAAAACCATCAATATTACCCGTGAAAATATGCACATTTCTCAAAATCACATGTAGTTATTACCAAACAACACAAAAACCACTGACGACGTCGTATAACATGCGAGACGCCGGCTGCGGCTTAACCTTAATTTTACACTAAAAAACAACATAAACATGATGTGAGGGTAAAATGGGACGAAAACACTTACCATTTTGTCGTTTGGGGTTCAAAGAGAGAGGGGAAGAAGAAAAAGAAGCGAAGAAAGAAGCTTCTTAAAAACGGTGTGTTTGCGTTGCGTGTTGTACCCAACGGGGTCGATGCAACAACTGCTGAATGGGAGGGCGGTGCTTCCAGATTTATACATGCAGGGCAGGGGATTTGCTCCTGTGCAGAGAGGAAAAAAAGGGGTTTTACTACCACCATTTGGCAATACCTTACTCTACACTGCATTCAGCTTTAAATAAAAATAACAATCGGATTTGCAGAGGGTATATTAATGATGGTAAATCTAAAATATGTGGGTTATATTTTGGAAAGGGGTGGGATTTTAGTGAACAGACTGTGATTTACAAAAGCTCATCAGGATAATATTATAAAAGAGTCTGTAGCAAATTACAAGCAAGCCTCTTTTTTGTCTGGTATTTTCCATGTTTTGGGTGTAACCTTGCAATATCACTGCTTTTTATAAGAAGGTGGTTCAAACAAAGCTGATTTATTATGCATGCAATGAGCAAAGATTGCAGTCATCTATTATTAAACAACTAGAGAGTCAAAAGCATTATAAAACAGTCTTGTTAATGTATATAACTACTGTTACTGAATTCTACTCGTAAATCTGTGCTTTATCTGTGCACCTGATGTATTACAGATGATGCAAAATGGCTGCATGCTTCTGCTGCACAAGATGCTCCCATCTCAGTCTGGCTGAGATCAGCCAAGCGTCCATGTTGCTGAGGCCTGCCATGGGATCCGCCCGGCATGCCAGCTCTCTGCTCTCCTCCCTCTTTGTCCTAGATTCTCTGCAATGATGTCATTCAGTGGGGTAGTCACGTGGTTCTCTGTCTACATGTTTCTATGTGCTTCTGCAGTTTATGTGCTCTGTATCTGTTATGGATGAGGAACTGAAATTTGTCTTTTTGCTGAATGTTGTGCAGTTTAAGTGACATCATTGTTGAATTATAGAGCACTTTATGTATGTGTCAGTGAAGGACCATCCTCGATTTGGCTCTTGCAAATACAGTATATGTTTGAAAAGCCTGTTCTTAGTCATCTAATGGAAAATTAGTTAATATAAAAGAGATTTGCGCTGTGTTGCTGACAAAACCCAGTGTACACATGGAGGAAATCTACTGAGACACTTTGCACAGACACCAAACATACTGGAAATGATTGTCTCATTCAGCAGGAAAGAGGATGTATGATTTACAACCAGCATTTTGGGGTTGCTGTGCTTAATGTGAACTGCAGGGGATGAAAGAGCAAGACAGGAAGCAGCCATGGATCATAGCCAGGACTTCTTGAAAGAACATTCTCCATTCCTCCTCCTCCTCAGCAGCAGCTGTGAGGTAGGGAGGGCCTGAGCAGCTGCACACCAAGGGGAGAGAGGGATGATGGGAATGCTAGATGGGAGTGGTCCATTATGGCATGAAACTGACCGCATTGCATCCAGCTCAGAGAATATGATCCCCAGCTAAATGACAAAGCATATTTTCCATCTGTCACACTGCGTGACACTCTATCTACCTTGAATGTTTCAATATTATGATACAGTTATTACTGTATCAAGCTACAGGAGACAAATTATGCTTTTTAAAGCTTTGTTATGAGCCATTTTTGATGAATATTCATATTGCCTATATAAGAAGAAATGCAGATGAATGACAAATCATTCACAAGCATTTAGCTACATTATACTATTTTTTAGTTCCTGAAATGATTTTCACAGCAAGTCTAAGTTGTTTGCTGCTATACAGTTATTTTTATACCTAAAATTTTTATTCAAGTGTCAAAATAGATAACATGCTAACAAGCAACAAACATGCGCCATTGATGCTAGATTGCTGGTACTTGAAATGAGAAATCATCAGTAAACATTGGTTTGTTTAACTCTGAATAGCAGGAGAAAAGAGTATAAAGAGATAAACTGGCAAAAGAAAACAAGAGAGTGGAAGGAAAATTAAAAAACAAAAAAAAAAATGCAACAAAAAGGAATAGTACACATAAATGAACAAGATGTAGGATAAAAAAGGACATTGGAGGAAGATAAACAACAGCAGTAAAGTATAAACCAATTATTTCAAATCTTTTATTTCATGCAATATGCAAAAATTAAATCAGACTTAATTTCTAATTACGTCAAGGACTTTTCTTTGGTCCACATTCAGAATCAGACAATTGTCACTATAAACCAAGATGAGTGTCTCTTGACATTTAGAATCACTGGCATTTTAAGCAGCTCCACATTCATTGAGGTAACATTTCTTCTCCTGGGACCACTATTGTCAGTGCATTTATTTGTCCTTCGTATCCATGGTGCTTGGCTGCTCTTTTGCTGGGATACTTTTGGCTTAGGAGACATTTTCTCATTAAATACTGACAGGTGGAGAAGTCAGAATGTTGTGCTCATCAAGTTAATTTACCATTTCCAGACATATACAGTATTATATGTAACTGTCTTATGGACGTGCAACCAAAAGAGTAGACTCACACTGATGTACTACATCATCAGGACTCATGCAGTGCTGTGTAAATGTAATACCTTACAGTGTATTTAAAGATTTTTTGGGCGGTGGTGGCTTCTCATCCCCCCACAGAGGCAGCTGCATTGCAGCCTGTTAATGCTGCCATTCAAGCTGGGTCATGTGACCACCAGATAAAGGCAGCCTGTGTGGATACCAGGCTGTATCCAGGCAACTCCGTTATTCATTTCCTAGCAACGGTTAAATCTTGGGAGGAGGGCTGGGGGTTGGGCATCTATGCCTCTCTGGCCTACATGTCCCTCATCTGTGACAGGGCAGTTTGACCTCATTATTTAAGGAAGACTGGAAAAAGAAATGTGAAAATAAAATTCACCTGCTCCTTCTCAATACATATAAAGTCCTCAAAACACATTTTTTTTTAATGTATTGGCAGAAAGTTTTACACACAAGTGTCATATAAAGCTTATGAGGACAGCAAGTGCTCATGATGTACTGTCAGCCATACTTACACTAACTGTCATTTATAATGGGCTACTGCTGGATAGACTATGTCTATGCTTTGTCAGAAATCAGGTCAAATTACACAAGCAAGGATGTCATTTTTAATGACAGTTTGCTATTATCAATTGCATGCATATTTTGCCATGTACAATATAAATTTAATAGACTACAGGAATCTGGTTTTATATGTATATTTAAATCTTAAATCTATCTGTGATTGAAGCTTTTTGACAATCTGAAATGAAGAGCTCAGATGACTGATGGACTTTATGGTGGCAGGTACTTAGTCTGTGAAGTCTGGGATAATCCAGCATTATTTTGTTATTCTCATGCATTGTCTAAAATATCTGTATAATATCTATGTACACACACGAGTCTGTGTTTTAGACTTAGCTGACTGGACTTGTCTGGTACCGCCATGCTGAAAATTACGCAGCATTTTCTCTGAATAAGCGCCATGCTTGGAACACAATAACGGGAGGATGTCGGGAATCGGGTGGGGTCTGGGGCGGTCTCTGTTGGGAGACTGCGGCTTGTCCAATGAGTATCCGAGGTCGGTTTAGAACCGTTAAACTGACATGCGTTTGACCAATAGCAGCGTAGCAGCCTCCGGCGCCGGGGCTGTCGTGCATATATACGACTGTCCACCCTCATGTGCGCCATTATCTCTTACATCGACCCCATAACCGTCGAATTGTAAGACTCCCTGTTAAGGAGCTTCTGCATCCCTGTAGCGTGACCAAACCGAACAAAAATGGTAAGAAGACTTTCACAGACTTGTTAGAAGTCATTGTTGTTTTAATGCTGTCGTTTTTAGGGGATGGGGCTTGTGTTGTAAGGTGGATAACAGGGACCATGGCGGTTAGAGGAAAAGTTGGATGAAGCAGTGAATCATAAACGATTAACGTAACTTTAGCTGAATATTTAAGTGTTAAACTTGCCTTGTTTCAGTATAAATGTAGTAGCAGGCTGTCATAAACTATGGGGAGATGCTCTGGCGCTGTGGATGGGTACGTGGCGGGAACACAGAACAAAAGAGGGTTTCAACAGATTGCAGTGTGGACGGAATGAATAATGAAGTTAGGCTTCAGTCCAGCAGCCGACTCTGCGGCATTTTTAGCCACTATCAGCATCCCTCAGCCCGGTCATGGCGGTTCAGGACAGCGATACTAACTTTATTTAAATGTACATGTACATGGATGCGGCGATGGCGTCCTGGACCAGAGGAAACCTGATCCGACAGGAGGAGGATGATAATGCAGTGTCAGCGCAGAGCAAGGCATTAAAAATGCATGGAAGTAAATGGACACTGCTGAGTGTGGCTTTAAGACACTGAAATATTGTTTAATGGAAACCAGCTGTTATTTAACGCTTTATATGGCCAGACTTAAGTTTTGTGACACTTTAATTTGACTTTTTACTAATTTGATGTCGACGTCACTGGACCAACATCTAGTCGCATAGCAACGCAGCTGCAGACACGCATTGCGTCATAACAGTTGAGATGGTTACTGTCAATGAAAGTGATATAATACTAGATTTAACACTTACCCCACAATCTAATTCTATTATATACGTATTTGATCACATTTTTTTCCCATTAAATTTGTTTTTAAGTTAGTTTTTTGTCATATCAAATGAGTGTTTTTATTTATTCTCCTGTGACTTTAAAGCTCCGTTTCTCCTAGTGTGACTGGCTTCAAGGAATGCCATTAGCAACACTTGAATTCAAATCATTAATTTGTTTTATCATAATTTGTTTTCCACAGCGTGAGTGTATCTCCATCCACGTCGGTCAGGCTGGTGTCCAGATTGGCAATGCCTGCTGGGAGCTTTACTGCTTGGAGCATGGCATCCAGCCGGACGGACAGATGCCCAGTGACAAGACCATCGGAGGAGGAGATGATTCCTTCAACACCTTCTTCAGTGAGACTGGAGCTGGAAAGCACGTGCCCAGAGCTGTTTTTGTGGATCTGGAGCCCACTGTCATTGGTAAGAATCATTACTGAAGTCACATCAAAGAAAATGTATGAAAAGAAGATCCACATTTTCAGTGTGATTTATAACCATGTCTGTTTCCCTACAGATGAGGTGCGCACTGGGACCTACCGCCAGCTGTTCCACCCTGAGCAGCTGATCACTGGTAAGGAGGATGCTGCCAACAACTACGCCCGTGGACACTACACCATCGGCAAAGAGATCATTGACCTGGTGTTGGACAGGATCCGCAAACTGGTGGGTAACATGTTATCAGGAGAGATTTATTCTTATTTTGATTCAGAATAATGACCCATGGTTTTGTTATTCATGTGCTAATGTTTTATGTCCCTCTCCGTCCTCAGGCTGACCAGTGCACTGGTCTTCAGGGCTTCCTGGTTTTCCACAGCTTCGGAGGTGGCACCGGCTCTGGTTTCACCTCTCTGCTGATGGAGCGTCTGTCTGTCGACTACGGCAAGAAGTCCAAGCTGGAGTTCTCCATCTACCCAGCCCCCCAGGTGTCCACCGCTGTGGTGGAGCCCTACAACTCCATCCTGACCACCCACACCACCCTAGAGCACTCTGACTGTGCCTTCATGGTTGATAATGAGGCCATCTATGACATCTGTCGTAGGAACCTCGACATCGAGCGCCCCACTTACACCAACCTGAACAGGCTAATCGGTCAGATTGTGTCCTCCATCACTGCTTCTCTTCGTTTTGATGGTGCCCTTAATGTTGATCTGACAGAGTTCCAGACCAACTTGGTGCCATATCCTCGTATCCACTTCCCTCTGGCCACCTATGCCCCTGTCATTTCAGCTGAGAAGGCTTATCATGAGCAGCTCTCAGTGGCTGAGATCACCAATGCCTGCTTTGAGCCAGCCAATCAGATGGTTAAATGCGACCCTCGCCACGGTAAATACATGGCCTGCTGCCTCTTGTATCGTGGTGATGTGGTTCCCAAAGATGTCAATGCAGCTATTGCCACCATCAAGACCAAGCGCACCATCCAGTTTGTGGACTGGTGCCCCACTGGTTTCAAGGTTGGTATCAACTACCAGCCCCCCACTGTAGTTCCTGGTGGAGACCTGGCCAAGGTCCAGAGAGCTGTGTGCATGCTGAGCAACACCACTGCTATTGCAGAGGCCTGGGCTCGGCTTGACCACAAGTTTGACCTGATGTATGCAAAGCGTGCCTTTGTCCACTGGTACGTAGGTGAGGGTATGGAGGAGGGAGAGTTCTCTGAGGCCAGAGAGGACATGGCAGCTCTGGAGAAGGATTATGAGGAGGTCGGAGTTGACTCCATCGAGGGTGAGGGAGAGGAGGAAGGAGAGGAATATTAAAAGGGAAACAAAGGCACTAGTTAAACAGGAAATAATTGATTGCACTGTGTTCTCAAATGCATTCCAAATGTTTGTCAATTACAAGTTTGGTTCTGTATAAAATTTCCTAGCAGTTTGTTGGTTTGGGAATGTGATAAATTTTCTGTGACAGCATCAAATTGGGTTGCAGTTGAAGGTTTGCTAGAAGAGTTAAATCAAACCTCAAAGACACTAATTAATGAACAGTAAATAATGCTATAAAATTGTTTTGAATTGCATTCCAAAAAAATGTTTGTCTGAGATAACATTTTGGCTTTTTCAAAACAAGGAATTTCAATGTCACTTTGGCACTGTTCCAAATAAAATTCCTGTAACAAGTGAAACTGTTGTGTTTTTTTTTTTTTTCCATTTAGATATCAAAATCATACTGGTAAATTTTTGTCCAGAAAGATTAAGTTCTCCAAGCAGTTTTGGTTTTAAAAAAGCTTTTGATTTCATACACAACTACAATTTGGGGTTGTATTTTGCCATGTATAACTCATCCTTTAGTTCATTACACTTCTCAACAAAAGTGTCTGAATGTTAACTTCTGATACAAAGATCATAAATTCATCCTAACCCCCTCTGCATAAACATGAAGGAAAAAGTTAAATTTTTAACTTTAATGTTGCTAAGAGTCCTTGAAATCTGTACACAGAAATAAGTAATTTTATGAGGAGGAGCAGATTCATGAGTTCACATGATCCACTAATACTGAAAAGAAAAGACATGTTCTCACCAGGTTAGGACAGGGGTCAGCAACCCTGGTCCTGGAGAGCCACTATCCTGCATGTTTTAGACGTTTCCCTCTTACAGCACACCTGACGGTTATTATCAGGCTTCTGCAGAGTTTGATGATAGGCTTATCATTTGAATCAGGCAAGTTGGAAGGGGGATACATCTAAAACATGCGGGACAGTGGCTCTTTTTTTTTGGGGGGGGCAACAGCGTTAAATGTACGATTTGAATGTCATGAGACAGTTTTCATCCTAATATTCTTCTCTTGCTCTTGTTTTATTATGCCTCTGTACTACAAAGCTCTGGAACTAGCTATCCACATCCTAAATGAAGTTTTGGGGATGAAATTAGCATCCTGTGTTTGTTCTGAATGTGAAACGGTTACAGCAGCAGCAGATGGAGGAGGGTTTTATGCACTTCACCTGTCATCCTCAAGAGGCAGAGTGAGGCTTGTCAGCAGACCAGTCTAGATTCTGCGTACCCCAGAAAAAACACTCCTGACTTGTCTCATTACATTGCATAATATCGACAAGCCATCATGGTGAGTATGATTTTAAATATTACCTCAGATTTTCTTCTATTTACATTTGTTGTTGTGGAAGTCTTATCTCTTTAAGGAAGAACATGAGGTATATTTACTGATATTTTTCTTTATGATCTTATTTTCTCTTTACATCTTTTACCATATCATACCTATACATTGTTATATTGTGACTATATCTACCTTCACATGTTGAAAATTATGTTTTATTAGCGTAAGGAAAGTAAACAAGTGCTTCTGCTCTGCACTACCATTGACTAATCCTCGTCACACACTAAATCAGCTGAGTTTGAAGAATGGCATTCCACTAACTTTATATTTAGTCTGTCAATCTATTTCCTGGTCCTGTTTTCACCTTTTCTGCACATGTACATCACATTAAATGACTTGTTTAAAACATCTTTATGTGAAAGATAAATCCCTTTTACTGTCTTTATATGGAAGCCTAACATAAAATGAACTCCTGTGTCATTTATGTGCAATGTAAAGCGCAAACTTACCATTTTAAGGGAAATGACCTCAATAAAGAATGTGCAAGTAGCTTCTTAAAGAGACAGCACACTGCAACATGTTTGACCTAAGTAACCTACTCTTTGTATAATAATACAATGCAAAGTGGACACAGTTTAATGTCTCTTCTATGACTCTCAGGAAAATAGGTTTCTTTGACATAAAAAACTGAATTCAGTTTTAAATGTTTTTATATTAATGAAATGATGTACCAGTATACTGTGTAGGGTGTTGTCAGAGGTGATGGTATCTGGATTTTATGTACATATGCTTAATGTCTTGGTATTATATTAATCCTACATATACATTTTGTAAAGGTCAGGGTTTGAAAGGATCTATTGTGAACCTCTCGGATTCAATCAGTGTCAAAACTGTATTCATGTGATGAGAAATGCAGGATTTAAGATTAACAGAATCTTTAATCCAAATCTTCTTTATTTGCACCACAGCGTGAGTGTATCTCCATCCATGTCGGTCAGGCTGGTGTCCAGATTGGCAATGCCTGCTGGGAGCTTTACTGTCTGGAGCATGGAATCCAGCCAGATGGTCAGATGCCGAGTGATAAAACCATCGGTGGAGGAGATGATTCCTTCAACACTTTCTTCAGTGAGACTGGAGCTGGAAAACATGTGCCTAGAGCTGTTTTTGTGGATCTGGAGCCCACTGTCATTGGTAAACACCCACAGACACCATAGCTCTGCTGTTGTTTCATGGAATCAAACTCAAGTTATTTATGTGTCAAACTGTCTTCAGATGAGGTGCGCACTGGGTCCTACCGCCAGCTGTTCCACCCTGAGCAGCTGATCACTGGTAAGGAGGATGCTGCCAACAACTACGCCCGTGGACACTACACCATCGGCAAAGAGATCATTGACCTGGTGTTGGACAGGATCCGCAAACTGGTGGGTAACGTGTTGGCAGGAGAGATTTGTTCTTATTTTGATTGAGGATAATGACCCATGGTTTTGTTATCATATGCTACTGTTCTATGTCCCTCTCTGTCCTCAGGCTGACCAGTGCACTGGTCTTCAGGGCTTCCTGTTTTCCACAGCTTCGGAGGTGGCACCGGCTCTGGTTTCACCTCTCTGCTGATGGAGCGTCTGTCTGTCGACTACGGCAAGAAGTCCAAGCTGGAGTTCTCCATCTACCCAGCCCCCAGGTGTCCACCGCTGTGGTGGAGCCCTACAACTCCATCCTGACCACCCACACCACCCTAGAGCACTCTGACTGTGCCTTCATGGTTGATAATGAGGCCATCTATGACATCTGTCGTAGGAACCTCGACATCGAGCGCCCCACTTACACCAACCTGAACAGGCTGATCAGTCAGATTGTGTCCTCCATCACTGCTTCCCTTCGTTTCGATGGTGCCCTTAATGTTGATCTGACAGAGTTCCAGACCAACTTGGTGCCATATCCCCGTATCCACTTCCCTCTGGCCACCTATGCCCCTGTCATCTCAGCTGAGAAGGCTTATCATGAGCAGCTCTCAGTGGCTGAGATCACCAATGCCTGCTTTGAGCCAGCCAATCAGATGGTCAAATGCGACCCTCGCCACGGTAAATACATGGCCTGCTGCCTCTTGTATCGAGGTGATGTGGTTCCCAAAGATGTCAATGCAGCTATTGCCACCATCAAGACCAAGCGGTCCATCCAGTTTGTGGACTGGTGCCCCACTGGTTTCAAGGTTGGCATCAACTACCAGCCCCCCACTGTAGTTCCTGGTGGAGACCTGGCCAAGGTCCAGAGGGCTGTGTGCATGCTGAGCAACACCACTGCTATTGCAGAGGCCTGGGCTCGGCTTGACCACAAGTTTGACCTGATGTACGCTAAGCGTGCCTTTGTCCACTGGTACGTAGGTGAGGGTATGGAGGAGGGAGAGTTCTCTGAGGCCAGAGAGGACATGGCAGCTCTGGAGAAGGATTATGAGGAGGTCGGAGTTGACTCCATCGAGGGAGAGGAAGAAGGAGAGGAATAGGAAGACTAAATGCACTTCAGCTAGTATTAAATCTAACTAGTAAACATGTTACACTCATTTTAAGACGTAAGTGTGAGTGTATTCTAAATAGATCAGAAGTATCTTCAGTTCTTCTGAAACAGGTTAATAATGCATTTGAATTGTTTGTAGCCTGCAAATAAATCTTGGTAAACCTTGCAGTCTTTGTTTTTCATTATAGTGAATGTTTTTCTTTAATGCACTGTCGGACCCAGACGTTTATTTTATGCAAATATAGCAGCTTTTCATGGCTCATTTGGAGTTATAAAACCTCCAAATACTTGTCAAATTATCTCTTCACTGGCACAAACCCATTGATCTGCTGCCAGACAGAATCCACAAACTGGTGAGTAATAACAGCCTTGGATCTGATATGATGTTATTCAAAATAAGTCATTATGAGTGAAAACAACATATGTATTGTTCATAGAGTATTTTCATTCATTTCGTATCATATTATGAAGCTTACGTCTTCACCACTAGAGGGTATCAAAGCATTATCCATGATTACTGCTGATTGAGGTATGACCTTAAAACCCAACTTAAAGTTTTGATTCATCTAAATAACAGTATTAGTATGGAATTATTTTTCTAAGTAGATTATTTCTTCCTCCAGACCACAACAACAAAGAGGAATGAAAAGTATTAGATTCACTACTTTAAAGATGAAATATTGTATAGTTGCATTCTATCAAACATTATCTTTGAAAAGACTTATGTTTGAACTTGTAAATAATTCAAATTCTGTGAGTAGGCCTAAGAGAAATAAATGTTTAAAAAGTGCTTAAAATCTGAGCGTCAGTGTATAATATAAACCATACAATACTATGAACACCTGATATGACTTACATTTTTAAATAAGAGAGGTATAAATGGTTAGTTTTCCATAATTTAACGGCAAAAAATAAAAATAACTGCATTACCCCTTATTACCCCTTTTTTAGCACTGGAACAGGAAATTACAATATTGAATAAAATTAAACCACAAACTTTAAACTTCAGGTTGTATTTTAAATCCACATCCAATGTATTTTAATGGTGGAGCTTTACTAAGATAAAAGTGATCACTGTGACAATTCTTTAAATCAGAGCTTGCAAAATAGAATGGGTGGAGACATTTGGTCCAAGTCTGCTTTATGTAACTAGTGCATGACAGAAGCTCAAATATATCAAATTACTTCATAGAACAAAAACAAGTGTCCTTTTCTTCTAATAAGTCTCAGGTGACAACAGGATCCACGATTAAGTTGCCACAGTGGATTCAAACTGTTTGTAAAGATGATCTGATGAGTATCGGTTGATTTTTGTAGTCATCACATGTCTACGTAATACAAGACTTTAAAATGCCCTATTGTAAGTCCAGAGTGCAGAATGATCAAGTTTCACTGATGTAAATCTCCGATGTGAGATTTCATGATACTTCTCTTGGTGTTTATTTTGTATACTCCCGTAGTGTTTTTCCACTGACAACATGTTTCCCACAGCTTTAGTAATATAAATAATGATGGCTAACTTTCTTACATCTCCTTTGGGCTCAAGATCCCGGTGCACTGGAAGGCTGAATTCAAGTGAACCACTACCTGATAGTCTATTATTCTAAGCAAAGTCTTTCATGCATGTTTGTTGAGTGAGGTTTGTTATTTGAATTATTGTTCTTTTTATTTTTGTTTGAATTCCCAGTCTGTATGAGAGTGACTCTCCAACTATTGAAGAATGTGTGTCCCAGGCAGAATAGAAAAACAAAACCACATTGTTTTCTTTTTTTAAATTTTATTTTTGCCACACTTAATTGAGACCAAGATTAATGCACAATTTTTTTTTAGCATAGATCAATTATTACTCTTAGTACTTTATTTATTTATTTATTTATTTATTTATTATCGACAGTTTTTGCTGTATCTCCTTTGACCCTAGGTCAGATTCGTTCAAACCATAATATGGATTTAAATTTTGATTTAATAGTTAGTTTATGGACAAGTGACAAATAAATTCCTTATTTTAATGAAATGTATAATGTGTTTGCAAGATATATTAGAATTTCATGTAAAAAGAACACCTGTCCCAAGTGTCATTGTCATTTCCATCAGACACTACAAAATGTAACTACATAATTTTTCTAAATGTTTTTATACTTGGAACTGCATTAGTTGTCATGTGACAGGAGAGCAGAGTTAGCTCCATGGAAGGAAGTGAAATGAGAGAAAAATCAGGGTAAATTCTCACAAAACTCACAAAATTCCTACAAAAGAGAAGGTTTATTGGCTGTCATGTCCAAACAGCTCATATTTCCTTTGAATGTACAAATAATGAGAAAAATATCATTTCAAATTGTATGTTTTGAGTATATTCAAGGCTATCCCTAAAATTAGAGAGCTAAAATATCATGAGATTAAAAAAAAAAAAAAAATGATACGCTGTGTCATTTCCAAAACAGTCATTTCCATCACTTCACTCATGATGATAGAAAAGATGTGCTGTGATGAAAATGACAATGCCAGTGTCATAAACGCATTTATTTGGCTCATATCACTTAAAATACTGTCCTTAGAGTTAAATAATTATACAAAACACTTCATCAACTAATTCATATTGTGAGTATGCGAAACTAGAAGAAAAAAAACTATATTTAATTGTGACACTCTGTTCTTTAGATGGCACAAATGACCACACAAGAGAGACTAAAAGCATCCAGAGAGAGGATTAAATCAGATCCACTTAAATATCAAGAGTTTCTCAGAAAAGACAGAGAATGATACCTGAAAAAAAGAACCAGGTGTCTGTGACAGAATTTACTCACAGAGAGAAAAGAATCATTAGACGACAATGGTGAACTTTTCGACAAAACAGACGCAGAAAGTTGAAAAGACTGGCTGAAGTTGAGAAGTTTATGGCTGGAACAACAACCACCACAGTCACCAGAAGACATTGGTGTTGACCCAGAGTATGCCTCGGTGGGAAATTCCAGGTCCACTGAGCTAAATGAAACATCTCACCTGCCTGCACCTAAAAACTGTACACGAAGAAGAGGGAGGAAAAAGGCTGCAACGGTCTACAGAGATCTTTGTGCAACTACTGTGAAGCTTGAGGATGCTTTATGTCAAGTGGAAAAATACAAGAAAAGATGTGAATGACATCACGAGAAAATGAAAATGGTCAGTTCCCCTTGGCTCTAAACCAAACAACAGATGAACTAAAAAACAATGGATTTAAGAAGAAATCTCCTGTTTCAGAACACAATTATTTCACAGATAAAAAAGAAATGTCAAAATATGCACACTGCTAGAGGTCAGCAGGTGATCTCTAAAGTTGTAGCTGGTGAGCTTCTGAAGAAATACACCCTCCTCTGCTTTACCAAAAATAAGTTTGGGTTCTTACTAAAGCTGATGAAGACAATATGAAATGGGCCACTAAACTCCGGTACACCTGAAAATGCAATGCAACAAAGTCAGCAAAGAAGTGGAGGAAAGATAACATCATTTCTTGAGTGTGATGACAACAGTAGGATAACAACAGGAAAGAAGGAGACAATTACAAAGAGCAAGAAAAGAATGTTTAAAACACTTCCTGCTCAAGTCCATGAGAATTCTTCACCATGAGTTTAGAGTTTAGAATGGAGCATCCTGAGATTACAGTTTCTTAAAGCAAATTTTGCAAAAGGCAACCTTCCTCGATTGTTAAATCAACAATCAAGGACAGAGGCACATGCCTTTGCAAAATACATGCAAACCTCCAGTTCATAGCAGACAGACTGTTTTATCACAAAGCAATTTCAAGTGCCAACCTCAATGATCTAATGGAGTCTATGACATACACAAGTCCAACAAAGGAGTGCATGCACAGAGAGTGGTCTGACTGCAAGGACAAAGAAAACAAAACTTCTTTTTCTTGAGCAAAATTCCTTTTCAGACTGGGTTCAAAAGGATCACATGGAATATTCTGGAGGCGGCACATGGAAAAGGCCCAGCTGATGGGATTGGTGCAGCTGTTAAACAACAGGCTGACTCAATAGTGGCAAATGGCATTGAACTTCCACATGGAAGGGTCCTGTATGAGGAACTCTCAAAACAACCATCTACTGTGAAGCTGAAGTATGTCACTGAGAAGAAGATTGGGGAAATAGACAGTTTTCCTCCTGATGGCATGCAGACTATTCATGTTTACTGTGTGTAATCTGAATACGACGTGCTCCTCTAGATTATCTCTGCAAGACCAGGAGAAATATCTTGGCATATCCCAAACAGCAAAAACAGGTTTTTCTGGCCAATGAGAGAGGACATGATCTGGTACTGACCTGAAACTATTCTGAGACTGGTCTTAGAGCCTCAACCAGTTACAGAGGTACATGATGTTGGATCCCACAATTTGGGCAGAAATATGCTCTACTTTTGATCAGGAAGGACAAAGGAAAGCATCCATATGCAAGTTTGGCAGTTTGTTTACGAATTAAAACACTAATTTCAGAAAAAAATAATGAATACTAATGTTAGTTTAAATTTTCCACATCATTTTAAAATGGAAAAATTTATGGTTTGAGTTTTATCACAGTAAAGTGTCTTTGTTTTGCTTCCAAGAGCCAGTCCAACTTTTGCAACTTGCTTGTGGGTTAGGGAATCAGCAATTTTCTATCATCTGATTAAATGTCTATTTTTTTTTTTTTTTTTATGTTTAAATAACGCTATGTCTCAAAATTGATGATACTTTGTGTCAAGGATGATAAAAGTGAACATTGCTCCATGTCATGTCATTTCCAATATGTACTGTCTTCCATCACACAATGTCATCTCCATCACAATACTTTTTTAATTTTTTTTTTTTTTTTTACATAGAATCCATAATAATAACAACACAGTGACACTAATAATATTTAGGGGGTGTGAAAATTATAGATTTATGATTATAATTCATTTCTGAGATTAGAAAACTCATGATTGTGTCATGTAAGAACTTAATTAGAAGACTTCAGAAAAAGAGTTGAAATGAGTTTGTCCTCTAAACAATGAGAAATTGTTATCTTTAAAACTGTTACAATAAATACAATTATACATTTGGGTACACTTACATCTTGAGTTATGTTAGTAATTTTATCTAAAAAATACCTTTTTGGTGGTGTGATGGAAATTATGCTTTCCTCTGAATATTGGACTAACGTGACAAAATTCTCTAATATTAGTATAATTTCATTACAGCCACTATCAGAACATGTTTCTGCACATTATGGTGAAGTGAAACATATTAAAGTGTCTCTAAATATGTGTTATATTTTCTAAAATTTTTCTGTACCAAATTTCCCTGTAGTAAATAATTGCCTTTTTTTTTTTTTTTAAATCAGTCTCTTTATAGTGCCATTTCTAGGTTACTACATTTGTTTAAAATGTTTTCTTTCTCACATCACATCATTGACCCATATTTTCCTGTTTTATTGGCTGGTGCCACTGTTTAGTTTAAGTTGATGACGTTTTAAGCTTATGATACACCACTTTTTATTTTTGCAAAACAGTCTAACTTGGATTAGACTGATGTCACATTTGACACTTGTCATTTGATGTCACCTGTCTTTTGTCCTTTATTGCTTTCTTCGCTGTCTGTTCCCTCCTAGCAATCTTCCTGTAAAGCAATGTTTCCCAGTGAGTTTTTAGGTTACATAAATAAATGTGGTTTATTCTGGTAATAACATGAAATGGCTTCACAAACAGTAGCAGATTCGTCATACTGTAGAAGACAAGATAATAATCATTTGTCATGTATGGGTGGGTCAACTGTAAGCACACAGGTCGCTTACTTTTCAGATGAGATATCAAAATCACACTGTATTGTACTTACTTCCCTCTTACAAAGTATTTACTTCCCCTTTGAAAAAAATGCCGGCTCACTCTGTCCTACTTATTTATCAAACTCGTGGCGTAATAGGAAACGATATCTACTTTTTGACCAATAGAAATAGACTCACGTGACTTTTAACCAATCACATTCAACGGATTTTTCTACCCGCTAGGAGAGTATTTAAACCCCTCCCAGCTCTCACTCACCAGTTACTTCTTACACAGGACTCATCAAGGCCCAGCTGTAAGAGTTAACTTACTATCTTCCTCTTTTTCTGACCTGAGTTCCGGCAGACTTCATATATTTCGGAAAATGGTGAGCATGGCGTCTTTCTTCGTATTATTTTTGTAGGTTTTAATAATTTTAAAGTTGTAGTTAGTGGCATCAGGAGGCGTTCTAAATTAACTCATATTTAAGCTACTAACTTCAGCTAAGCTCCCGCCATTTTACTTAAACGGTAGAGTTATGGTAATATATTGGGCTGTTTAGGGAGTTTTGCCACTTCGTAAGTTTTAACTTCATTTAGTGAAATGAAATGTGGACAGCCACAGCCTAAATCCCAGTTCTGTCGTGTCTGTTTCCGGCTCTAAGTCCCTGCTTCATTGACTCAGTTGGCGAAGGTCAACGTACTTTCAGGATGACGCATTCCTGCATGTTACCTGCCTGTTCAGAGACTCTTGCACCATATTCTAGAAATCAAAACCTTTTTAGTTTTAGCTTTCTGTGGCTTCAGTTTTTCAAGGTCCATTTCATCCTTGTATGAGTAACTTGGGTGTGTTGGCTTAAGTAAACAAAATAATGCTTGAATAAACGTCTTTGATGTCTGAGGTATTGTTCTCAATTTCATTATGAGACCTCTTTATTCCTTGAATCATATTATATTCCTGAATAATCATCCTGTGCGGTATTTATGTCTGAAGGGGGTTCTTTTCACAAGGTAAATGAATAGGCATGATGCGTCAAGTGACTTGGTCATGATATTCTTTAACAAAGGCCTCTTTTCCTTAACTTTAAAGTTCCATTGAGAGCAGTTCTCAACATGAGATGAGTCGTCTTCACTTATCAATTACTAAAAGTGCATTAACTTTAAATACAGCTGTGAAAGTGCACCAAGTCATCCCATAATGAAGCTTCCACAATCAAATAAATAAATGGATTATTAGTTGTGTATATAAACAACCTTTGCTTTCTTTTTTTCCTCTTTTCTTATTTATTTTTTTTTTTAAACAGCGTGAGTGTATTTCAGTGCACGTTGGTCAGGCTGGTGTCCAGATTGGCAATGCCTGCTGGGAGCTTTACTGCCTGGAGCATGGCATCCAGCCGGACGGAATGATGCCTAGTGATAAGACCATTGGAAGAGGAGATGATTCCTTCAACACCTTCTTCAGTGAGACTGGAGCTGGAAAGCACGTGCCCAGAGCTGTTTTTGTGGATCTGGAGCCCACTGTCATTGGTAAGAATCATCTCTGATCATTACTGAAGTCACATCAAAGAAAATGTATGAAAATAAGATGCACAACCATGTTTCCCTACAGATGAGGTGCGCACTGGGACCTACCGCCAGCTGTTCCACCCTGAGCAGCTGATCACTGGTAAGGAGGATGCTGCCAACAACTACGCCCGTGGACACTACACCATCGGCAAAGAGATCATTGACCTGGTGCTGGACAGAATCCGCAAAATGGTGGGTAACATGTTGGCAGGAGAGATTTACTACCCTGCCCCCTGAAGGGGAGCCAAGGGGTATTGTTTTTGGTTCGGTTTAATTGATTGTTAACACTAGCAGCAAAACTATTGGTTGAATTCATACCAAATTGGGTTTATAGATTGCCAGTGACCCAGAATAGGTGTGATTATATTTGACAAAAATAGGTCAAAGTTAAAATTTTTTTAATAAAACCTGTAATATGAGTGAGGGGCAGGGTTTGTTGTGCCTGGCACCACTTGTATGCATTTTGACTTAGGATAATAACCAATGATGTTGTTATTCATATGCTACTGTTCTATGTCCCTCTCTGTCCTCAGGCTGACCAGTGCACTGGTCTTCAGGGTTTCCTGGTTTTCCACAGCTTCGGAGGTGGCACCGGCTCTGGTTTCACCTCTCTGCTGATGGAGCGTCTGTCTGTCGACTACGGCAAGAAGTCCAAGCTGGAGTTCTCCATCTACCCAGCCCCCCAGGTGTCCACTGCTGTGGTGGAGCCCTACAACTCCATCCTGACCACCCACACCACCCTAGAGCACTCTGACTGTGCCTTCATGGTTGATAATGAGGCCATCTATGACATCTGTCGTAGGAACCTCGACATCGAGCGCCCCACTTACACCAACCTGAACAGGTTGATCAGTCAGATTGTGTCCTCCATCACTGCTTCCCTTCGTTTTGATGGTGCCCTTAATGTTGATCTGACAGAGTTCCAGACCAACTTGGTGCCATATCCCCGTATCCACTTCCCTCTGGCCACCTATGCCCCCGTCATCTCAGCTGAGAAGGCTTATCATGAGCAGCTGACTGTATCTGAAATCACCAATGCCTGCTTTGAGCCAGCCAATCAGATGGTCAAATGCGACCCTCGCCACGGTAAATACATGGCCTGCTGCCTCTTGTATCGTGGTGATGTGGTTCCCAAAGATGTCAATGCAGCTATTGCCACTATTAAGACCAAGCGGTCTATCCAGTTTGTGGACTGGTGCCCCACTGGTTTCAAGGTTGGCATCAACTACCAGCCCCCCACTGTAGTTCCTGGTGGAGACCTGGCCAAGGTCCAGAGAGCTGTGTGCATGCTGAGCAACACCACTGCTATTGCAGAGGCCTGGGCTCGGCTTGACCACAAGTTTGACCTGATGTACGCTAAGCGTGCCTTTGTCCACTGGTACGTAGGTGAGGGTATGGAGGAGGGAGAGTTCTCTGAGGCCAGAGAGGACATGGCAGCTCTGGAGAAGGATTATGAGGAGGTTGGAGTTGACTCCATTGAGGGAGAGGAGGAGGAAGGAGAGGAGTAGGAAGACTAAATGCACTTCAGCTAGTATTAAATCTCAACTAGAAAACATGTCGCACTCATTTTAAGACATAAGTGTGAGTATTCTAAATAGATCAGAAGTATCTTCAGTTCTTCTGAAACAGGTTAAAGCATTTGAATTGTTTGTAGCCTGCAAATAAATCTTGGTAAATTATAAACCTTGCAGTCTTTGTTTTTTATTATAGTAGATGTTTTCCTTTAATGCGTTGTCGGACCCAGATGTTCCCATTTGACCCAAACACTGGTACAGAGGCTATAATCAGAGCATAAAGAGTGAAAAATATGTATTTTCCATTGAGCATTTTCATTCATTTAGTCACATTGTGAAGTTTACATCTGCACCACTAGAGCGCGTCAAAGTGTTTTCCATGATCACTGTAGCTTCAAGCATGACCTTAAAACTTGACTTAAAAGTTATGGTTCATCTAAATAACTTAGAAATATTATCAAGTGGAATTTTTTTTAAGTAAATGGTTTCTTCCTTCAGCCCACTACAAAAAATATATTGGATTCACAGAATTAAAGATTAACCCATAAATACCCAGTGCTACTTTTGTGACAATTCCCAAATGAATTTTTCTCTATTTAACGTGTCTTAAGCAATTCATCACCATTTATTATATTATCCTCTACATTTTACATTTTTTCAGTGAAAATCTGGTATTTTGCAAGATTTAATTCACTGATCACACAGATGTTCATAAAACCTTAGAGTGCAGTAGGGAGTTATCGTATCCAAAACAGACAACTGAAGGAAATGTGACATTTTCATCAAAATATATCATTAAATGTGAAAACAAGTGTCTCCATCCACTGTCATTTGTCAGACTACATGACTTTTACTGGTGAATCAGTGTTGAGGAAGATGATGGTGTTTCAATGTTCACAATGGAGCCTCTGAACATCTGAATGAGTCATATCTGACAACCATCAAAAAATGACAAACTGCATTTTACACCAATTATTTACATGTATTGGTACGATTAGTGGATTAACAGGTGTTAAACAGTTTATGTCAGTGAATGATTTTGATCTGCAGTGGATGTGTGGATCTTTATGGGTTAAATATTTTAGAGTTGCATTCTATCAAACATTATCTTTGAAAAACTTATCACATTGAACTTGTAAATATTTCAAATTCTGTGAGTAGGTCTAAATGAAGTAAATTCATAAAAAGTACTTAAAATCTAAACATCAGTGTATAATATAAAACAATACAATACTATAAAACACCTAATAAGACTTACATTTTTAAATAAAAGAGGTATAAATGATTAGGGTTCCGTAACTCAGTTGCAAAAACTGAAAATAATTGCATATTTATTACCCCTTTCCTGGCAAAGGAAGATGAAATTACATTATTAAATAAAGTGAACTAGCAAACTTTAAACTTCAGGTTGTATTTAAAATGTTTTGCAGATCCAATGTATTTTAATGGAGCTTTACTAAGATAAAAGTGACCGCTGTGACAATTCTTTAAATCAGAGCTTGCAAAATAGAATGGGTGGAGACATTTGGTCCAAGTCTGCTTTATGTAACTAGTGCATGATAGAAGCTCAAATATATCAAATTACTTCATAGAACAAAAACAAGTGTCCTTTTCTTCTAATAAGTCTCTGGTGACAACAGGATCCATGATTAAGTTGCCACAGTGGATTAAAACTGTATGTAAAGATGATCTGATGAGTATCAGCTGTTTTCAATAATCAGTAAAGAAGTCTGTAGTCATCACATGTCTAAGTAATACAGGACTTTAAAATGCCCTCTTGTAAATCCAGAGTGCAGAATAATCAAGTTTCACTGATGTAAATCTCTAATTTGAGATTTCATGATACTTCTCTTGGAGTGGTGTTTATTTTCTATACTCCCGTGGTGTTTTTCCACTGACAACATGTTTCCCACAGCTTTAACAATGTAATTAATGATGGCTGACTTTCATACATCTCCTTTGGACTCAAGATTCCGGTGCACTGGAAGGCTGAATTCAAGTGAACCACTACTTTATATTATTCTAAGCAAAGTCTTTCATGTATGTTGGCTGGGTGATATATAAATGGTTTGTTATTTGAATTCCGAGAGTCTACATAAACATTACAGCATTTAACAGGGGCCAATAAAGTCCAACATAACACCTGCCCCTAAATCACTCCAGCGACCTTTAATATGCTCCATAATAAAGTTTATGGTTCTTATGTTTGTCTATAAAGCTCTAGTATTAGATGTTCAAAAGCTGTGATCAGTTTAGAACTCTCATCTAGCTCTATAAGACCTACTGTTGGTGTACAAAGGGTTAATTCAAAGTCAGAATGGTGAAACTGCCTTCAGTTATTATGTTCATTGTTGCTGAATAGTATCTGAGAACCTGAGATGTTCTCACGCTATCATTTCATGCATCGTCACAATGTCACAGCAGGTAGCAAGGAATGCCAAACAGAAGCCTCCTGGTTATTTACTTTTCTGTAGCATGTCATTGATCTATACTGTGTAATATGTATCTTTGTCCTGTGGGCAATTTCATAAAGCCAGACTTGAATTATGGTTTAGATCAAAGAGTCAGAATTCAGATAAATACATCTGTTCCTCAAAACAAATGTAACTCTTGACCATCTAAAGTTGAACTCATGACTGTCTCATAACTACAATGAACATAGCTGATTTGTGCCACTGCATCAAACCACTCAGTTCACTTTAATCCAGAAGACAATCTTTAGCCTACATCCAGGAAGAATTTTAACATGTAAAAAATATTTAACTATTGAACTTAAGGTATAATAATTTTAAGAAAACAATGTAGAAAAAACTATCTCTTTTAATGTTTCAGTGGTTATCGGTTATTGGAAAATCTTAAATCAGGCTTAGGATTGTTACTGTTAAATAAAAAAATTGCCTTATTTTCTCTTCATCTCTTTATTTGACCATTTTTATGTTATTACAGTTAAAAATGCTTTCTTTCTGACTTCTCTGACCCATATTTTCCTGTTTTTATCGGCTGATGCCACTGTTTAGTTTGAGTGGGGTTGCTGACGTTTTAAGCTTATGATCAATCACTTTGTATTTTTGTGAAACAGATTAGACTGATGCCACATTTGTCACTTGATGTAATTTTGGTCCTTTATTGCTTTTTTCACTGTCTGTTACCTACCTGCAATCTTCCTATAAAGCAGTGAGTTTTCCAAGGTAACTTTCCACATAGCAAAATCATTATGGCTTAAATCTGACCCAAAACTGGCATGCCATTTTGGCAAAGTTCTGGGCGGATGTATGGGCCCTAAATGGCCCAAAATTGGCAAGCCAAAATCAAACCAGAAGGAAGCCAAAATTCACCCAAAAGTAATTGCGGACTTCCAAAATATAGCCATAACTGTCACAAAAAAGCCCCAAATCCCCATAATCCAGCCAAAAGGTGGCCAAAACTGACCCAAAGAGAGGCCAAAAGGAGGCCAAAATTCACCCAAAATTTGTGTTGATCATGCTTTTAAAATGAAGTGGGTTTTCTTCTGGGTAGAAATTCACGCTGTTTGCGCAGTGTTTTGGCTTTACAGAAATATGCCAAAACACAACCAAACATCTATATATGGAATAAGATGTTGCCGCTCTTTAGTCAATCTTCTGGCTTGCCATAAACATACCATACCATCCCTATACTTGATCCTGCTCTGTGCCCAGTCTTTTGGTTCACCAGACATATGCCATAACTCAGCCATATACTGCTGGTGCCTCCATATCTATTATGGATGATCTTAATCATACCATAGTTGAGCCTACAGGTTTTCATAATGCCAAAAGAAAGCCAAAAAGGCCAAATGTATGCCATAATACTGCCAAAATATTTGCTATCTGGGTTGGCTTGTTACATAAATAAATATAGTTTATTCTGATAATAAAATGAAATGGCTTCACAAACATGCTGTAGGAGACAAGATAATAATCTGTCATGTATAGGTGGGTCAACTGTAAGCACACTTGTTTTTCAAACAAATAAGATACAAAATTTACAGTATAATTTAACACTGTATTGAACAACCACCCCTCTCACAAAGTATTTACTCCCTCTGAGAATAACAGCCGGCTCACCGTGCCCTACTTTTCATCTGACTCGTGGCGTAACATAAAGAGACCGTCTTAACCAATAGGAATAGACTCACGTGACTTTTAACCAATCACATTCAACAAATTCTTTCTATCAGTTCAGAGTGTATAAAAACCCCTCCTAGCTTAAATTTATTAGTTACTTCTTACACAGGACTCATCAAGGCCCAGTTGTAAGAGTTAACTTACTATCTTCCTCTTTTTCTGACTTGAACTCCAGCAGGCTTTACATATTTCGAAAAATGGTGAGTATGGTATCTTGCTCCGTATCATTTTTGTTGGTTTTAATAATTTTTAGGCTGTGTTTATTGGCATCACGTGGCGCTGCAAATTAACAATTTAAGATAGTAACTAGAGCTAACCTTCTGCCATTTTACTGAAACGGTAGAGTTAAGGTGATTTGTTGGGCAGTTCAGGGAACTTTGCCACTAGGGAGTTTTAACTCTAAGTGGAATGTGGACAGCCACAGTCTAAATCCCAGTTCTGTCGTGTCTGTTTCCGGCTCTATATCCCTGCTTCATTGACTCAGTTGGCGAAGATCAACGTACTTTCAGGATGACGCATTCCTCCGTGTTACTGCTGGTTCAACAGGCTTGTGCACCAAACTCTAGAAATCCAAAACTTTTTTAGTTTTAGCTTTGTGTGGGCTCACGTTTTTTTTCATTGTTATTGTGGACCACTTCATCCTCGTATGAATAACTTGGGTGTGTTGGCTTAAGTGAACAAAATAATACTTGAATAAAGGTCTTTGATGTCTGAGGTATTGTTCAGTTTCAATAAGAGGCCTCTATTTTTTTTCTTGACTCACATTATATTCCTGAATAATCACCCTCTGCGGTATTTATGTCTCTGAAGGGGGTTCTTTGACAGAGTAAATGAACAGGCATCATTTGTCAAATGACTTGGTCGTGATGTTCTTTCAAAGGCCCCTTTCCTTTAACTTTAAAGTTCTATTGAGAGCAGTTCTCAACATGAGATGAGTAGTCGTCAGTTATCAATTACTGAAAGTGCATTAACTCTAAATACAGCTGTTAAAGTGCACCAAGCCATCCCATAATGAAGCTTTAACAACTAAAAAAAAAAAAAAAAAAAAAAAAAAAAAAAAAGGTTATTAATTCTAAATGAATAACCTTTTTGGTTTCTTTTTTTCCTCCTTTTTAAAAATTTTATTTATGTTTAAACAGCGTGAGTGTATTTCAGTGCATGTCGGTCAGGCTGGTGTCCAGATTGGCAATGCCTGCTGGGAGCTTTACTGCCTGGAGCATGGCATCCAGCCGGACGGACAGATGCCCAGTGACAAGACCATCGGAGGAGGAGATGATTCCTTCAACACCTTCTTCAGTGAGACTGGAGCTGGAAAGCATGTGCCCAGAGCTGTTTTTGTGGATCTGGAGCCCACTGTCATTGGTAAGAATCATCTCTGATCATTACTGAAGTCACATCAAAGAAAATGTATGAAAATAAGATGCACAACCATGTTTCCCTACAGATGAGGTGCGCACTGGGACCTACCGCCAGCTGTTCCACCCTGAGCAGCTGATCACTGGTAAGGAAGATGCTGCCAACAACTACGCCCGTGGACACTACACCATCGGCAAAGAGATCATTGACCTGGTGCTGGACAGAATCCGCAAACTGGTGGGTAGCATGTTGTCAGAAGAGATTTAGTCTTATTTTGACTGAGGATAATGACCCATGGTTTTGTTATTCATGTGCTAATATTCTATGTCCCTCTCTGTCCTCAGGCTGACCAGTGCACTGGTCTTCAGGGTTTCCTGGTTTTCCACAGCTTCGGAGGTGGCACTGGCTCTGGTTTCACCTCTCTGCTGATGGAGCGTCTGTCTGTCGACTACGGCAAGAAGTCCAAGCTGGAGTTCTCCATCTACCCAGCCCCCCAGGTGTCCACCGCTGTGGTGGAGCCCTACAACTCCATCCTGACCACCCACACCACCCTAGAGCACTCTGACTGTGCCTTCATGGTTGATAATGAGGCCATCTATGACATCTGTCGTAGGAACCTCGACATCGAGCGCCCCACTTACACCAACCTGAACAGGTTGATCAGTCAGATTGTGTCCTCCATCACTGCTTCCCTTCGTTTTGATGGTGCCCTTAATGTTGATCTGACAGAGTTCCAGACCAACTTGGTGCCATATCCCCGTATCCACTTCCCTCTGGCCACTTATGCCCCTGTCATCTCAGCTGAGAAGGCTTATCATGAACAGCTGACTGTATCTGAAATCACAAATGCCTGCTTTGAGCCAGCCAATCAGATGGTCAAATGTGACCCTCGCCACGGCAAATACATGGCCTGCTGTCTGCTTTTCCGTGGTGATGTGGTTCCCAAAGATGTCAATGCAGCTATTGCCACCATAAAGACCAAGCGGTCCATCCAGTTTGTGGACTGGTGCCCCACTGGTTTCAAGGTTGGTATCAACTACCAGCCCCCCACTGTAGTTCCTGGTGGAGACCTGGCCAAGGTCCAGAGAGCTGTGTGCATGCTGAGCAACACCACTGCTATTGCAGAGGCCTGGGCTCGGCTTGACCACAAATTTGACCTGATGTACGCTAAGCGTGCCTTTGTCCACTGGTACGTAGGTGAGGGTATGGAGGAGGGAGAGTTCTCTGAGGCCAGAGAGGACATGGCAGCTCTGGAGAAGGATTATGAGGAGGTCGGAGCTGATAGTGTTACAGAGGAAGACTATTATGAAGAAGAATGCTAAAAACATGCATTCTTCATGTTTATCTGTGTATAATGTGTTAAATAAAGTTTATGAATTGGCTGTACTATTGTCTGCACTTAATTTTAAATCACACAGGGCAGAGTTGCATGCATCAAAGGTGAACTTTTTTTTTTTTTTTCATGAAAGCTTGAACAATTCTGCATATGTCTTATAGCAGAGTGTTTTCAGAGACACTCAGGATGGTTAGTGAGGTCATCTATGCTCCAAGCCACTGTAAAGCCTGCCCAACAGCCAAATGGCAATCATTAGGCTGAATCTTTATCATTAACTCTGTTTAGTCACTTGGGGGCAGTAGTGTGCAACAGTTGTTGCCCAACCCATACTAAAGTAGAAAGATAATTTAAACTTAGCTTAGCTTAATATGCTGAATAATATCCACAGCAACAGGTCTATCGCAGTATACAATTTAAGACCTCAAAACTGCTAATACAAGGTAGGAGCTGTAAGTTCTTCTCTCGGAACAGTCTGAGAAGAACCAGGGCAAAGCCCTGTCCTGGTTTAAAATAGGGTGTGGTATTCACTGTGGCCCAAAGGAGGGATTGGGGTGTCTCAGCCTGGCAGACAGGTGGTGTTTAAAAATACTTAGTTCTGCACTTATGAGAATGGGTACAAAATAAATCACAGGAAAAAAATTGATCACCAAAACACAGCATGCTGATAACTGTTGTAAAAAGTTTTTTTTTTTATTTCATTTCAGCTTTGTATTTGTTGCCAGGTTTGCTCGCCATGATATTTCACTTTAGTATAAGCACTAGAGCAGACAAAACAAATTGGCCTTTACACTAAATTGACCCCTGTAAATAGTCATATTGCACTCAATAGGATTATCTGCCAGTTAACTCTTTAACTGTTATTTTAATGTAGAATTAACTTGTATAAAGAATATTATGTAGATTAAAGACTGACAATCGCAAAAAATTATCTTCTAAACCAAAACTCATTGGAGATTTAATTAGATTCTTTTAAAATTTTAAATTAGTGGGAGGAAGATTTTTAGTTTCGTAGTAAAGCAAGGCACAACCAGTGGTGTGCTCTCTCATTAACATTTATCTATTAACCTTACATTGGAACATGTATTACATTGTATTCATGGGTAAAAATATGATGGAGAAATGATCAACAGTGTACTGTACTCAGTGTAAGACATGGAGTTTAGAATCATTCCATATTTTTTCTCCATCTCACAATCATGAGGTAATTAACTGGGAAATACTGTCAAGAAATTTAGAATTGTGTATTTTTTTGATTAAAATCAATTGATGCATGCTTACAAAATTACAGACACACAAAGTGCTCTCATGCGTACAAAAGTTGAACTTAAATTTGGCTCTAATGCAAGTCAGGATCTGAATATAATGTAGTGGAACAGCCAGGACAGTTTTCAACACTGAAACATACATGAAACCATTAAAACTCAGGCAAACAACCTTACTTCAACATACAGTACCGGTAACTTAAATAAGCCCCTCCTAGACCCCCTTTCCTTGCAAATCTTGCATGGCAGAACAAACACACCTCTCAGTTAAACAAAACCCCCTAAACAGAACACAGGAACATACAGTACATACACAGTGTTTCAATTGCAGTGACACTCAAGCTATATTTTCTCAATTTTGTCCAGCAGCTCCTAGACCAGTGCAGCAGAATGACCACAGTAAATGTTTCAAATGCATATAAACCCCAGTGAAAATATCAAATTTCACAGTGTTACACAACAGTCTCAAATACAGACTTTACATGATGCAGAAGCTTTTAATGCAACTATCACAGTCCTTCTACAGAACAACATGAAAACAATATGAAGTAGGTTTCATTGTGTATATATATATATATATATATATATATATATATATATATATATATATATTTTGCATTGCTTAGATTTTCATTGTCAGTTAATTCTTAGCAGTATATCCCAGAGAGCTTTTTAACATGACTTACATAAACTTAAACATTTAATGAAGACTGCTACCTAATGAATACTTAATTTTTTTTTTAAAAATATATGTAGGTTGATGCAGAAAATTAAAACAATGACGTAACACTCCCAAATCCTTCACACATCTGCTGCAGTAGTGTCTAAACAATCAAGTTCAAGGCATCATGGAGAAAATATTCAGTCTTTATAAGTTATCAACATGAAAATTCTTAAGTATCAGTAGAGTTTGATCTGTCTGATTCGGTGTTGCATGAGCCAATTAAGGATTTAATAAAAGTCTTTGGCAAAATGTTGTTGAACGGAGACTTTTTGAGTGCATACCGAGCCACCAAATGTAGACATACTCTGTAACATCCAGCACCGACTTTAACGTACAAACATCAACAAATTCAGATGTACTGAATCATCTCTGTCATTCACTGTCCTTCTGTTTCTCTAACCTCTGGAGAGAGAGGTCCATCTCAGAGCCTCACACAGTCACACCAACAAAAACCTTCAAAGGAACTGCTGCTGTCTGCATGAGGCTTCTGTTTCCTACAGCGGTTTCTCTGATCTCTGGTCCTTTCTGAGGATGCAGGCCATCTCTCTCCAACACTGCTGGTAACCTGCAACGATGACCATAAACAGCTCTCACTCACCTGTATACAGCATGAGAAGGTAAAGTGTCTTGTCATGCAATCACCTGTAGCCTTATTTATTACCTGAGGTGGTGGCTGAGTCTCATGACAAAATGTGTACGAAGAGGATAGCCAAGCCGATGTTGAGCAGGATGACCATGCAGATCATTATGGTGTTTGGGCCCTTTGAAAAGAGTTTCAAAGAAGTCAACCAGAAGAAACCACCAAGTATTAAAAAGTCACAAACAGTTTGAGTCAACATATCTAAAGACAAAAAATACAATAAAACACATAAACTTGTAGTCTGCCTTGGACCCAAACCTACAAATACACATCATCTACATTTATAAATTACTAATAACAAACTCAATTAATTATTTAATATCTATTATACTGAACAAACTCCTATTTCTCACTTTCCCTATTCTAAACCTTCCTCTATGCATCTTCTTTAAAATTAAATATGAAAATGAATATACATATCAAATCACTGCTCTGATATTTGCTCTCCCAATTGGTGACCTGATATAAACTGGTCCATGACACATTTTGGGCTGAAGTTTTGAAAAGGCAGCTTTAACGAAACAGGCCACAATGTTGTTAAAATAAATTACTTGTCCAAACACATGCAGTTTAAGAAAATAATGTTTAAAAGTTGACATAATACTTGCACCTCTTGACTCCATACATGCTACATTTCAGCCTCAGGATGAATGAACTGTCTCAGCTGCCTATAAAGTGCCTGGTCTTCAGCACAACAGCTTGGAAATATGAGATTTAACATAAGCTTAGTTGGAAATAGAAGGTAAATTTATTTCCTTCCTGTCTCACCTCTAGCTCCAAAGACTCAGCAGGCAGCTCCTTACTTTGGGTTGTCACTAAGGCCTTCTGTCTGGCTTCATTTTTGGGCTCAGCCTTCAAGGCTGATTTGAGAACAACGGCTTTCGGTTCCACTGGTTTGGGGACTATCTTTGGTTCAGGTGTGGGTGGAGGCCTTGGAGACGGAGCTGGACTAGGTTGTCTTCTTGACATTGGCTTTATCTCTGCTTTGCTGGAGGGTCTGCTCGGCTCCCTGGATTCTGCTTTGCTTTCAGACACAGATGGCGCTCTTTCCTGGACTGATGGAGGTCGTTCAGGTTTGAGTTCAGTGACTTTTGGCTCAGGGGTGACAGCTTTGGCAGGCACTTTACGGGTGGGACGCAGTGGTTCTTCTTCATCTTCAGAGATGAGGCTATTCCTTAAAGAGGAAAGAGCTGGGGCTGGAGCTGGAGCCGGAGCTGGAGCCGCAGCTGGAGCTGGAGATGGAGATGGAGCTGAAGGTGGAGCTGGAGCAGGAGCTGGACTGTCATCTGGAGCTTTAGCCTCAGCATCAAACTTCTGCAGTGCCTTGATCTCTAAATCAGAGCCCTGTTCGTTCTTCTGGCTCTGACGGCTCGGGGTGCGGGAAGGCCCACGGCTGCTGGGGGCATCTCCACCTTCAGGTGCAGCCGGGGCTGGGGCAGAAGCAGAAGATGCAGGGGTTGTGGGCCGACTGGTAGGCCTGCTGTTGGGTTTACTTGTACTTTTCCCACCTCCACCTTTGCTGGTTTTGTCTTCATTCCAGCTGCCTGGACTCAGGAGTTTAGTGTCTTCCTTGATGGTGATGCCTGGGCTTGGAGAGGGGGTGCGGCCTGGGGATGAACCTGGCATGAGACTGTCCAGTTCATTCATGAGTGGGCTGTCAGGGGGTGTGGGCAGGGGCTCCTCCTCGGCTAACAGCGGCTCATGCATGACAGTGTCTGTGTTCTCACTGCCCTCCACTGCCTCATGGAGCAGTCTCTTCTTCAGATACTCAGGCCCTGGTGAGACCAATTACACCATAATGTTAGAGTTTCAATATATTCCTGTACTGCTGCTCTCTGAGGGGTATGTGACATTTCTTGCACAGTGAACAATTATTAATGACAACCAATTATACAAAATATTGTAACCATTGGGGTAGTGTTACAACAATACCAAAGCCTCTAGGGAGTTCACTTTTTCCACTTAGAGTATTAACAGACAAAATATATCTGAAGTATTTATTTATTTTTGCTTTAAAAAAATCATTACTCCTATTAATAAGAATATTGTCTTACCATAGCTGAATAGTTTCAGTATATAGGTATGTGATTTGTGCATGCTCACATATCTACATTAAGAGTGTGTTGGAATCTGTGTGAGCTCAGGAGCTGTTTGTCTGTTGTAATATTTTATGGTGTTGCTGCTGTAGAGGAGCTAAAGAGATACATTGAGATGATTTTAAAACCTAATGAATGACTTTCCCAGTTACTCTGTGTAGAAATAATTTATATTGCACAGGCTATTATCAGAGATGTAGGCAAGTAAGTCACAGTCATTAGCTTAAAAACAGACTTAATGTCAACAAATGACCAGCAGAAAACAGAATCCAACACAAACTCCACCTCAACATCCAAGTGAATCTTACATATTAAATTTTAATGGCATCCTTTGCTTAAACTATTAATTTTCTTTGGCCACAGAAATAGGAAGCAGATTATAGATAGCTACTTATTTCAAAGAAAGACATTTTACTCTATTTTCAGCTCTGAAACAATGTAGAAAAAATTGAGTGAGGGTGTCTACTGAACTTCTACTTAGATTTTTCCATAATAAAATAAATCAGAGCCTATACACTGACACGTTATGTCTGTGTTGTTATCTCCTTAGCGAGAGGTCTTTCATGGAAGAATGCACAGCAGGACTGCGTCCATTTGCACTATTAGTCAGAGACGGTTTGGGCAGCTGCTCAGAAAACTGTCTAGCTTCTGTGGGTGTCTGATTCCTTTAGGGTCTCTGCTGTGGGAGAAAAATGCTTGTGAATGGCTCTGCAGCTTTTGTGTCAAAGTGTAAGTGTGTGTCGCCAGACTTCCAATGAAACTGATATGATACCTTCGACCCAATAAGATGTTCCATTTTTAGACATTCAAATGCGACTACCCTTGTGGTGCGCCTCAGCAGAGGATCTAATAGCTGAAGCTCTTAGTACATTAAGGGACAGAGTATAAAACGACAGAGTTAAAGACATAAATGCTTGGTTTCCTTTACAAAATATCTTAAAATAACCATGTAAGTGATGATAATAATACTTATGTGCTCCAGATGAGCAAATACATTTTGGTATGACGGTAAAGATGATAAATATGAGCCTCTGCATCCAATTTTAGGTGATCTGAATCCCTGTTTTCTGTAGAGTTAATTTGGTAGTTTTTACTCATGATTTGACTTAGCATTTCTCCTGGATGAAAGGGTTAATATTCACTGACCTGGCTGGTAGAACGAAGGGGAAAGCTCTTTGGCCACCAGTCGGGCAATGCTGGACTCACTGTTGGAGGCTTGAGCGGCCTGTTCAGCTCCGTCTGCCTTGGCCTTTGAATGGGATGTTCTGCATGGAACAAATGCAACACAATACACAAATATCAAACATCTTCACTTCTCCTTGCTATTACTGGCAACTCTTAAAATCCAACAAATCAACAAAACTGCACCCCTATATGCATGTTTCACATATGCTGTCTGTCATGAATGTGAGGTAAAAAAGTCCCAGACCTCCTAATTAAAGTAAATATAATCCCTGAGTACAACCCCCTGGAGACTGTGGTAGAAATTCTCTAAGTAGCCTACTTTTTCAGTAGCTCCTCCGGAAATTTGGAATGAAAACTGCATAAATGATATCAACGTTTTAAATTTAACTTAAGCAGCCACAAAACTATGTAAGTAGCATAGACAGTAAGCAGTCCTAAGTCTTACAATAGTCCAAAAAACTGTGTCGGGAAATCATGTCTTGGCTGACATCTTGTTAGCTTCAACATTAGCTACACCATCACCAGGAATAGTTGTGAGAGTCTGATAAGTTATATAACCTTAAATACTACTTAATAAAATGCTAATTAGTCAGTTTATTTTGATTTATTTAACCATTATTTAACCAGGACGTCCCTTCAGATAAAATCTCTTGCATAGTTACACACAATGTAAATCTTAAATGCAGCTATTCTTAGCAACTTACATTCAGTAAATCAATCAAAACTCTGTGTGTGTGTGTATTTCAGTTTTTAGACGTATGAAGTACAAACTTGTGGTTTATAATAGTATTTACCTTTAATGTGAGTTTATTCTTGTACTTCATTATATCTCAGAGGCAAATATTGTGCTTTTTATGTTTCACAGTTTCCTTTTCAGATTACATTTCTTCATCCCCTTACCACATATCCTCAAATGCGGTCACATAACATTTTTGTTTTAAACTGATGGATGGAGTAATGGTACTTTTTCCTTTACTGCTTAGATATTAACCTTAGAAAGTGGCAGACCGACACTATAAGAGGGTTTGTTTTTCCTATTCAGTCATGCTGATGTGAAGGCCAGGGGTGTGTGTCCCACTGGTCTTACGGCTCATTAGTATTACTATCTATTGAGAGAGGAGGTGTCCTTTTCTGCTGTTGGTCTGAGACAGAAATAAATGGTGCTTTTATCGTTCTCACCAAGACAATGAGTTATTACTGGCAAGCCACCGGGGGCACCGTCATCACATGTATCTCTGTATCGTTACAGTATATGAAGCACACAGTCCAGCAGTTTTTATGCCAGTGAAACTCTTTGTCTTCTTGGCCTTTCACCTTTGTTTTACGGTAACTTTTGGACAAACCTGTGATGATAGACAACTGATATTTTTCCACATTACTGATTGTGATTACTCTGTGAATACTTGACATACTGTAACTTTACACTGAGCTGAAAATAGCCCACTGGAGCACTAGAAGACTCAGTGGGGAAGGTGCTTCCCACTGGAACAATTAGAGACTCTTGAGGTTTCCTGCTCAATATAGAGGCGCTCCACCTGTCCACACACAGTCAGCACCTCCTTTTCCAGGAACCCCCCCACACACGCAATAATAATCACACTGAAATGACTAATTTTATGTAGAGTTAAAACAACAACAGCTGCTGTTTAATTACAAGCCTTTTAAAACTAATCCCTGTGGTACAATTAATAACTATCTCATAACCCATTAATACACACACACACACACACACACACACCAGGACACGCATTAAAAGTGTAAACATGGACAAATGTTATATTCAACAAAACATTGCATAGGTTTATACAGTCTCAGCATAGATGGTTGAGGCACACATTTATTACTTATATGATTACAATACTTCATTGGTAACAGACAGATGTGTCAAAACATATTCATCTGTATTTTAATCCCTCCAGATAAAGTGTCGTGTTTAATAGTTGACAAGATGGCAGCTCCTCCATTCTGCTGGGTAAGTTGCCAGTTAGTGGGTAGAGGAGAAAGGATGGCAACAGATGGCTTCATGCTGCTCTTCACCCGAAACTCACCATGGAAATCCTGTGATCTGAGTGGAGCTCAGCATTCAGCACAGTACCAACTATGCGCCAAGTAAAGCAGAATCAAACGCAACACTCAGAGGGAGATAGTGGTGCACTGATGGCTGGTTGAGCTATAAATATCTCCTACGTCAACTTTAACAACACAGTGTAATGCAGTATATAGATACCTTATATTTCCACTAACACAGGTCTCTCTAAGTACCATAAATTTGACAAAATCGCATTGATAAATGTGGAGCTCACAATAATAGATTTAATTCTTAACCTCTTCAGACCTGAGCTTTGAATTTGTATTTTACAAATACACTTAGATCATTTGTAATAACAAATAAGAAAAAGCATTGTCTGCACTGGGGAACAATCGGTTTATTTTATTGTATAACACCAGTGTGTCTCTGCATTTGTTGATGCATAAACGAGGCAACAAAGGTTTTTCATTACACTGATTTACACAAATCAGTGTAAATATACACTGTCACCCACAAAGCAGGAATAAAATCTTTGTACCTTTTTGTTATGAAATGACCATGATAATGTGAATTATTTTTGGTTAGTAAAGTGTAATCATTGCACCTGGTCAAAAGTGATTTGTTATGTGTATGAATAGGAATAAAAGAGGAATGGATCTGAAAACAAAAGCCTTCCTACCACTGTGATTTTGTTATCACTAGAAGACAGAATATAGTGTGGACTAATAAGCAGATTCAAGCAGGATTAAATATAAGGTGCAGAAATCCCAACATGCAAAAACATAAGGTCTCAGAAGTCACATTAGCTCAGTAAAGAAAGTCATTCTGACTTGTGCTGCAAAATAAAAGCATAAAACAATTCCAATTGGAGAAAAAGACCAGCATTTAGGTGCTTCTTAACATGATTTAACAGTAATGTAGCTGTATATTAGTATCACGGTATCCTGATTTTTTTTTTTTTTTTTTTTTTTACCAACATAAATCATCTGTATAACTTTTTTAAACTTAATTTTCTGCTTTTACATTTAAATTTATTGATGTGAACTGTTAAATAGACCAATAAAATAAAATACTATCTCACTCAGGCAATAGATGATGTTTTTTTTTTTTTTTTTTACAGCCAATAAGATAGTTTTATATGATGTGAGTCCTCATATTTCTACATACCTTCATAAATGTACAACAATAGGATTCATTAAAAAGTGTCACAGACGTCCTTTAAGTTGTGTTCTACTGAAGTCTGTGTGTGAATATTTCTCCTCAACAAAACACGACATTTGACACTGCGACCTAAATACCCCTTGTGGCTTCAGGGCTCCCTTAAGGAGACACTGGTTGTACTGTGAGGAGTGATGAGACGTCAGCTGTAGAAAGACATTCAATTGTGAAGAGGCAGTCTTCAACACCTGCAGCTACGAGATTACAGATTCAAGCCCAGCGAGTATCATAATGTAGGGTCTGTTCTAATGTCAAAGTTGATCTAGAAATAGATCCTACTGCTCTGTTTTTACCCTCAAAGCTGTTCTATAACCATCTGTTTTTTGTCATGCTACAGTTGTCCCGGAGCCTGCTGATGGCGAGATGTACTCTGTCATTTAGGCATGTGCCACTGGATCTTTGTGGAGGGTCCTATTCAACTATGTGCGCCTATGTGTGTGTAGACAGTGTGAAAGAGTGATTTAGCTTCTATTAAAAGATGACTAAATATTTCAGAACATAATTAAAACACTCTGCCAAAATACACATAGGCTACAGCACTAAAAAATACGCATCCTCATTATTTCAACATAGCTATCAAGTCACATAAGAGACAGAGATAAAATCACTTAGCATCCATTCTCCTTATGATTTAATTTCTCACCAAATAAAATAATAAAGCAATCTAGAAATAGTCTGATGCTGAGGTCAGAGCTCAACTTTGTTTACAAATGTTACGACCTGCTGATCATTCGCCAATACAAAATGTCCAGCATCAGCAATACAGTATGTAAGCCAAGCCGTATAACTAAAGCTAGGTGTGGTACATATATACGCTAACCCTTTATACCCAAGCATTTGCTTATGAGCTGTGTCATATTTATAACCGTGGGACCATTCGACACCGCTGCTGACGCAAGGTGGACTGAGGTCTGTGATCTCTGCGAAACTAAAGCACACGGCGGCTGAGAGTACAACAGAAACAGACAAATCAGGTAGATGTGTAACATGAGCAGACAGGTGTGTTCTACAGCGTAGATAGGTCTAACTTTGATTAGTGTGCATTCTACATAGAGAAAAATGGGGTAATGTTGCAGCATAATAATGTATAAATAGAAAAACAAAGAGACACTAGGTTCCAGCATGAGAAAACAGTGTGTCTGTGACTAGGCAGGAAAAATGGGGTTTGGAGGCAGGGGGTGGAGGGATAATCAGCTGTTGCATTCCCCAGTGATTGTGATACAGCAAGAGTGTGCCTGTCCATATTTAGTCAGGGCTCCTCTTTGACCACAGGGCCTCTGTCTGTGCGTCATTTACACCCTGTTCTGCCGTACAGAACCTCCTCCAGACGCCTGCCGACCGATCCACGCAACAGAACAATGTCCACATAGAGTCTGAATGCCAGTGAACGCTTACCTAACTGGATGTAAAGTGGATGGGGCCTGGCCTCCTAGCGCACAGGTTGTCCATGTATTTTTAACCCCCCACTTCATTGCCAAAGGATCATAGAGTGAGGAAACCGCAGCCAGGAACAGATGTGTCATGTCTCTGCTGCTCGCTTATATAATAATTGATGATAATTTAGAGCACAGGCTGCTCAGAGTGCCTGTTGTTTAGCTTGTCTTCCAGCTGTTAGGAGTTTTATCCACTAAATTAAAGCGTTTGGTATGGATGCATATTTGATTGGAACAAAATAAAGGTCACTGAGGTTCTGTAGAAAGCCGCTCTACATAAATACTGACTGTTTACTTCCATTGTTGTTCCACTGTGCATGTGCTGTGGGTGAGTTAAAACTAATTCATTGAATACACTGAATGCTGACCAATAACTCTTATTATGCTGCTTATCCTTGGAGTAAATTATTTAGATTTCAGACTGCAGGGACAGAGGTCTGTAGTCCATCAAGCACAAAGCTCACTGCTGTAAACACACGGCTACTTCAGGTGCAGAAGATGACTGCTGGCAAACACACACTGCCTTGTACGGTCATACACAAAGTGAATGTATGAACAATACACTAGGCAGTTGACATTTTGCTTGATTTTTTTTAACTGAACACTCAGGTCAGAACAGCGCTAGCAATAAATTATTGCAGGAGTGATATTTTGCTTTTTTTAAATGGAATTATGCATTTTGAATATTTCCCTGTGGTCTACATAAACTGTAAATGCTATACTTGGGTCTAAATTCTTCATTAATTCAACTCCACAGGTCCATCTTCAACCCTATTTCTGAGTAATGACACCAGAAAGGTCGTTTTGAGCACTGGCCCTGTAAATGCAAATGAGCCACTTCACACCCCACACCCCTTAGGCTGTTGACTGTGCTGCTCTGTCCCATTCAACCAACAACTGAACATTTTAGGTAATCGCCTTGAAGTTTGGACATATTTTCAGTTTTTACTACAACCGCTGGTGCTGGCAAACAATTATGTTGTACTCAGAGAAATGTTCGTCGGAAGTCTTGACCTTATATGTGCAAATGTTGTGACGTAACTAGTCATAGATGTCATCATCCTCATCATATCTTATTGCACCAATGCTGAATCCATTTCTGGACAGTGCTATTTGCTTCCTGAAGGTCTTGGTTGGAGGGCCAAGGTCGAAGGCCCAATGGGCACCAATGCAAGATGTGTTCCATTGATTGGACCGCTGCACCACAGGGGCATTCAGTGCTGGTGGTGAATCCCCACTTGTGGCAGTTGTCATTAGTTTGGCCAACCTGTACTCTGTTACTCCTATAGCCGTTACGACATAGACGTAACAAATTAAGAAGGATTTAAAACAGGTTGTAGAAATCCAAAATGCCAAAATGAATATAAATAAAGCTTTGCAGCACCCGGAGGGTTCAAATTCAAACTTTATGAACTACTAGGGTCCACAAATACACAAATAAATGTACCAAAGATTAATAAAAGTGGATTTAGCAAAATATGACCCCTTTAAGATATATTACTCTGCCACCTTTTCACCATTAGTCTTTACAATCAACTGTAGCACAAAATATAGTCAAACAGCAATGCCCATATTACAAATGTATTATAATTTTGTACTTGACAAATGCTGGTTGTAGTCCACCAAACCCACCAAACCCTATAAATGATATGCAGATTTAGATAGTTTTCATTACTTTTGACAGACTTATAGTTACAATAAAAAGAGAAAAATGTACACACCCATGCAGACTTCACACTTTTTCTTATGTACTGAAGGCACTTAACACTGGGTCATTTTTGAGAAAAGATGTGATGGCGAACATTTGTGCAGCTTCATGGAATAAATAAAATGGTAGCTCATTATTTCTCAGAGACTTTTCCACTTATTTCCACTCAAATACAACTCTGGTTTCTATAGGTCATTGGTGACAAAATCAGGACTTTATTAAGATGGCCTTATTAAGTCATCCTTTTGTTTTGCTCTACTAAAAGAAGTTAAGCATTTAAACAGTTGCTGTGACTGCTATCACTGAAAAGATTTCCTAGACTTCTGACCTGAGTGCAGACAGATTTATCAACACAAACAGTCACAGAGACAAAACAGTTGTAAGGTCATGTTGTGAACTTGTACCTTGTTTAATAGCATGGATTTCCAAAGACACAACTTTTGAAAAGACAACAGTTGAATTCTATTGTATTCCTCTGACATAAGCTGTGGTAGTATTATATTTATATATCTATTCCCATCAGCTATAGAGAGTTTCAGGTTTAATGCTACTCCAGAGGACAGACTGTTTGTTGCATATTAAGGGAAACTGAAAGTGAGGTTGATATTTTCTTTTATTGTCTTGTCGACAAGGATGCAGGGGATGCATTTGTTTTAGTTGAATTTCTATATATTTCTTTTGACTGGATCATTATGAAAAAGTTGAGCAATGATTCAAGAAGGGCATCTTTTTTATTTTCAATTTTATTTGTTATGACAGAATGTGTTCTTTAGGACTGAGCTGTGAAGGAAACTCAGTTTGGTATTGAAATGAAGTATGAAGTGCAATGTTTTCAACATTAGTATTTAGAAAAGAATCAAGGAGGATTATTTGTCTGTACGTACCTGGAAGCAGCGATCTCTGCCTTCTGCTTGGCAATGGCTGCACCTCTCTGGGCTCCCTCCACTGCCCGCTCCACCTTCTGCTTGATCTTGGTTCCTTTCAGCTGGATCATCCTCTTCTTCACGGCCTTCACCAGCATGTTGTTCATGTACTTACCCTCCTCCTTCCCTCCCTCAGCAAAGGTGGTGCAGCCATACCCGTGTCTCTGGTTATTCAGCCACTCGCCCTCATACTTCAGCCCACTGGACCTTTCACTTATTCCATATCCTGAGCGCTTGTCGTTCTTCCACTCTCCCATGTAAACCTCTGTGGTGGTGGCGTCGATGTCAGCCTCCACGGGGGGGAAGTCCTCGGCTCCGGCCAGGCTCTCATCTCCGAGGCTGATGGTGGAGTTGGTGTCGCTGGCGTTGGAACTGAGGGCCGATTCTGTCCTCAGGAAGCTGATCTTACTCTTCTGACTGGAAAGAGAAGTGTTTGATTCTGACTTCTTCAGTTTACCCAACAGGGAGCTCCTGCGAAACAGGCCCTTCTTCTTGGGTTTCACAGCCTCTGGGTCCACCTGGAGGGTGAGAGCAAAGCCTCCACGAGATGGCCCCAGCTGGGTAGGGGTGGTGACGGGGGTCTCTTCACCTGAGGCGTTGGTGGTGGTGATGACTGGGATATCCTGTTGCAGGACGGTGCCATTGCTGTGCTCGCTGCGAAGGGAGGTCAGGGAGGTACGAAGAGGGGAGCGGACCACTGCTGCCATGCCATAAGGGACGCTTTGACGGACCCCATAACCGTGTCGCATCCCTCCAGTGAACTGACCTTGGAAAGTACCTGAAAATATCAGAAAAGTGGCAGCTTTTATTAATTTAGGAGTGTTACTACATATACTACTTCTTCTTGCAATACATTATCAATACTCCGATACAAAATTAGGGCTGGGTTACAGCATCAAAAATGTTATCATGCTGAATAATGTAGCTGTCATGGATGTTTGTACACTTATGTGTCATTTGTTGATGAATTTGTGGAAAAATAAGCCTCTACACAGTCAAGTCAGAGGTGTAAAGTCTGTTATAACAGATGTAAACAACCAGGATAGTTGTTATCTTAGAAATGGAGTTGGGTAACATCAACAAGTGAATGTCTTCAAATGCAAAATAGACTTCATCCATAAACTGTGTATAACTAGTGAGTTTGCTGTTTTGGCTGTTGCCCTGTCGCTCTTTCGATCCCGAAGTGACCATATTTAGACAAAGAAAGGAGTGGTGTCGTGGAGGCGTAAACGACAAAGAAATTTGTGGAGAATGGATTGGTTGGCAGTCAGGCCTTCCTTTATTGTGCACAAGTGAGAAACTGACAAACGAAGCTTCACCCTCTGTCAGAAGTCAGTTCTGACCTGTCCTGGAAGTCAGTCTAACTTATAGTAGCCTGCGCTAAGCTTAAATATGATTGGTTAATATGATGATATGTATGACACTGTCGCTAAGCAGAAGAAAGAAAATAAGATACAAACAGAAAGAATGCAAGACCTTGGAGTTGTCCTGGGAAGTTTTGAGGAGTTGGGTTATGCTGTATCTTGTGGTATCGTTAGAGACAAAGTAGCTTAGAAAACATGCAGAATTGAGAAACTGACTGAGAGCAAACATTCCTATCTAGGCCTGTGATTAGAAAGAGAATGAAAACTGAAGAGCTATCATAGGTGTCTTATAAACTAATAGAAGACTTATGGTCAGTATTAAAATCAGTATTAACAGTGGATGGACTAATGCTAAATGCTAGCTTACTGACATCAGGTGATTTAATGGTATTGTCATTGTAAGTTAATAACAACAACTACAGTTGTAGTCTCTATCTTGAAAAATAAACATTTTATTCAAGAAACAGAAGCTTAGAAAGTCTGACATGGCAGAAAAGTAAGCTGTCAATTACATATGTCGGTAAAAGTCCAGCACAGCAAAAATCAAAACCTTACATTTGGAAATCTCATCAAAAGAGGAAATATTTAGAGATGGACCACCAGAAAGCAGATTAGACAAACCAAATAAAAAGAAATAAGACTCCTGGGAAATTACTATTTTTAGTGAATTTCAGTGTAAGTCAATGGGAGTTAAGCCTTTTTGAAGTCAGTCTCTAATGGCCATCAGTGGTTTTACATTTTAAGTTAGCTCTATATTTTGGTACCATGGATGTTGATCCAAAACAATGTTCACATAAACCCTTGAACATGTGAAAATCTTACATATTGAACCTTTAAGATTGAGTGATGGTTGAATAAACTAGATGGTTAGTTGTCATATTAAACTTATGTCAGAACATGACAATCATTTTAAACAGCAGAACATTTAATAAATCTGAGCCACTGTGCATGACAGTGATGCAGCATGTCGACCTTCTTCATCTTCCTATAATTTATTTGTGTATCACCTCTCTCTTCTGTGACATATTCCTACAGATCAGATTTCCGAATGCTATCTATACGTTGAGATTTTAGCAAACATTTTTTGAACATTTATAATATTTATATCAAATAAAATTTTAATGTTATAATTACTGCTACAGTGTCCAGTTCTACACCAAATATAAATTATTTTTTGTACACATAGACATTTAAACTACAGTCAGTGTTTACATGTTGAGGAGGCACCAAGCTAAACCTTATGAACTTTTTTAGTAGATTTATCTCAGTTGTCAAAAAATGTGTGAAAGTGACACCATAGTGCAGTAGATAAATATATGCCCTGTTTTGTACATGATTTTCTTTCAGGTAGATATATATCGGTTAATCAGTTGGACTAATACTGCTCTTCTCAACTACAATTACTGACTTTGAGAGAATCACACCTGAAAAAACTTGCATTTTTTCCACTTAGTTTTATGTTCAGTTCCAGGTTTATTTAATATGTACACTGCTGCTCACAAAGTTGGAATAAAATACTTTCATCTCTTCTCATGTTGTGATTATGGCAATAGGATATATTCTTGATAGATAAAGTGTAACTGGGAGTCAGTATATAACCATTACACTTTGTCAAAAGGTGATTAAGGATGTGCATAGGAATAAAAAAGGGAATGTGTCTGAAAACTTTAAAAATTATTCCAACTTTATGAGAAACAGTGTATATTCATTTGACTTTGATGTTTGGATCCACTTGTAGTTTCTCATAAAGTTAAAGACTATTCATTTCTGACAGTGCTATTTAATATTAGCCTATTCATTTTCCTACTCTGAACTGTCATAATTAAACCGTCCACCTCTACTTTGAAGTATGTCAAGTATCATAGAGTCATTAGTGATAGTGTTGGACTATGAGTTACACTGATTCCCAGTTCTAATCATTAAAAGCTTTCTCTGAGTTCAGGCTAATGCTACCACAATGTCACGGATATCTATAGTATAAAAAGTCTCATTCACGAAAGGCCCTGACTGCCCAATCATCTTAGGTTCTGGCCTCGTGTCGAAATTGACAAGTGTGTGGATTATAGTGACAGGCCTGGCCCGTGAGGCCAGAAGGGCTCACAGGCTATTATTACATCCTGACATCTGGTGCGATCACATCCCCTCACCCACCGCTCTGCTGCTAGTTCCACCAGGACGGGCTTAAAGCTGATGAGTCAGCTGTTAAGGAGGGAAACCACTGCTTGAGACAAACAGAAAGCAACACAACCACTTTGATTTGTCTAACTTGTTTAGTTTAATCTATACGCTCAAATGGTTGACCTGGAAGATGCATGTTTCTGGAGATTACAACTGAATTGAAGGAAAACTTGCCCAAAACATCCAGGTTTTCTTGTAAAGTTGCTTAAGATAACCACATATGCTAATGGTATGGAGGAATTTCACCTTTATCCTCACATGACCTTCCCCCAGACTTATTTTCTCCTCTTTTTGGTGATAAAAAAAGCAACTGTTTCTTGCGGTGTTTGATTTCCTACAAGGTTTAAGCTCCCGTTGACTGACAGCAACAGACTGATATTTCCTTCTAACTCAGACATCACAAATGACCATGAGGATTGTCAGGATGGCATTTTCCTCTTCTATGATTTGTCTCCACATTACATGCTTAGCTGATTCAGAGATATTTCTACTTATAATACCACAGCTCTGTTAGAGCCAATACTCAGGTTCAGTGCAGAAGTACTCTATTACTCATGTTATTACTTTGAAAATTCACAAGTATAATGTCCAAATACTTTGTACTGTCAAGATAAACCTGACAGAGTTGTTGTTTGTGTTATACTTTAATGCTGTTTGTGGTTTAATTATATTTAAATAGAATCTATATAGTACACTGTCGTCCATAATTTAGTTTTTTCCCTCATTTTATTTCTGTTTATGCACATCAGTAATAACTTTGGACGAGTGCACCTGAGTCCCAGTTAAACTTTATCTATCAAGAATAAATCATATTGTCACAATCATTTCAAAGAGGTAAAAAAAAAAAAAATTATTCCAATTTTATGGGCAACGGTGTGTTTAAAGCTTAATCACAAATAGGGTCTAGGCTCAAAGTAAAGCATATAATAAAAAGAAGAGTAAAATAAAGTTATCTATGTGCACAACTTGAGCAAATGACCTGCAGCTGCAACTGGAAGATCTGTGTTGCACTAAAACAAAGTGTGAAACTATAAACCTCACCTCCATCTGCATATGTTTCTGTGCCATATCCATCCTGAAGCCCATTATTCCATGTGCCTTCGTACTTCGCTCCACTGCCAACACTGATCCGGATGCCGTACCTCCCTTTGAATCCATGAGTCCATTCCCCTTTGTAAATCCAGTGTCCTTTGGTTTCTATTCCCAGACCATGACGCTTTCCCTGGGACCAGTATCCTTCATAGGTGTTTCCGCTAGGCCAGGTGTAGACTCCCACCACCTCGAAGCCGTAATTCCAGGAGCCTGAAAACTCCCCCTGGCCTTTGGGTCCGGTGCAGATGCCATGACCGTGGGCTTTACCCCCCTCCCAGCCTCCGCAATAAGCTCCGCCGTCGTCAAACTCAAAGCGCCCTCCACTCATAGCTCCAAAGCGGCCAAATTACGCACTGATCAGAAAGCAAACCTGGTTTTGGTTTGTTACCTGGCTAAAGATAAAAGCTCCGTTTGTGCGCCTTCACCTTCACCTGACATTAAACCTGGTTGGATTGATCCTTAGTGTTGGACTTGAGTGGATTTCTTCTGTTCTGGTTGTAGTTTCTGAGCGTGTCCATGAAGCTCCAGTGCGTAAAAATCACTTTACAGGAACTTAATTTTGGTTTTTCTTCTTCTCCAGATTACTCCAATGTCCTCCTCTTGTTTGCGTCGAATTCACACATGAGTAGCTGTAGATTCCTCCAGATCAGTGGTTTTATGTTACAAATGATGAAGCCAATAATTAAAGATCTGAAACATTGCTTTGCTCTGCCTTGACAAGCCAGGGGTCTTACATGGCTTTCCAGGTGGCCACAGAGAAAAGCCCCTCTCCCCCTGTCCCTGCCACCCAGCTATCTCCTGACAGTCGCTGCTGTTGGAAATATTTTAGCAGACCTAACAAGGCGACCACTCCACACACACACACACTTCCAAAAATACAACCCAATCCTTACTCTGCTGCCTGCAAGGAGCCATGCCAGAGTCTTGCCACTTCGGGACTGAAGTACATGCCATTCAGGACTCTGCTCTGCAGCCTAAATACGCCCAGTTCATTCAGGTTGATCTCTATTACTCCCCAATAGGCCCTTAAGCTTATTAAAAAAATACTTATCCAAAAGATAAATGATGTAATTCATGATGCTGTTGGGCCACATAGACTCTCTGCAGCTCCTCTCTCATAAATATTCATTTAAATCCATTGACATTATCACAGTATTATGGAATACATGTCATTGCATGAAGCCACTTTATTTAATAATAACACTGTTGTATTACAGTACAAATAACTGTATGAGTATGAGCAAGAGACTCAGTTTATTGTTATGTGTGTGATCATTCATTTTAAAAGTTTGCATTGTATTGTTGTTGTTTTTTTTTATTCGTCTTTAATTCTTTTTTTTTTTTTTTAATTATTATTCGATCCATTTTATTTATCAGTGTTAATGAATGATTCTCACGGTGATACTGTTTACAACGCGCTCATTTTACTCCCCCTGCTGGCCAAAGTTTGTAACTGCAGTACTGGATATTTTCCACTTCAATTTATGCTGACAAAATAGTTAGGTAGATAGAGGCAGATCACTGGTATTGAAAGGCCATAAATAACACAAACACTAACAGAAATAGAAAATCAATGATAAAAATAATGGGAGTTCACAATAACTACAACCCCAGAGAAGTGGATACATTCTAAACCAACGGCCAGCAACCTTTACAATCTAAAGGCCATCTTAGACCACAAAGAGGGTAAAAAAAATTAAAACAGCAAAAACATTAATAACAATAATAATATGAGTATATATTTAGCTCCCTCTATGTTGTACCCCAAGGTGGATGGCCTGTTTAGGATTTTTTGGTACTTTACCACTGCATTTTTATCAAAGTTCTGTTTATTTATGAAATTATACATCTACAACAAAGAAAACACAACACAAATTTACTATGTAATATAGAAAAAAACTCCACTAGTATATGCAGGCTTTCTTATAAACAAGCTAACTACATACAAATGTGAATTGAATTATGGCATAATGCCATAAAATTTGAGGTTTTTGTCCAAATTAACCTCCAGGGTAAAAACTGCACTCTCATTAAGCCAGACACACACACACACACACACACACACACACACACACACACACACACACACACAGAAACTGTGAATATCTTAACTTTTGACCCCATTCAAGACATGATCTAAAAATAAACCAGTAATTCATGGTCCAAAGTAAATTCATTGCTGCACATATTATTTTTGAGCAAATTACACTCCTCTGTGCCTTTTCCTGGAGTTTATTCCGTTGAAGGGTGTTTTGAGGATGCGTGTCCTCACTCAGAGGGCAGTGCCAGTGGGTGTGGTATAGATTATAAAGTCCTTTGAGGAAATGTTACAAAAATGATATGCCATCCTAATGAAGTTAGACAGAGGGTTCAAGCTTCCATTCATGATCATAGAAAAGTACCCAGGCCTTGGTCAGGTGTTAATCTCTTGTCATATAGACAAAATAACCACTGCACTCTTGCTGGAGATATGCTATAAGCCAAGGTAACACTGTTCTCAGGATGGGAGACATAACTATGTCCCAGACAGACCTTGAATAGTTTTTCCACAACTATGTAAGAATGAGAGGAGGCAGTCCTTTGAGTTTGGCTTTGTTGATAAACTCTTCTCTCTTTTCTGCAAGAATAAATCGATTGAACTAATTCACATCCTGGTTTCGAGTGACATTTTTCTAAAAGGAACATTTATTTTTGTCACCGATCTGTAGGCTGTAGATAAAATGTGACTTAACTTGCCTAACTCTGAGGGTGCTCAGACAGTCAAAGTTTCTTGGAAATCACACACGGGTTGTAAATATGTGTTTTTGATCATTTTGGACGTGCAGAAATAACACATTTATTTTCCGCAGGACACTCTGTTCGTGTCCGTCCCGTATCCAGTCACAGCCTCCCGTCCTTCCGACCGCTTGACCTTCCGCTGAAGCGCACACACCCTCCGCCGCCTCCACCTCGCATGTTGTTGCGTCGCTCATCATGTGATGTAACACGGTTTCACTCCGGTTTCAGCGGCATGCTCGAGTAACTGAATGTTTGCGTATGGATTAGACTGTGCAGACCGTTTCCTCTGTTTTCGGTGGGAGGTGAAGCCGATTTCAGCACCGGAGCTGTCCGCGTGAACCGACGATGCTCGGCTCGCGCCACTGACATCCACCCTCTCTCTCTCTCTCTCTCTCTCTCTCTCTCTCTCTCCATCCCTCTCTCTATCTCTCTCTCCTCCCCCCTCTCTCTCCTCCTCTTCTCTCCGTGCTCCTCTCCACACGCACAAAACGCTCTGTCATGGCGTCTTCCAACCATGTTACCCCCACCAACTGTAGCTGGTGGCCCATCTCAGCCATGGAAGAAGACGGCAAAATAACAGACGGGGAGGAGTGCGAAGAACCGACGGCAGAGCCCAAACCTTTCAATAAAGACAGGCTCGTTTTATACCACTGGACGCAGTCTTTCACCTCTCAAAAGGTAAAAAAAAGAGCAGAGCTTGAAAATGGAGGTGGCTCTACATCTCTTGCATGACATGCTACAGCATGGAGCAGCCTGTGTTTGTTATGACCAAAGCATGTTTTTGTGCATGTTTATTCCTGCACAGACCTCCGGAATATGAATATGATCCTGCAGCTGGGCAGATCTCCCATTTGAGACGTTTAGAAAAGCGCTGCAGCATGGGCTCGTTTCCTCGACATGTAGCAGGACTGATGGTCAATATTCTGTTGGCTGTCATGTACCACTGCATAAACCCCCTTCATATCTCAACAGCTTCCACCTTTTGTTGACATGCTGTTCATTCGTCGCCCTACAGTGAATGTGATGACAACATACAGTATGTGCTACGATACATGACAGCCTGAATAATTAATTAAAATGAGGTATCTATGTGCAAAACAAACCAAAGGCCGTGTTTCCTCTTCCTCAGCTGAATCACACCTTATGTTGACATAATTATAACTGTTACAGATTGACTGATGATAACCTGTTCCTCTCCTGTTTCATGAGCATGGGAGGAAACCCATCACAACTGTTTTCATTGGACACACATATCTCCCACAACTCTGGAAACAAACATGATTAGAATAAGCCCTGTATATTTATGTATGTAGATATGATCAGCATAATTTAGATCTAAGATCGCTTTTGCACATGAAATCATGCACCTCTACCTGTATGAAATGATGCTTCATCTCCCTGACCACCCTCTGTGCCTCAAGTGTACCCAAACAGCATGCCTTCATGATTAATATGCAAGCTCTTCAGCCCTGATTGATTGTTTTACTTCAAACTATTGCAGTACTTCAAAAGGCTTGTCATGAAAAGTGGCTTTAATGCATGCATCAGTGTTGGGAAACCTTGCTCTGTACTGCTCTGCATGCAATCAGAGCAGCTGATACAGTATATTCCTTTTCACTGAAGACCAACAACCTTGAAGTGATGCTCAGGCTCTACTTTACCATGTGGTGAAGGTTGGTACGTCACTTAAAGCTGGATGTTGGCTTGTAGCCGCTCGCTCTGAGCTGCTGATTGTGGCGGTTGTCACTCAGCAGAGGGTAAACACTGGGCTCACTGTCATGATTATCACCTCGGGCCTGGAGCTGGAGCAGCTGCAGTGACTTTACAATCATCTGTGGCTGAGCTGTCAATAGTAAACTGTTGGACAATAGATCTAAAAACAACACACACCTCTGTGAAACTGTTGCACTAGATGTGGGCAATGGTTCTGCTAATACTTATTTGTATAACAGTGAATGACAATTATGCAAGCTGGTGCTTTAAAAGACATTTTGCAAATGGCTTTTGTGAGATTAAAAGTAAATGCATTAGGTTGTCTACTTTGTGCTGAATATTGAGTCCTTTAATATAACACAAATGTTTGCAGTGGACTGACCAAAAATACATTCCTGGCACCTTGATAAATTATTGTTTTAGTTATGTTTAGGAAACCTTGTGTAACTTGCAAACACTCCTTTTTGCAAAAATGCAAAAATAATAGATGCTCCTGTAAACACATTGGCAAGTAATGATGACAAAGGAGTCACTCCTCCACCAAACCAACATCATTATCTCAGTGAAGACACCACCGTCATCAGATGTTCAGGGATTATTTACAGGTCTATCTTTGCCTCAGCAAGTTTCTGAGGAAACACAGGAGCGGTGCCATTGAATTTCTCCTGAACAACATATTCTCCTTCCTTTATGTTAATAGAGCATCATGATGAACTGCTACTGTAACTGTGTCATACAGTATGTTTATCTTAGTCACATGAGTGATACATTGTGAACGCAACCGATAATGTATAGATAGAGACAGATGAAGCTCAATGCTTTGGAGTAACAGCACAGTTAGAGGCCAGATTCACAGATCAATACCAACCTGGCAACCTCAGTCGCTGCAGGTTAGAGATTTACACCTCCAACACCATCTCTGAGACTTTAACATTCTGCTGCTTCTTGTCTATATAGAGTACAGTAATTATCTGGTAATTTTTTACAGAATTAACATCCTGTGAAATCAAAGCAAACATAACAGAAACCTACTAATTGTAACCTGCTGTATCTTGTTAAATAAGAGAAGTGTATTTTCTTTTACAGTTGAACTACTTGGCGTCATTACTAAGGAGTGACTAATGTTATTATATAACAATCTGTGACTCCATATTGTGGGCATAACTGAGGGACACCTCAGCAGTCTGTAGCTGGGACCTGAAATAGGTGACAGTTTTACAAGAAATCCTTGATTTAGTGTCTGAAAGTGTTGGCTGATGGAGATATAAAAAGCTTTTTCCTGCTTTGACATTGCAGCCATGTTTACACTTTGTCGCATAATTACTGTGTTTGTGTTATAAAATCATTGTTTTATTTTAATTAAACCATGTCTAGTCACGACAACAAAACCCTATCTCTCCCATTTGGCAAAAGTACCACTTTATACCCCCAGTGTCATCGTCTTTCATTAATCTTATTCCCACTAATAGCTCTCTGCGGGCCTTGGCATATCCTTCATGCAGCTAGCAGTGCTTCCTGACTGTCTTGTATGTTTTTTTCTCAAACATAAGCCCACTGTGAAACATTTTATTACTTTTCCACACCAATTTATCAATTATAAACAAGCAAAACCTATTTATTCATTATAACAAATGTGCTAATACCTCTTGGTCTCTTAGTTCCCCTGCTTTGCTCTGGGAATACTGTAATAAGTCTTTGAAGGACAGACAATTATTAGTTTGGTTATACAGTGTTTCTGTTAATAAAGATAAAATGAATCAGCTACCTTCTTGCTGGCTCTGTATAATGTGATCTCTGTAATGAATAATGTTTTTATAATGACAAAATGTAGAATTAGGTCAGCTTATGCATATTATTTTATACCCTTAATGTAAAAATCATGATATATGATGTTTGGACATAATAGTTTTTACATTTGTGTGGTTTTGATGCAGTGACTTCTACCTCCTCATATATCCATCTTGCCCTTATAATTGCAGGTACGTCTAGTCATTAATGAGAAGGGCCTGGTCTGTGAGGAGAGGGACGTAAGCTTGCCCCTGCAGGAGCACAAGGAGCCCTGGTTCATGAGGCTGAACCTGGGGGAGGAGGTGCCCGTCTTCCTGCACGGGGACACCATCATCAGTGACTACAACCAGATCATAGATTACCTGGAGAAAAACTTTGTGGGAGGTATGGTGATAATGATGGTTTCCCTCTTGCAATGCTGTGTGTCTCTTTTCTTTTTGATTAGATTTTAGACAGAAATGTAAAAGCTGTTCTTCCTACAAGACTATACATAAAATATATGAGCAACACAGATTTGCTTTTTATGCTTTTATGTTGTTGCTGTGGCGACTGGATGCCTGTGTTTGGTATTAGGCAGGTAGTGCATAGCGGGATTTGTTGTGTGACTGTTTTTATGTGATTATATATGGTGGTATATTTTGTAGGTGTCTTTACCTGCCCAGGGACTGCAGATGGAAATGAGCTTGTAGCTAAATATGGTGCAACAATTTTTTTCTCTCTGACATTGATATTTTCTGTACACGATCCCTGTTAACCTGTTCCGTCCCACCTAAATTGAACTATGTTTTTGTGTATTTACCATACCAAGTTCCAAAGCTTGTAAGTGAAGAACTACAAACCCAATGCTGATCAATGACACCTCATTACCTCCGCCAAGAAGGTTATGTTTTTGCCAGGGTTTGTTTGTTTGTCTGTTTGTTTGTTTGTTTGTTTGTTTGTTTGTTTGTCTGTCCGTTAGTGTGCAACATAACTCAAAAAGTTATGGACAGATTTGGATGAAATTTTCAGGGTTTGTTGGAAATGGGATAAGGAAGAAATGATTAAATTTTGGTGGTGATCGGGGGTGGGGGGGCCCACAGGGGGGGCCACTGATCAGCCTTGCTGGAGGTCTGCGCTCTCCGAGTGCTTCTAGTTTGAAATGTTATAACCACTAGTTTTACAGGTTTTTGGGGCTAAAATACCACGGGAACTACATACACTCGTCCCATTAGCTTTGACTGCTATCCAGGTGATTTTTTCACTAATGTTTTAGTGCTCAGTAATACTGTAAAATAAACCTAACAACTCAAATGTGGAGAATCTAAACTTTATAACAAGGTATAGCATGCCTATATTGACAGAAGTTTTAGTGTAGAAACCTTCATGTATTTGGGAACTTTATCCCTTTTAGGACGATTTTTGTCTCTGGTGCCACATTTTTGCATCCACCGTTATTCAAATGACAGAAACTCCTGAGTCTTTTAGCTGAGATTGTGTTCTTTCTATTAGTCTATATCACATTAGGGTAGAGGCCTTCATTGGCTGAGGGGAATGGGTGGAAGTAGGAGGAGCAGAGAGCAGCAGAGTGTAGTCAGTGAGAGAGAGATGGAAGATTTTTTATTACTTTTTCTAGCGTTTTAGTGTTTCTATGCTGAATTCTTGTAAATAATTGTATATAATAGTGATAGTGCTGTTTTAGAGTGTTCTGCCAGCCTGTTTTGCCATGTTTTTGTTGAGTTTTACTGATTTTTTCCACAGTTTTTATCTGTATTTTTCCGGTTTGTATAGTTCATTGATGAATGACTAGAAATAAGTAAAAATAAGAAGCTGGGACATGGATGCAGAATGTTCTAGACAAACAAAAATGTTTGAACACATGTAAAATAGTTGAAAGTCTATTTCTATAATCTAATAAAATTTCATTATGAACATTTACATTTGTTTTTTTTATAGTAAATATGATCAAAATTGAAATCTGAGTTTTTTTTTTTTCTTTTTTACCATAGCACACTATTTTAAGCATTTATTACATATAATAATGACAATTAATGGGCAGATATTGAAAGTTAAGTTCTTCCTGAAAAAGGTGCAAAAGAATTGGCAAAAAGACATTTTCTTATACTTTTGTTTAAAAAAATGACCTAAAGAAATCTTGGTGGCCTGTTATAATGGTAGTCAGTAAAGGGTTAATGTAATATGGGAATGAAGAGGTTAAATTAAAGAAACTAAACTGCACTAAACTACAGTGTGCATATACCCATATGAATCATTACTTTTATACATGAGGACTGCTGCACTTTTAAAACCAGATTTCGACCTATTGCACTCTTTATACATATATATAATTTTATAATTAACTGACACACATTGGAACTAGTGTTTTGTTGACTGGGATAACCTCTTGACCATACCATTTTTTAGAGCTACAGGCATTAGTAGAAGACTGAAAAGAAGGGAGACCTTGTGTAGGGCTCTCCTCTCTGTCCATATCAGATTGTTAAATATAAACAAAGAGGACCTAATGCTGTTTTGTACCACTGTGGATATGTGAAGCCACTTTTCCAAATGTCTGTGTTGAGCTTCGAAGTAGGGTAGAGTCACGTGTCTTCAATCAGCCATTCATCTATTTAAGCCCCCTATGTGCTAAAGTCTGTGTTACGATTTATTTTTCCAGCCCATAAAGAGGAAACACAGAATGGGCAGAATACTTGTTTCCCATCAGATTGCTTGATTTACAATATGCTGACAGGCAGTTATGGAGTTTTGGCTCAGTGATGCTAAAAAACAATCAGGCATTGCAGCTTTAAGTAAAAAAACTCATATCTCATTGTTGTAAGAAGCCACCGCAAAAGTTTTGAATTTAGTAATAGAATAGAATAGAATAGCCTTTATTGTCATTGCCATATTAATAAAACACCAGTGGTACAGAAATAAGAATAGAGCAAATATAAAATAACAAAAACTAAAAATAAGATTAGAAAATAGTATGAACATTTTTACAATTTTACAAAGTAACGAGAATAGCGATAAGTAGAATAAAAAATAAAACTGGACAAAATATGAATAATATTAACAGTATGTATTACTATGAATAACAGTATGTATATCTATGAATCATTATGTATCCCCATTTACAGTATAAGTAAAAAATGATTATGATGTTTTTGGATACATATTAATGCTACATTTATGTGTCTGTTGCATTTGACTACTATGTACTGTTGGTAGTTTAATACAACAGTACATCCTATCCTGCAAGATCATCATGTGCATCATATATTCATAGCATCACTGTTGAATGTCTATAAAAAGTTTTCATACTCTTTGATTTTTCCCACCGTATATTATTCTGTAAATTGAATTTTGATCAAAATATTTGGCCTTTTGATAAGAATTTTTGGATAAGACAACAACTTTAACAGGGGTGTTTACATCTGATCCCTGTAGTTAGATTTTTTTGCAAAGAAGAATGCGGTAAGATCACAGTGTCCAGACTCAGCCATAGGTGTATCTACAAAACACCAACTAGACGGGGTGAATATTTATGCAACGACTTACTTTACATTATGTATTTTTTAAAAAATATTTTACATTCATTTATTTAGATAGTTATTTTAGTAAATTCTAATCAAAAAAGCCAAATTATTCTGACATTGACTTAATTTGTGAAAGCAGAAACATCCAAGGGGGTGAATAGTTTTTATAGACACCTAAACAAGTACGAGTTTAGTGTTTTTATTCATTTCATACATTTTTCAGTCAATGCAAAAAGGTGTTAGAGAGTTTACTAGGAGGAATTTCTCAGTCCACATAGGAAAATTGAATCCTTTTGTTTATCATAAAAATTCAACACATTTGCAGATGTGATGTCTTTATGGAAATGGAATGAAATGGGAAATTTTAATCTGAATGAAACCTAAGATACCAGACAAATGAAGTGCAGTGAAAAGAGCAACATTTGCCTCTGAGATGTAGTAGAGTAGAGGTATAAAGCTGCATAAAGTAGAAACACTTAAGTACCATCACTTCATGACTCTAAGTACAATGCATGCACACATACATGGTTACATTCACCACTGGCTATGGATAATATTTGCCTGTATTGTCCATCTTTGTGAAGCCAGGCTGAGCAAAGACCATTGGAAGCGTTTCGAGGCCATCTGTCTGCAAGTTGTGCAACGTCTTTGCACCAAAGTCACTAAGATGCTCTCATGTGATTAGATTAGAGGAAAACTGGAGGGATCCTGTGTGGCGTAAATTGTGTGAATACAAAACAGGACACAGGTACAATTTACAGGGGTTTTTATGATAATAGAAAATGCAATTATCATTAAAACAGAGTAAAGGAAGAATGATTGAGTAGATGAATCTGCAGCTGTTCATGTTTAATGTTTGACGTTGAATGTTTATTGTGATGCAGTGGTGTGAGTTACATACAAGATTTTCACTCAAATGCTAATATACATACAATGGATCCTATAATCCCTATGAGTTGTATATTAGTGTGTGGCCTGTCATGTTAACTTGTCAGATGAGACATAATGCTATTATATAACGTCAAGACTCCACCAGAGCAGGAAAGGCCCAAGGGCACCGAGACCTGGCCCTTAAATGGAGAACTGGCTGATCTTAGTTAACGGTCATTCGTCCGGAGCAGTGATACTTGACGATGCTAGTTAAGCTTGAGGATCAGGTTCACTGCTTCTTCGCTAATGAAAGGGAAAGGAGGAAAAGGCTGACCCTGGTGTGTGTTGTCATCGTCTCAGTCACACTGATGTGATAGTGAGCAGTTTTCAGGTAATGGCACTAATTAAATCTCCAGATGATTTATATATTTTTTCAGTGGTGTAATGGTCCCTGGAGAAGTGGGTATACTCTCAATTTTGGGCATCTTCTTCTTCCTTTTTTTTTTTTTTAAAGTCCAGAAAAACGCCGTTTTAGAAACAGTGACATGTCAGACTACTCTACTTAGTTTACCCAAAAATCTGTCAGTAGTATGTGCTCACTATTATAAAATTATCATGACTTGATCAGGAGCAGTTTGTGGGTTTTACTGGTCACACAAACAGCTGCATGAACATAAATGTATTCAACATGAGGCAAACATAGGATAGCGTTAGCCTTTCATAACATTAGCCTTCTCACACAGTTTTACTACTGGTGACAAAGTCTTTTCTCTGAATGTGCAGTCATATGTCCAGTAGTTTAAAACAGTGACTCATTCTGAAACCACCTTAAAACTTACCTCAGAATTATGTATTCCATGAAAGTAGGTTCTCTTGATATGTGTCACTCAATTGAAAGATTACTCTGCTTTTCTCATTCGCATTTCCGATAATCATGCATCTTTCAAAGAGATGTGCCAGATGACCTGTCAATCAACTGGGATGGCACTGGCACCTGAGGTGGCCAGTTCGGTTCCAGAGGTGGCCAGTGCTAGTTAGCAATATTTTCCTTGGCATAACCCGCCCTACTCTGTCTCTGATTGGCTCATCAGTCCTCATGCCAGAAGTTAACCAGTCTAATCAGTGAAGGTAGTGAGTACTAGCCAATTACAAGCAGAGTAGGGCGGGTCATGGCTTCACCATTCTAGGGAAAAAAATGGGCAACTTGGCTCAGATACTAGTGAATGGTGCATATCAGGGGGATTTAGAAGTGGGTATACCCAATGCTGACTGAAAAATAAGTGGGTATACTCCATATATACCCATGTATACATGTATACCCTGGACTACACCTCTGTATTTTTTATTTTATTTTACTGGTTTATTTAATAGGGACCATGCACATTTATGAACATTGCTGTATGAAAAAATACACCCATGTAAATAAATATTCCATGATGACAGTACTGACATGACACAGTCTCCTGAGAGTATGTGTAAGTGCTTTGTGTTTTTGCTGGAAATTATAAGAATACACAACATATTTTGAATCCAGGCCTCAAGCTGGACATGCTTTTAGCCAGACTCACAGACATGTTTTCCTCTGTGTTGAAATCTTTAATGAATCCTGGCAACATGGGCTGCATCTGCCTTGAAAAGTGCAGATGTCTCCGAAATGACCGTCTTTATAACACTACAGATCAGCCTAGTGCCAACTCACACTACTTTACAGTGGTGTTGAAATGCAGAGGAGCACTTTCACAGTGTGAGAATGGCTTGTTGACTAACAGTAATGAAACAATCTGAGCCTCTGTAGCTCTTGTCGTCTGTTACACCCATTCGATCCAATCTATTGTTATCTCTGAGGCTACACGTTGCACTTTTCAGCATTCAATTCAGATTTATTGGTCAGATCTTTGGGGTTTTTTGTGTTGTTGTTGAAATTATTGTTTAAAATGCGGGCAATTTCAGATTCCAGTGGTGAACAGGATGGAGCCACATGCAAAAAGCAGCAATATTAATGGTGTTATACGTGAAAATGCAAATATACCACAAGAAAAATATGCTCTGGTAACAAATCGTTGTACAGCAAAATAATCTCTGTCAGTGTTTTGCAGTTATATATATGATGTTTTTGGATTCATATTACTGCTGCTTTGTGTTGTACTGCTGTATAAGTTTAAGACTGAGCTCCTTTTAACTACTTTATAGAATTGACTCCTACCGGTGCAGAGCTGTAATCAATCTCAATCTACAGAGATGTAAAAGTTACATGAATTTCAATATGACTGATCAGACTAAAGCAATATTACAAATAAATCACACTTAAATCTGATTCAGGAACACATATTGAAGTGGCTCGAATCAGAAATTAAGATTGTAGCACCCACAGGATTGTTGTCTGGTTACTGTCGTCACTGTCATGAAAAAAAATACACTGTTGGAAAGTTGGAATAATTTTGTTTTCAGACACATTCTGCATTTTATTCCTATTTTTATTTCTATTTTTATTCCTATTTTTTTAAATTCATATATATATATATATATACATATATATGTATATATATTTGCAATGATTACATTCTGAGTCCCAGTTACACTTTATTTAAGATAAGATAAGATAGATAAGATAAGATAAGATAAGACAAGGTAACACAAAAAAGTATAGCAATAACAGCAACAACAATATAACACTTAACAAGGTAAAAAAAGTGTAAAATGCTCTACTAGAAAAAAAAAAGAAAATTAAAGATTGCACCATAAGTTAAAGAACCTGTCATGAATAAATCACATTGTTACAAACGTTTCATGAGAGAGGTAAAAAAAAAAAAAAAATACAGTGTAGAAAAAAAGTTGCATTCAGGTAAAAAAAAAAATCGGACTTTTGCCAGCTGTCTGATGGTATATGAAGGTAGATTTGTTTCTTTATTATTCAATCAAAAGAAAAGTTGCCTTAACCAAAAAAAATATTTTCCATTAAAAAAAACTTTACTTCAAAAAAAAAAAAAAAAAACCTTTTCAATCAAAGAAAAAAGTGTTTGAATGCAAAAAAAAAATGCATTTAAACACTTTTTCCTTTGATTGAAGTGAAGTTTTTTTTTTTATTGAAAATATTTTTTTTGATTGAAGTAATATTTTCTAGGGATTGAATAATAAAGACACAAATATCCTACCCATAAAATGGCCCAAATACAAAAAAAGATGACTTCAATAAAAAAAAACAAAAAACAAAAAAAACCTTTTCAATCAAAGAAAAAAAGCGTTCAAATGCAATTTTTTGGGTCTCAAATATTTTTTTTTTTGCATTCAAACACTTTTTTTCTTTGATTGAATAGGATTTTTTAATTGAAGTGAATTTTTTTTTTTTTTTTTGATTGAAAATATTTTTTTTGGTTAAGGCAAATTTTCTTTTGATTGAATAATAAAGACACAAATATCCTACCCATAAAATGACCCAAATACAAAAAAGATGACTTAAAAAAAAACATTTCAATCAAAGAAAAAAAGTGTTCTTTGTAAAGAGTTTTTTTTTTTTTTTTTTTTTTTTGACTGAAGTTAAGTTTTTTTTTATTGAAAATATTTTTTTTGGTTCAGGCAACTTTTCTTTTGATTGAGTAATAAAGACACAAATATCCTACCCATAACATGGCCCAAATACAAAAAAGATGACTTCAGTCAAAAAACCCTTTTCAATCAAAGAAAAAAAGTGTTCTTTGTAAAGAATTTTTTTTTTTTTTTTTTTTTTTTGATTGAAAATACTTTTTTGGTTAAGGCAACTTTTCTTTTGATTGACTAATAAAGAAACAAATCCACCTTCTTAAAGGTAGCCTTAGACAGTCAGATTGTTGGGTTTGTCTTCATCTTCTGCTGATGTAATATTCCCACCATAATGCTGCAGCAGACCACCTGGAGGACCACTGCATGGGTACACTCCGGTCAGCATGCAGGTCCTGGGACTGATTACTCAGCTTCCTGGAGCTCTGCCAGGTGCTGCTCCACCCTCTGCAAAGCGTCTTCATAGGTCTGAACATCATCAAGCGGCCAAGTGCCCATCTCTGTTTCGTCAGCCGATGCCTCTGTCAGGCTGGCTGTGACCCTGTGCAGAGATAAAAGCTCTCTGTCCTGCAGAACTAGCTCAGTACTGAATCTCAGCAGCAGGTTATTATGTCCAACACTGCCACACTGCATGTAGCCCGCTCACTGAGTATTAAGAATTAGGACGGCAAAATATAAAAGCTGACTGCCTCACTAATGGCACTTTTTAACCTGAGCAACAGCAGATAAATAGAACAGAGCAGGCCAACAGGGGGTTAGTGCAGTAGGTTTAAAGTGAAGCCTAATTAACCTGTGCATATTGTTTGTTATTTTCGTTCATCTCTATTTCCCTTTGAAACCAGTCGGAGTCCATTTCTAGAGGGTACGCACACATTTCACAGAAGCGTGTTAGTTTAGAAGAGATGGCTTCAGTGTTGTCTAAATGTCAGGTGGTGCGTTCACAGACTGAGGGGTGTCTGTTACCAGGTTACCACACTGCGTCTCTGACAGCTGATGCAGGGAGGATTGTTATTTTGAGGATGTGTTTGACTTCACTTAAGAGACACTCACGTCACGTTGATTTCTTATGCACATACTGTTTGACAGGTGTTTTTACAGCTACATTAAAATGCTTTCTCTACGTTGCTGTTTTCACATCGGCGTCCTGCCCGCAGACACGGTGGCTCAGCTGATTCCCGATGCGGACTCGCCCCTCCACGAGCGTGTGCAGCAGTACCGTCAGCTACTGGACGGTCTGCCAATGGACGCTTACACACACGGCTGCATCCTCCATCCAGAGCTCACCACTGACTCTATGATCCCAAAGTACGCCACCGCAGAAATACGTAGTAAGTGAAGCCAGATCACTGTACTGTGTAGGCATGACTGTTCATATCTCAGTACCAGTATGTATGTTGTGCATCTAGACCAGGGGTCTCAAACTCATTCAGCCTGATTTGACCTCCAGTGGGCCGGACCAGTAAAATAATAACAGAATAACCTATAAATAATGACAACTCCAAATTTTTGTCTTTGTTTTAGTGCAAATAACCCCCATTAAATTATGAAAATACTTACTTTTATAACCTATCCAAACAAAAAAGATGTGAATAACCTGAAAAAAACTGAAATTTCCTAAGAAAAATAAGTGCAATTTTAACAATATTCTGCCTCAACTTATCATTTCTACATGTGCATTATGGATCAGATCTACAAAGACACTAAACACTTAGTAACAGGCAGAAAATTGTTAAAATTGTGCTTAATTTTCTTTAGACATTTCAGGTTGTTCATGTGTTCAGGTTATTCACATTTTATTGTTACAGGATAGTTTGTAAATGTAAATATTTTCATAATTTAATGTTATTTTTTGCACTAAAACAAAGACAAAAATTTGAAGTTGTCATTATCTATAGACATAATGTAATATTTTTTTCACATCTAACCGAGAGGAAAATATGGAGTCATTATTTTTTGAAAGTTATTCTGCCGTTATTATTTTATTTGGTCTGTATGTGGAACCTGAACTAAAATGTGTCTTGACTGGAATTTTTGCACTTTGCAAATTCATCCCACGGGCCGCATCGGAACCTTTGGTGGGCCGCATTTTGCCCCCGGGCTGCATGTTTGAGACCCCTGATCTAGACTGTGTTTAAAGGATGATAACAACAAATTATTCAGGCCAAAGAAGTTTATCTAAACAGGACAGTACAGCATCCATTCCTTACCAGACACACAATACATACAAAAACATGTGTCATCATGTGCAGAGTTATTCTATGTGAATCCCAAATGTGATGCATTTCACAATTCATTCTCATACAGATGCAATATTTTAAGCATGCTGTGTGATGTGTTACTGTTTGTTAGTGAGAGAGATTTTATTTACACTTACTCAGTGTCTTGGCAACAGACAGTAACAGATATGTAAATTTCAGAAATAACATGTTGAATTAGTTGCTTGACAACAAAATGTGAATCTCTTGATAAAATCTTTTTCTCTTTGTATTTATGTTTCTGATTCATAATGCAAATACATTTCAGTAGTTTGAGCCTGAATTCATATACACCTGGAATAAAAGCGCTCCATCTTGGAGTTGGACTGGCTAAACAACAGACAAACATTACCATTGCACTGCTTTTCATCATCCTCACAGCATCATCTTTGTAATTTGATGCTATTCAATACCAAAAAGCCTTAATATGGCACACTGCAGTAATGGCAGATTACACTGGTCTACAAGTAAAATGCTTCCACAATAAAAGGAGTGAAATTTTACTACATGTGATTCACTGATAAATAAAAATCAAGTCAAAAATGCTGGTTGGCGGAAGTTTCCAAGATACAGTCTTGAGTCAAAATGTGAAATTCAAGAATTAACAAGAGAACGGGTTTTACTCCAAAGGAATATTTGTGTCAGAGCTACCAGATCTACTTCAAAACATCAGCAAACCAGCACTTTTGTCATTTGTTTTCCAGTTAATCTTATTAAAATACATAACATTTTGCACATTTAATCTCTGAAGCAGATAATTTCAAAAAAAAAAAAAATTGTAGGCCAGTGTAATAGATTCCATCATCTGACCTTCTACTCTCAGCTTTACTGCCACTTCCACCAGGTGGAAATTAAAGTAAATGAAATTCTGCAGTAGAATTAATTATCTAATAAAACCCTGAACTCTGTTATACCATTAAAAATAACCTTATCAGCTATTTATTACACAGTATGACAAACAGTTACTTTATTATTGAATTATGCATCAATATTGGCCTGTAATTATTTGATGTAAAACTGGTATACCAAGCCAAACTTTATTTAAATAGAATATTTCATTCCATGTGTGTGAGGTACAAGTTGCAGTTATAAACAAAGAAAGCAACCGACCATTAAAGGGAATCTGAACCTGTGAAACAGACAATGAAGACTTATATGTTTGAAACCAAGAAAAGATACAAAAACATGTGATTTATAACCGATAAAAGTTAAATTTTATAAAATAATAGTAATTAAGAGCATCAACAGTAACCAAAAAGAGACAACAGAAAGATGATAACAGAGATTATTAAACAAATAATATAAGAATAATATTAAATAAACTACTACTGTTTCTGTTTTTGCACAGCTTGTACAGTTTGCACTTTAATGTCCTGAGATGTGCAATATAAATGGGATCATCGCAGCCACTGATGTTGTTAAAATGTTTTTTGTTACCAAAATTAGTTTATTTTTTTTAAAAAAAAAAGGAACTTTATTGACATAGTTGAAAGATAATTGCACATTTCCTATTTTTATTTGGAAAAACATTGTCTCAGGAGCAGTCTGGTTGAGTTTATTTGTATTGTTCAAGCAAAAATCTAAGTTATTTTTTAATGTACACAAAACGAATGTTTCAAGGAAAAGCAAAAAGTATTGTTACAATACTGATGTTTCTTTTAATAGAAGTTATAATTGCGCCACTGTTACAATGTTGTTGGGGTTGAGGGAGACCTGGAGATGTTTTGTCCTCCAAAGGGAGGCTGACAGAAAAAGATTGAGAACCACTGAGCTAGACTAATATCTAAGATATTCTTGTCAGACTCTTTAAATTTCTCATGTTTTGGATCAGTGTCATAATTTATATTTTATGAAGTAATTTAATGTGTGTAAAGGTTTGAAAAACAGGCATAAAGAAAGACTGCAACACAGTTTCTTATTAACGCTGTGGTGGAGGCAGAGAAATCATAAATACCACAGCCAATAACATCAGTGTCTCCCCCTGAGGGAAGAACAGATGAGGTTTTACTCCCTGGAGAGTCACAGACTGTAACTATATCTATCTATATATCCTCATAGGGTGTGTCTGCTGTGCAACATATATACTTAAATATACACTGAAAACCAACTGTAAAGTCAAGTAGCTATGATTTTCACTAATATTTAACATTTAAGATGACAGGTTCTCATGGTTTTTATATTGTCTGGTTTACATACATGTGATAAACTAAAGATGTTTGTGTTGTGTTTGTGTCTGTAGGACATCTGGCCAACGCTGCGACAGAGTTGATGAAGCTGGACCATGAGGAGCCTCAGCTGACAGAACCGTACCTGTCCAAGCAGAAGAAACTAATGGTCAGTGTGTATAGTTTTATTTAGTGTTTGAGAGACAGAGTCACCTCAGCAGCTTTACAGCCTTATTTACAGCTTCACTGTTGTGTGAAAAACCTGTTATTGGAGTTAAAATCTGACAAGCTGACAAGGAAATAAATAACAAAAAAGTTCAGGACAGTTCAGATTCTTGGAGGAAAGAAAACTTTTACACAGTAATTCATACTTGTACTTTACTTGTTTCCATTTTGTGATACTCAGAGGGATGGGTAATACTTTTTTACTACATTATGTTTGTCTTTTCAGAGGTAGATTTGACACAATATATGACAAAATGTGCTTTTAAAGTACAACATCAATAAGTTTGGCACATATTTCAGATGTCTAAGATTTGTTTAACAGCTCCACCAAATAGTGATTGTTTTCGTCTAAACATTTCACAATTTCCAAGGCATATAAATGTATCAGAAATGTGATATTTCCTCTTTCCCATCAATGATCATGTGATGAGCTTGTTTATAAAACTAGATATAATGTAGTTCAGGTCTGTTATCAACAAGCTGTGACAACACTAATGCTTCACCACTGATAATGTACTATTGTCATTTATAATAATATATCAGTGTGGGATTTTAAGACCGAAAATTACCACTCCGAGACAAGATGCTTGAAGAAGAACTACTCTGTTTATTTCAAGGCCTTATTTTTGCACAGGTAAGAGCTCACACAGCAACCAAAGGCAGTCTGTGAGGAGAGATCTCTGTCAAAAAGGAAAATGCATTTATATCTAAAAGTTGCAGTGCCAGGTGTTTACTACATGCTTTCAACACATGACAATGATAACAGTTTACACACACAAGATAATGTTTAGCGTATGGGGTGACATTTTGATAATGATGACATCTTGAGGTGAGAATATCTTCTTTTTTCTACGAAGAACAATCACCAGAAGACCATAATAGATTAAAGCCCTTACGTCAGACTCATCAGTAATAAGAACAAAAACTGGGACACTGTAATTTTTCTGACTAAACCAATACTTATGAGACTCTGCAGATTCATTGTGAAACATTTTAGAGGTGACTGTGATGATTCCAGTTGCATAAAGTGAAAATAATATTCAGAAATATGTTTTCAGTCATGTACATTGTTGGTCTCTGCAGTTCAGTTTATTGTTTTAGTTTGTTTAAAGTTGTAGTTTCCATTAATATGCATTTCAGTTTCTGCGTCAATATATGTACAACTAGAATATACAGGAAATATTTCTTTCTTTCAAAGGTCTTTTTATTGATAACAGAACATGAATAAAACATTCAGTATACAGGAAGATTTAGATTTTCTTAACAATAAGTACCCATGATACAACACATAACCCTACCCAAACAGGAACAGACACAGCCACTGAAAAAATGTACGAAAAAATGGAATGAAAATTATTTAAAAAAAAACAATACAACCATGTTTAAAAAGTATAAATAAGTGCAGTATAAATGAACAACCATAAAAAATAAAAACAAGACAATACAAAAAGAGAAAGGGAAAAAAAGTACATACAATAAATAAATAAATAAATTATCATCATTATTATTTTTTTTAAATAGGGGAGAGGTAAAAACAAACAAAAAAAAAACATAAAGTCCTTTAACATAGACTTAATTCCCCTAAAGTAATGAGTTCTGACAGTTTCGGGACCTTCTGTAAATCATTCCACAATGAAGGGGCAGCATATCAAAAAGCTGTTTTACTGTTCTGCTCTGACTCTGGGAACCTCCATCTGTAGGATGTCCTGACAGCACACACCATATTGCTTTTGGGTTTAACGTATGTATGTACAAAGATAAGATGGAAGCAGGACAAGGACAGATTTATAAATAAAGGATGACCAATATGTGAGTCTGTGGACGTGCAGAAGACACTTAACAACAGCATTCAGAGTCCAGTGGTGAACACTACAGTATGTCCACCTCCAGTAATGAAACATAAAGCATAGGGGTGAGACAATTACAGTTAATAGATGCTCAGAGTCTACTTCTACTTTTTTTTTTTTTTTTGATTTATAGGTGATATTTAGGGCTAAAGTGCACTGTCACATAAGTATGTGGAAAAAAAAACACCTTTCATGGTCTTTATGTGTTTCTTATGATGTTTCACCACTAGATGCAATGAAAAATTACACACTGAAACTTAAACTACACGCATATAAAAAACTAAAGGACTAAATGTTCACTTGCTGAAAGGTACCACTGTAATGAGATAATCAATATTATTACCACGTCTCCTGTCAGTGGTCAGCAGTGTTGTATAAAGTACTAGAAAATCATACTTGAGTAGAGGTACAGTTACTCTACCAAAAATTACTTTGGTAGATGTTCAAGTCACCAACTGAAATGCTACTCAAGTTAAAGTATTTAAGTATCTAGTAATTTCTGTACTTACGTATATCAAATAATCTACAATTAACCCATAAAGACCCAGTGCTACTTTTATGACAGTTTCCAAATGAATTTTTCTCCAGGTTTATATTCATAAAAGCTCAGGTTAACGTTGAGGTTTATTATATAACAAACTAACAAAACTGAGGAAAAAGTGACACCAATTATTTACATGGATTGATAGGATTAGTGGATCAGAAGTTAATAAACATTTTCGATCAGTAGATGATTTTGGTCAGTGGTGGATGTTCGGGCCTTTATGGGTTGAATTTCTGTATTTTATGTAATTTTTTGTAATGAGTAATGATACTGTGCATTAAAAATGTATGGGAGTAGAAGTCTGCAGTTGAGTTAGGAAATGTAGTGAAGTTAAAGTGAAAGTAAATAAAATAAAAAACACTTAGTAAAGTACAAATAATCTCAAAACATACTTGAGTACAGTAGTGAAGTAGTTTTACTGCATTACTATACAACACTGGTGGCTGAATGTTATGGCTAATCAGTGTATGTGCTTACTATTTTTTTTTCTGTAAGTTTACTTGTATTTCGATGTTGCTGTATTGGTAAAATATCTGAATATTTATTCCTTTGCTGTGAGAGATTTGAACTCATAGCACAAAATAAACAGGTGTAACCACTTCACCTCATGATGGCTGCATTCCACAGGGGTGCATCAGTTCCAGATCTTTTGTTTATGAGCGCCGACTCCCTGGGATGGTATTCAGAGACACCTGAAAGAAACATCCACCACTGACATTACTAGAACATTCTGACTCAGTAACATTAATGATTTGTTTCATTTAAAGCTGTGTTGAAGAAGCTAGAGGGTCTGACCAAGGTTATAGTAGTTTTGGATTTTTCATTGTAGTTTAGTTTTGACTTTTTTTTTTCTGTCTAATTCAGTTAGTTTTAAGTAGTTTTTTAGAGCAGGTTTGCTAGTTTTTATTAGTTTTCATTTTTTTCTAAATACTTAGTTTTAGTATTAATTTTAGTTTTTTCATATTTTTTTAAAATCTTCCTCGCTATTCAAAGAAATCCCATACAGGACTCTGCTGCTTTCTCCCAACTTTAATCTCCATGTTGCTTGGTAGAGTGGAGACAATAAGCTGACTAAATGACAAGTGACGGAACGTAAAGTGCCGTATGGTGCTAAAATTGCTCAAGCAAAATAAAACAATTTCATTTCAATCCAACACTGACAAAGACAAAAACGAAGGGAATTTTATCCATAATTTTTATATGTTTTAGTTAGTTTTGTAAGCACACAATACAGTTTCAGTTATCTTTTTTTTAAATTATAGTTTCTATTTATTTCAGTAAAAGAAAATGTTTTTTCAGTTCTAGTTTTCGTAATTTCGTTAGATTTCGTTAACGATAATAACCTTGGGTCTGACTTGTGAAAAATGGAAAATGAGTTGAGCTAAAGAACATCAAGTTTATGACACATGAGACAGAGATGATGGTTAATGATAAGTTGATTTTGTTATTGATTTGCAGGCAAAGATTTTGGACCATGATAATGTGAACTACCTGAAGAAAATTCTGGGAGAGTTGGCCATGGTTTTAGATCAAGTGGAGGCTGAACTGGAGAAAAGGAAATTAGAGTATCAAGGTTTGTTTAAATTCTTACAAACTTCCACAAATTTGGCTTCAATTACACCTGTTAATGATGTTTTTTTTCTCCTTTTTTTTTTCATCTTATTGCAGGTCAGAAATGTGAGTTGTGGTTATGTGGACCTGAATTTACACTAGCTGATATCTGCCTCGGAGCCTTGTTGCACAGGCTCAAGTTCTTGGGACTTTCTAAGAAATACTGGGAGGATGGCAGCCGACCCAACCTGCAGTCCTTTTTTGTGCGTGTGCAAAAACGCTACGCTTTCCGCAAGGTCTTGGGCGACATCCACACGACCCTCCTGTCCGCAGTCCTACCCAACGCTTTCCGGATGGTAAAAAAGAAGCCGCCGTCCTTCTTCGGGGCGTCTTTTCTCATGGGCTCGCTGGGAGGCATGGGCTACTTTGCCTACTGGTTTTTAAAAAAGAAATACATGTAGTGAATGCCCTCTTGTTGTGTTAAATGTCTGTGTATTTGTGTGATGTTTCAACTTTTCTGTAATGTTTTATGACTGCAGGAAAACATAATGAATCTATATAGAGAACACTATTACTTACCTGGGTGAACAAAGAATATTAAAACATTCCATATTAAGAAATTCTTGACAGCACATTTTCTGGTAATCGAAGCCTTCATCGAGTTTAATTTCTGGCAACTTGCAGCTCTTGTGCCTGTAAGTCCTCATCTGAATTGTGTTGGAGGCATGCATCAGGTCCACTGATATTGAAAACGTCACCGAAAAACCCAGACAAAATGTTAAACACAGTAACACCAACAAGGGTTAACTGGCCTTTGCATGCCACTGTTATGATCATCATTCATATCTGCTCCATCAGCCTGAGGTTTATCCAGTATAACCGCAGGATGTTTCACACGTTAAACACTTTCTGATAATTGCTGTGCTGCCAGAAACTGCCAGATGAAACTTGAAGGATGGAGGCAACTTTATAAGTACCTGTACACATATACACATGTACACATGTACACATATACACAAATACACACACATGTGCGCTCAAAGTCAGTTTATTTAGAGCACCAGAAATCACACAGCACACGGTGGTCCACTGTCACTCTCTCTGTTACTGAGCAGGACTTCAGATGTTATATAGACTGTGTTAGAAAAAGTCAAACAGGTAGAAACATGGTAAATTCTGCATCTATGGCACAATAGTGTTGCATTAGGTTTAGGATGTATATATCATTGCATGGGGTTTTTCTTAATGTGTAAGCGTTTTGTGACGGGTGGACACGCCCAGAGGCAGAATTTATGATCACTACCGCATATGGAATCACAACTTTCTACACATTACGTTCCTAAAATGTAACTTTTGAAGCACCTGCACTGTACAGAGTGTTGGAGATTTATCCCTCAGCAATACTGAGCAAAGATACTCGCTGGATTTTACTGCTGTTTGTTTGTTTGTCGCTGACTCCTCCTGACAGATGCAAGATTGTTTTTACAGATAGATATTTTTAATTATACATTGTCTCGTTTATTTTTCCGTGCTGAATTTTTAATGAGCTCAAGAGGTTAAATAAGGGGAACGGGGCAGGAAAAGCTGACTCATTTGAAGAGAGTATGATGGGGAAGAAAAAAAAAAAAAAAAAAAAAAAAACCTTTTCCCCTCCAGTTAGCCTTGCCAGCTGTCTTCTTGTTTGTTGATGCATTGTACTTTACTCGCTCAACCCCTAATGGGAGCCTTTCTGCTTTTCTTTATCAAACCTTCAGGGTTGAACATGTTCTAATTCTGCTCCTGAACCTTGCGCTCTTTAGGTTTATACTCATTATGCGTGCTGGAGTTGTAAGCTTCTTTTGGTTTCAAGGCTGGTTATACAGGCATTTGTGCAGCACACTGTACAAGGACTCACAGACAGTGTTTCTCTCTGTCTGCACATACAAACACTAAGCATGTATTATATTAGAAAGGGGTCGTTTGAGGAGATACAACTGAAACAGAGCCTTCGATAACAAAGAAATGGAGACAGGATCCTCCCTGTTTCCTGCTGCAGGTGAAGAGTAGCACGCTGTAGTTGCGGTAGAGAAACACTGAACCAAAGACGATGATCAATGCTCCTTTAATATCAGCGTCTCCTTGCTGTGTCATATCTGATATTTCAGTCTGTGTGTAGACGCTGTAGCTCCTTGAGTTTCATACTTGATTTGGAGAAGGCATCCGTACTGAATGCAAGAGGGAGGTTCTTTTGATTTGTTCAGACTGTCCTTGCATTAGCAGCACTGATGTTAACAGCACAAAATAGAAGATTTATAAAATGCATTTACATTTCTTAACACTAGACATAATAAAAGGGGCACATTTAATCATAGAAATAACATAAATGTATAGTGCCGTTATTCTCAAAGCTGTTGTTTATGTTAACTTGTAGATGCTTACTCACCATTTCATTTTAATAACTGACAAACAGCAGATGACGCTGGCAGCAGAAGTGTCAAGAAATGTAATAACCAGCCGATCATTGTGAACGCTTGTACATTTTGATTGCTGCGAGCCCACCTGTTACGACTCCACTGCTTCTTCTGACCAACGTACGTCACGCTACTCGAGGGGTTGGATCTGTCCTTCTTGGATCACACAGAGAAATCAAACTGAGAAATCCTAGTTGTGATTTGTGGCCATTATATTTCACAATGGTATTTTTTATTTTTTACGTTTTATTTTTTATATTTCTATATATGCATTTATTTATGGTGCTTTTTATGATGTTTGTTCATAAGCCTTAATTTATTCAGTTGCCATCAATGAAAATAAATAATGAAAATGCAACATACAGATACTGAGTTCTAATCTTTCCCAGGCCTGGTGTGTCAAATGAGAAAAAAATCCACCTAAAATACCACCAGTAGCAGTGTGGTAGTTTGGCAAGATGCTGATAATGCCTTTTCCCTTGTAAATATTTAACAATCGGCCACAAATAGGAGATAAGTACTGGAGTCTAGTGCCAAATGTTACTCAAATGGGTACATTATACATCTGCTACAGATGTTTTGGTAGCACATTCACATTTTCATGGTCATGTAAAAGAGGACAGTAGTGTGAAATTAACTATAAATTTGTGTTTTTGATTGTTTTGTGCTTATGATTCTTTGGCCAATTTTTGGTCTATGGCACAACTCTGGAAGGTAATGTTATCTTATATAATGCCTTAATTACCAAGTATTTACTCATTATAGAGGGAAACTACTGCTGAAAAACCTCCATTATTACATATGTAGCTTGGATAACTGAAACTGTAACCTGACAATGGCTCATATAGGAAGCGTTTCTAAGAAATGGTTGCATACTTTCCCAGAAGGAAGGCTCTTAACTGAATTATTACCAAACTAAATTGTTCACAACTACACTGTACTTACTGAGGCTTTGCTGCTCTAGTTTCTTTGTTTCATCTACATATTTCCCAGCTGTAATTACCTCCAAAATATACAACAATTCACCATATTTACTAAAAAATATTTAATAGTCAGAGAACTGTAAAAAGAAGTGTTACCTCCATGTGAAACCTTGGTAAGAATACAAAATACATCATTATACTTGGTCTTTAAAACCTTTTAATAATAATTTGCATTTACAGGTCTGATTAAAATAGTTCCTGCATTGCTTATATTAATCAACCTCTAAGTCCAAACTATACATATTGTGTTGACACACAGTCCCAAGACACCAAATCATATGACACAAATGAAAATCTCTTAAAATCCTTTTAAAATAGGACAAAACATAGCTCCGCTGTTGTTACAGTGGCTGATCCTTGATCTTAAGGTAGTGTCTTATAAAAATCAGTCAATATCTACAATACATTTTTAGATCAGTGCGACTTAACAGGAGCTGTAAACATTCTCAAGTGTTCCCACTCAGAAACCTAAAAACAGCAATTACTCACTTTCATTTATGAGTAAAGGCATAACAAGGCAACAATCTGGGTGACAAGTAATAGTGTAACACAGAGGCTGAAGCTGGAAGGTGAATTAGCGCTTTGCTTTTATCTCAAGATTGCCAGGAGTCATTCTCAGAACAGCTGCCAGCCACTGCAGAAAAAAATGCAAGCCAGTCATCCTGAACAAATGACCTTTGTGAACGGAGGGAATAACTTTAAATAGCATGAATCACTTGGACCCAGTAAATGAGAACATCCAACTGTAAAGAGTTGAGGTGAACAGAACAGATGTAATATTGGCAATGATGTTATTAAAAAAAAAAAATTAAAGCAGCTTATGCATGTTATTTCTGTTCTTTTGGCTGGCGCTGAGGAGGGAGTCCTGGTGACAAAGGCTTTAAATACCACACTCGATATGTCAGGTACCACCCTAACAGGCCACACAAAGTCCCTAACAACTTATCAAAGAGGGTATGGAAGTAAACAGAAGTACATGCAAACATCCACACCCACAGGATTACGATAAAATTCAGTGCCACATACAGCAGATTGAGAACCATCCTGGGTAGAGGCGATAGGCTGGCCATCTTCAGGGAACCCATGGGTGCTGTCTCCTCCACGATGAAGAGAGCAGAGTAGGCCAGGATGAAGGAGTGTCCAGAGATGTCATAGCCGATCCAGTGGAAGCCAGCCCGCCTGCAGCTGGCTTTGGAGGAGAACTCCTTAACAACATCCATGGTGTTAGTTTGAAAACATGAACCTGTAGCGTCCTCTATGTAGAAGAAGGTCTCAGTGCAGATGTACCAGATGGCTGTGGCAACCACTAGAGACAGCAGCCGTTGGCCCAGAAAGGACACGCTCCTGCTGAAGGATGAGTTGGAGAGGAGGAGGAAGGGGGTCAGCAACAGCAAGGTCCAGCCCCAGGACACTTTGACGAAATACCTGCAAGAGGGACAAAGCAGTCAGCTGCAATTCTACAAAAGCTTTTTCTTAATGACATTGAACTTGCTTCTAAATTGTAACTTCTGACTTGCAAGTTGAAGAAATGATGAACAGCCTGTTTTTTTTATCTACCTCTTTATGAAATTTTAGGTAAAATATTTCTGACACTCATCCGAACCTTGTCTGAAATTATCTAGATACAGAAAAAAAAAAAAACATGAAATTTACTGTTTTGCAAGCTGACAAATAAGTTGAAAGTTTAAAATAACTTTTTTAGCCTCTCTGGTCCGGACTTCTCAGATTTGCAAACCAAATTTGCAGGTCTTATTCCGCTTCCAGACTATGGTTCTTTCCAAACAGCCAGTCATTTGTTGACTCAAGAAAGATGGTTTCAGGCAAGACTGCAGTGAACAATGGTTCAGTTCATTTACAAAAACAATGCAAACACACTGTTGGAACAGACGAAGTAATGCAAAGGCTGTCCTTGGTTCAGATATTCTGCTGTGAAATCTCTATAACAAATTATAGATCTACACCTAATGTGTCCTAGATGGGGTAAGAAGGAAAAATGTGAAAAAGACTTTTTACAGTTTACATTTACAAATAAAATTACAGCTTCATAAATTTGGCTAGATTCTGTGATTGAAATAATCTGTGCCAGAACTGATAATGTTAAGTAAAGAGTTTTTTCATGTAGATCCGGTCTATTTCAGGCTAGACTCTAAAAAACCTGTTGACTGTCCCTTTTCTGCGTTTACACAATAGATTAATAGAATTAATTTAAAAATCAGTTTCAGGAGACACTGAGGCGTCACATGAAATGTCACTGATGCTACGACAGTATAAACAGGTGGAAGGAAGAGACAATAACCAAACCTTTGATCTAAATAATTTTTATTCAGTACAACAACACAGATCAGAACATTCAACCATAAGCCTGCTTTAGTTGATTATACTCTTATCCTCTAGCTAAGCTAACAACACTTTGAGCTTGACTTACACATTTAACACGTTCCTGCTGCTGCTAAAATATGTATGTGGGACGACTTCCAGCTCCTTCAGACATGACCCCACGACTGAAATAATGATAAATGTCCAGGGGAAGTATCTTCGGATGGGTGGTATTCTCCACAAAGACACCAAATTGTCCACAATGACATCCACCGTCGCCATGTTGACATAGAGTGACCGGTAGGAGCCCCTCTGACGTCATTACCGTTCAACCAATGAGACGTCAGGACCTTGAGCGTCTTCTTCTCCTCTGCTTTTAATCGCTGAATTATGGGACATTGCGACTCCTACTGTATACTGTAGATACGCACCTGCTTTAAACAATTTAATTTCCTTATTCAGTGATGGATTACAATAAAATAAAATTAGTCAGAGTATTTATTAAAACTTTTGAATTGATGAATCTGTCAATATGTTAATATGCTGAAAAGTATGTAATAAAAATTTTAACAATACAGGATGGGGAAGCAAAATTTACAATGAACATTTAGTTGTTTTTTCTCAGCAGGCACTACGTCAATTGTTTTGAAACCAAACATATATTGATGTCATAATCATACCTAACACTATTATCCATACCTTTTCAGAAACTTTTGCCCATATGAGTAATCAGGAAAGCAAACGTCAAAGAGTGTGTGATTTGCTGAATGCACTCGTCACACCAAAGGAGATTTCAAAAATAGTTGGAGTGTCCATAAAGACTGTTTATAATGTAAAGAAGAGAATGACCATGAGCAAAACTATTACGAGAAAGTCTGGAAGATATTATTAAAGAAGAATGGGAGAAGTCATCACCTGAATATTTGAGGAACACTTGCACAAGTTTCAGGAAGCGTGTGAAGGCAGTTATTGAGAAAGAAGGAGGACACATAGAATAAAAACATTTTCTATTATGTCAATTTTCTTGTGGCAAATAAATTCTCATGACTTTCAATAAACTAATTGGTCATACACTGTCTTTCAATCCCTGCCTCAAAATATTGTAAATTTTGCTTCCCCACCCTGTAATATATCATTAATCCTAAACATTTTGGCCCCTCAGTGCTATGTCACAGTACTTGAATGGAATGTTGTCCTGCTGCTGCTGGAAATAAAAAAACAATATGAATGAATGAGAATTTAGATTTCATTTTTCATTTGTTTTGATATAATGTTAACATCAAATTAAAATGCATAAAATAGGTGAAAAAGTCTGAAATAAACAGAACACACCAAAAATACATTTATAAATAATAATAAAAATAATAGAAATACTGAAATACTTCACTAAAAGAAACATTAAATCAACATCCCCCCACCCCGAAATCATATAATTGTGCAACTGCTATTTATATTATGTTGATGTAGTAATTAATTAAATCACTTTGTAGCTTTAAATTAAAATAGTAACTAAAAATTAACTAGACTAAAAATAATTATTTCTAGTCTTATAAATATATATTTGCATGCCCACACAAATTTATTGATCCAATTAAATACAGTGAGAAAAAAGAAGTGAGCTTTCTTTCATATACACTGTGATGTGTTTGTTCTTGTTAAATAATTGCTGCCAAAGACTGTCACAGGTATGTACTTTTTTCAAGGTAATCTGATGAACACTGTGTTCAGAAACATGACATATCTATTTGTAGTGTTGTAGTGTTTGTGGAGGAGGAACAGCAGATTATAGAGATAAGTGGGAACTGGTATAGACGATGGAGCTCACAACAACTAATGCTGTTCTTTATATACGTCTGTTATATATAAAACTTTATTATCTATAAACAAACACCTATGGCTACAGAATAACACAATATAACAACTACAACCATTCTGATTGAACATAAATATTTCAGAAATGAAGATTTTGCAAATATAGTGTAAAGAACCAGCATTGCAAAAGTTAATCATCTGATTAATTAAATTCTGCGATTTTCTTAAATTTGAATATTTTATATTTTCTTACATCCTCTATGTGATTAGACTGATTGTCTTTGTCTTGCGGATGAAACAAGATATTCAGGAGCCTTTGTGAAAAACTTTTCACCATTTTCTGTCATTTTATTGATCAAAAGACAAACTTTATTCTTAAGAAAATAAATAATCAGTTAGTTGTAGCTCTTCTGAGAACCGCGGAGCTGACATTTTCATTCAGAGAGAACCCATTGTTCTGCTCACGCATTAATTCTTTTCTTTTTATAGACTGTGGTGAATCGAGGCTCCTCCTCCAGACAACAGTTCCCTTTTTACTCTCTGTCGTGTTTGCTTAGGCAGAGCCAAACCATGAGGCATTTGAATGTAAAGCAGCAGTCACGGTGTCTGGTTTCATGGATGACCTCGATACGAGAGGCCAGATACAACCACAAACATGATTTGGACACATGAAGACCCATTGTCTGTGATGCTGCAACTAAAAGAAATCCAAAGCAGTAACTGTAGTAGCATTAACGGTGTTGTTGGTAAATCATTACCATTATTGTTAGACTTATAAATGTCCCCTAGTTGCATCTTGAATATAGAACAGAGTATGTCCTTTTTGCACTGTGATTTTCATGCCATGTCTGGTGTTTTGCTGATTGTTGTTCAAGTATTTAGGTCAGAATGCAAACTCAAAAAGCATTGAAATGAGATGTTTTTACACGACAACACACACATTTCACCAAATCGTATTTTATGAGGACAAATATGACCACATACATAATAAAATATTAACACTGCTCAAGCTTTTTACCTGTGTTATTGCTGTGATGCAGATATTCCACTATGGAAATACCAAATGGAAACACTGTTCAGGTTTCTGCAGGATGAAAATCTCAAGCAAATATGAGAAAAGTGTTGAAACACTAGAAACTCTCCTGCAGACATGGTAGGGTTGATCAGCAACCAAGGAATGGAAAATGTAGCTGTGAATTATTAAAAGGAAAGTTCTTTGACTGTTTAACTGACAATAAACTGTACCTTTTGTTCTAATATTTGCTGTCTTGTGTTGTCAAACTGTAGCCAGCATATTTGTTGCAAAAGTTATCTGCACACGCATTATTACAGAAAAAGTATGAAGAAAATTACATGGAAAAAAATCTGATTTTATTAATTAAGTGCAACACTGACACTCCAGCATATATCTGGGACAAAAAATATCCCCTGAATACATTATTTCACTTTTAAAAGACATTTTAAACTGTATTTGAGAGACAAGAAAGAGTGTGACCATGAAATAGGATGAGATCGAGTCTTGTGCAATATACTTATATTTGTGTATAGAGATTGTTTAGATTTAGTGTATCCTTAAAATAGAGCACTTGAATGTTTCTGCTCAGTATTTTGTATAGGCTAATGGTGTGTGCAATAAAGATAGATTTTGAATTATTTTGTGCTAAATGTCTGGGCTAACATTGTCTGTGTTGCATTTTATGGTATCTGTATTTGACCCTGTATGTATTTTGTATGTTTTTGTGTAACTTCAACCTCCTGGGAGGTCTACAGATGGAAATTTGCCTTAGGCTGTAATTTGGCATATTTACATTTTTAAAAAAATGTTCATTAATATACATTGTTCCTCCTTTTCTTAAAAAAAAAAAAAAATTCTTTCATTCATTTTCTGAGGCTGCTTTATCCTCACTAAGGTCAAGGGGGTTGCTGGAGCCTATCCCAGCTACTTAAATAAATAAATAAATAAATAAATAAATAAATAAATGCATTTACTATTATTTAGACACAAAGCATTATATATTAACTCAACAAAATGTTACACTTGATTATATAATGACACCTGCAAATTACTAATCTGGTGATTTTTGTAATGCAAAGCCTGAACGCATTAGAAATATAATAAACTCACGCATAACTTATGTCAAATAATTGAATATAGTGGTGGTTATTACAAAATGCAGGACATGTAATATGTAATATGTAAGGACATGTTTATGATGAAATGACATAAATAAGGTGCATTAAGTAGTAATCATCAAAAAAAGATGTTTTTATCTGTACTCATTCAAGCCAAACTAAATGTCACAAACTTTCACATTATAGTCAACTGTGATCTGTATCTAAATAGTTACATGAAAGCAGAGACAAGATTAACTTTGTAACAGGTATATTTTGCAAATAACTCTGGGATCTGTAAAAAAAAAAAAAAAAAAAAGTAAAAGTGAAGTGTGCATTTTGCAAAAAACACTGTAATATAGCTTTTTTTTTTTTTTTTTTTTACAAAATGCTGGGGAATGTATTATTTATGTGTCAGATTATGACAAAGTTACAAGTTTTATTACATAATTGTGAGTTTTTATTTTTTATTTTTTTTATATATATAATTCATTGTATCAGTCCTTAGTTCGGGCTTATCATCAGAAATAAACACATTGTTCAGGTTTCTTTCACTGTAACTCTGATTTAAGAGCTGAGGTGAAACTACTGCAGCTGTGGTGAGCTAAATTATATTCAGATGATTTCCTCTGACCTCACACACAGCTGTTGGAGCTTTGTTTTATGTTCCTCTTGGGATAAACGCTGAAAGCCACCGGTTGCTCCTCCTCACCTTTAAAGTGGTCAAGGTCACAGTGAGCTTCAGTCTGCAGCAGAAACCAGACAGATGATGTCATGCTGCAGGGTCGAGGGGTGGACTTTGGAAAAAAAAAAAAAAACATTTGGTTTGACCTATTTTAGACTGTCCCATAGTATCTGTCTCTGCTCTTACATGTTCAGGAAATTAAGATTCACCTACATGGAAAAACCCACTATTTGTCAACAACAGTGCATGATTTTAAAGTGAAAACTATGAGTTATAATCCATTCATGTAAATATCAGTCTTAATTATAGCATTTCTATGACGGTGATCATATTTATAGCTCTCAGTATCACCATAATTAACCCATAAAGACCCAAACATCCATCATCGTCCAGAACAATGTACTAATCTTAAATGTTTAAGACCTTTTGATCCACTAATCATACATGTAAATAACTGATTTAAAATACAGTTATTCATCTTTTCATGGTCATCAGATATGACTCATTTAGACGTTCAGAGGCTCTGTAGTTACCATGGAAACACCATCATCATCTACAACATTGATTCACCAGTAACACCCATGGAGTTGGATCAATGACAGTGGATGGAGACACTTGGTATTTGTTCAGCTAATGATACATTTTGCTGAAAAAGTCACTTACTCCTCCGTTTTCTTTGTTTCTGATATAATAACCTTTGAATTTACTCAGAGATTTTATGAACATTTACATGATCCGTAGATTAAATATGGAAAAATACCTGATTTTTACCGAAAAAATGAAAAAAAAGAGAATAATATTACAATAAACGGTGTTAAATCACAACTATAGAGAAAATTTCATTTGTGAGCTGCCACAAAAGTCACACCGAGTCTTTATGGGTTAAGCTAAAATACAAATGTTCAATAAAAATATGTACAATATATACACAGGATGCTTTCATGTTCAGCCAGTGCTGTATAAGTACTGTACATACAGTACTGAACAATGTCATTTAACATGTGACTCCTTGTATATAGTCACTGATAATACACTAAGCATTTTTAATTGTAATAATATTAATTTCTGTTTTTATTTACTTATTTTAGCCTCATATTCTACTGTGCAAGAATGTATAGCAGACATGAATGTCACTGTTTGCTGTAACTGCTATGTTTTATCCTGTACATCTGACAATAAAACCTCTTGAATCATATATCCTTCTTTTTGTGTGAGAAAGTTTCTAAATTTACTTTCCAGCTGCACTGCCTGACCTTTTCATTTCCACCTTGTTTTGTTACTACCGGGGGGGTTCCACCATTTTTAATCTACACGCCTGCGAGTTCTGAGTCAAACATGTTGCCTTCTGTTTCACCATTCGTCAGCCTGTCTGTACACAGTCTCATGTGTGATGGATCTGTTTTATATTTCTGCTCAGCATTTCTCCCCCCCTTTGATGTGTGATGATAGAAATATTAACTACGTGACAGAACTGACATGGATGTGACCACTGCTAAATTTAAATGTTGGATCCTAGAGTACAAGGCCTGCTTTCACCACAGTTACTTATGCTTCCTCATCCATCCAGCTTACCTAACCCCTCCCTCAGTGAGATCACTACATTATATATGTTGCCCATGTCACTCATTGGAATAATAATAAATTCAAAGGCAGAAATACTGACAGAGATCAAGAGGGGGTTCATGGTTATTGGAGATTATTCCTCTGGAGGAATGGAAAAGCAAACTGGTCAAGCTCAAAGATCAACAACAAGATGTGACCTTGGGTTTCTAGTGAACTTCCAGTGCTTTTGACCCTCTGGGAGCCAAAGGGCCTCTCAGACTCTTTGATGGAGCCCTCTGTGCATTTTAGACACACAGACACAAGTCTAACAGCCTGTGTGGAAGTATGCCGCAAATCTCTGAAGAACTTTGACTTCAGATCGTTTACCTGAGGTGGATTCAGCCTTAATCAGACTTTCCACAAATGGCACTGTTGACCATAAAGCTGGAATAAAATATTTTTTTTACCACTTCTTATGAAATGACTGTGACAATACGGTTTATTCTTGATAGATTAAGAGTAACTGGAACTCAGAATATAGTCATTGCACTTGGTCGAAAGTGATACTGGTGTGTATAATACATAAAGACCCAATGCTCTAGTGTCAGTTCCCAAATGAATTTTTTTCTATTTCTACCTTTCTTAACAGATTTATCACCACTTTTTTTTTTTTAATATATTATCCTCTATATTTTGCATTTTTTGGTGTAAATCATGTATATTCCTATATCTAATTCACATGATCATGCAGATGTTCATGCAAACTCAGAGTAAATTCAAAGCTAATTATATCAAAACAGAGAAAAATGAAGAAAAAGTTACTTTTTCAGCAAAGATATTGCTAACTGAATGTAAAAACAAGTGCCTCCATCTACTGTCATGGATCCAACTCCACAGGTTTTACTGGTGAATCAATGTTGTAGAAGATGACAGTGTTTCCACTGTAACTACGGAGCCTCTGAACATCCAAATGGGTCATACTTGATGACGGTGAAAAGATGACAACCTGCATTTTGCACCTATTATTTACATGTATTGAAAGGATTAATGGATCAACAGGAATTAAACAGTTTATATTTGTAGATGGTTTGTGTCACCGGTGGCTGTTTGAGTCTCTATGGGATAAATAAGAATAAAAAAGTGGAATGTGTCTGAAAAATGAAATTATTCCAACTTTATTGGCAACAGTGTGTAGAGAGGCCTGTAACCCGCATTAATCATGATATCAATTAATACAATTTATTTACGGGATTTTATGATGATTTATGTCATGTACTTGTAACTGGTGATAATGGTGATGTATTTATTTTTTACTATTTCCTGCACCGACTTTGCAAGTACCACAAATCAAGACAATGACTGTGTTTGTGTTTTCCATTAACAACCCCAAAGCAACAATTCTATGATTTTCAGACCTGGTTTCAAGGACAGGAGGTGCTGAATTACCTCTGCAGAAATACCTCTGCATTTACACTACCTGGTGAAAAAAACAAAAAAGTAAACTAAACTCGTTAAAAACGCACAAGAAAAATGTTCCAGTGATTATCCAATGGACGGATTTTACCCATTTGTAGTTGTAGTTTCTGGTTTTTGTGAGACACCTATATGTTCCAATTATTTATATGCAATAAACAAGTTAATTTGATCGTTTTAAGCTTTATTTTGACCAAATAAATATTCAAGTGTGGCCTTAAAAGCCTTAATGAACAGCTACAGTTCATTTTCCCTCTGTAACGGTACTATAGACTCTTGGCCTCCAGACAAACTAGCCACATTTGCTCTTGGCCAGTTGATTTTTCTTTCTGACCTTGCGATCCAGTTCATCCCAGAGCAGATCAATAGGATTTGGGTCAGGTGGCTGAGCAGGCAATAATACCCCAGTTGGCTGCTTTCTCTCTAAATAACCCTTACAGAGCTTGAATGTATGTTTGTTGTGTTGAAGTATCGAATTCTAGCCATGCTTTATACATTGGCCTGTTTTTCATTGTCTTTCATGCATCAGTGCACGCCATATTAATTTATTACCCTGCCCACTGAAGGGGAGGCAAGGGGTATTGTTTTTGGTTCAGTTTGTTTGTGTGTTTGTTTGTTGACACTCTAGCAGCAAAAGTATTGGTTGAATTCATACTAAATTGGGTTTATAAATTGCCAGTGACCCAGAATAGATGTCATTACATTTTAGTAAAAGTAGGTCAAAGTTCTAATTTTCTATGAATTAAAAAAAAAAAAAAAATTAGCAAAATTTCAAATGTCCATAAAAACATCAGTTTTGTTTCAATTTACTTCAAACTTGACACATATGTATAGAGACAATTGATATGCTGACATCAGCACGTGCATAGACATGATGACGTCAGCTGGATCAATGCCAAAATAGGTTATAATATGTGCGGGGGGTGGGGGGTTGTTGTGCCTGGCACCACTTGTTTTCAATGTGTTTATTAAAGTATTTAACCTACATGTCTATAATGAGGTAGTGTGTTCATCAGTCCTGAATGAAACATGACACAGTTGAATCTATTTCATTCCAAAATCTACTGTTGTTGCCTAATTTCAGGAATATTGATCTTTTCACACCAACATCTGCATTTTCATATCTGTTTGGTCAAAATAAATCTTCATACTGTTAAATTACAGTGTTTGTTGCATATAAGTAAAGGGTCATGCATGTGGGCACTGTATGATTACAGTGGGTTATAAAAAAATGTTTTTTGCAAGTTGTCTAGGTTTTTTCAACTGAATTAGGACCATTTTGCACCGCTAAATCCAAAAATGACATCTGTTTTTCTCAATCAGGTCAGGTTTTTTTGCTAATTTGATTTTGAAAAATTTGATCTTCTCACAAAATTGATTACATTTTTGTAACTTTATCAGTTGATTTTTTTATATAGTTCTCACCCAAAATAGGTTTTAAGAGAAAAAAAATCATTTTCTAACAGGATTCCTGTTAGGTACAATGGTGTATTCACCGCAGATGTAGCAGAATACGACAGGCTTATTTTTACAAGATCTTCTAGTCGAAGCCATTTCATTCACCTGTAATATTAAAAAAACCATTAATCATAAATTGGCAAAAGTAAAATCTTCAGAACTCGTTTATTGCAAGAAATATGAAAGAATTTTGTATCGTATGATGTAAAAAAGGCCCATAAATGTAAGCAAAAATGTTAAAAAGCCAATATGTAGCATAGTTCAGAAAGTTGACCTGACTGAGCAAAATTAATGTGATTTTTGGATTCAGCACACCAAAATTATCCTAAATCAGCTCAAAAAACTTAAACAATAAATTTGTTGTTGACCAGTGTTATATCACACTTTGCTAATATACCTTTGTTTAAACTTTTAATATACCTTTGTTTAAATGTTTGTTTAATCAGGAAAACACCCATTGAAGGTATCTCACTGAACATAATGATCCAGCAGCACATTTAACCCTTAAAGTATAGAACTATGTTTGGGGCAACTTCCGAATGATTTTTTTTGGGTCCATTTTCTTGTATTTTTTTAGTGAAAATCAGTCATTTTCCTATATCTAATTTTCTAATCTCAGGTTATTATATCAAAACAGAAAAAAAAAAAGAAGACGAAGTGACTTATACAGCAAAATATATCATTAACTAAACATAAAAACAAGCATCTACAACCACTTTCATTTGTTATTTACTGATGAATCAGTGTTGCAAAAGATGATGTGTCTCCATGTTCACTGTGGAATCTCTTAATGTCCAAATGAGTCATATCTGTAGCTGGAATTCAGAGGAACTACATGTTATGTGAATTACAATGCTAGTGGTCCAAAAGTTATTAAATGTGTAGATGTTTTAGGTTAGTTGTGGTTGTTTAAATCTTTTAAGCTTAACCAGGTTTCATTCATGAATACCACAAACAGCAAAATAAATAGTAGGATTATACAATGCCAAATGCAATCAATGCATATTTGTGTAAATTACCAAAATAGATTATAAAATAGGTCATTTCAAGTCACTTTAAATGAATACAGTGGGACAAGTAGACAGGGCAGTGAACTTCATAGACTGACATATACTGTATCATCAAGTTGTGTCAATATATCATTTTATCGCCTGTTTATACAAACGTAGATGCAACAGTTCCTCATCTATAAAAAAATAAAAATGATTTGCACTAATGCTGGAATGCAAGAGTTCCCTTTATCTTCTTTAAATGCTACAGAGGACAGAGTTTATTGGTATAATGTTATAGTTCATAACATTTCCATCGCTCTAATGCAGTCCACACAGCAGACGTTTGGGTTTGGGCTCATTGGTGATTTATGGGCATCAGCACATGAGTAAATAATTTCATAATCACATCAATCTATCATTTGATCCCGCAGCTTTTGCTTCATGTCACAGTTGTTCCAGTGTCTCAGTCTGATCTCTGTTCAGAATCTCTTTGACCCCAGTCTCAAAGTCTCAAAGCCGGGCCGGTCCGTGTACCTTGGCAGGGTCCTGAGTCTCCTGCTCAGTATATTACAGCAGGACCTGGGGCCCAACAGCTGTTATATGCATTCTTCACCACACTGCCCAGAAATGCCCCAAGGGAGGCTTCTGAAAACATTTGATTGTGTTTTATTGAAAGAAATAGAGGTCAGGGTGCAGGCAAAACATCTGGACCAACCTCTCCTGTACATGCAATTTAGAATACAAAAAATATATATATTTCCCCGTCTATTATCCAGTAAATTTAACACCTCTTTAAGGACACCTTATGCTATTTCTTATAAGATTCTTACCTTTACACTTGAAGATGGACAGTAAAATATGTAAAGTATGTTGTTCCTGTTGCAAATTAATTTTCTGTGGTTTTGATTTTCTCTCACTTTTTAACTTTGCATGATGATTACACAGAGGAACCTGAATCAAACAGCTCCCTGAGGTTTCTGTGTGTGCGCTGGAGGAAAAAAGCATGCAGGAGGTTTTGTGTGCATCAGAAACTGTCTTGGCTCAGTTAAAATTTCCAGTCACGCTTGACAAATGGGCTTGTTTGCGAAGGCTGGCGTTGGAGTGAGGGTCTCGTCTGCTCTGCTGCTCGTCTGGCTCTGTCGGCTCAGTGAGAGGATCCACAAATGAAGGTACGACGCTCATATTTGTGCTTGTTTCATCCCTTTAAACTAAGAGAAATTGAACAGACTTTTGCCATCTTATTGCAGATTATTTTCAGTTGCATATATAAAACCCTTCTTAATCTTATGTCTTGATATAAAAAATCCTGCTCCAGCTTCAATCCACAATAGCAGACAGTTTTATAGGGAAAGTTTATGTAAAGATAGGCACTTATGTAAAGTGAAAAGGAAATTAAATTAAAAAGGAAAAATGCATGAAGGCTGGTGCAGTCACTGTCGTGATATATTCTTGATATATTCATTTGAACTCATTTAAATGAAACAATCAAAGGAATGATTTCAGCTACATGTATAACTCTTCTTAATGTGTCCCTGAGGTCTTGATATAAAACTATCTCTTCAAATCAGAATAACAGACAGGTTTATAGCTCTGTAAAGTCTATAACAAATTGTTCAGTGCTTACCATAGAAAGAGGGAAAGATAATAAAGTGCTGTAAGTACAATTGAGACATTGAGACAAGTCATTAAAATAAAAAGTTAGGACGTTAAAAATGGGATTTGAACAAAATCTAATTTATATAATGTATCAGTAAACTCATGTTTCTCTTCAGATCGTATAAAAGTAAAATATATTTGCTGGAAAATTGGCAAGCTGAGTTTGTGCAGGATTGTGGACAAACTGCACATAGCAACATCATTAAAGCATGATTGATTGAGATGAGTTTCACAGAGATGAATACTATCTTGAAGACAATATTCTCTACAACAAAACCTCTTGCCACATTTGAGCATTTTTACAATATGCATGACAAACGTTATGCAAACCTAAATGCACAGACAGTAAATCAAATTAGAAGAAAGAAAGAAAAACAACCTAGAAAAAGGAAAGGTAAAGATAGATAGATAGATAGATAGATAGATAGATAGATAGATAGATAGATAGATAGATAGATAGATAGATAGATAGATAGATAGATAGATAGATAGATAGATAGATAGATAGATAGATAGATAGATAGATAGATAGATAGATAGATAGATAGATAGATGCAGTCACTGCTTCAGTTTATTAATTTTGATTTCAGACAATTAAAAATAATTTCACCTCAATAACAATGTAATCATTTTTCCCTCTGTTACTATGGAAGGGGAATAACTGGTGCAATGAACTGAATTCACCTTTTATGTTTCAAGATTTTACAACCTTTCATCCACTCTTCATCTCTGTTGTATTCATAATCTATATTTTATTCTAGAATACAAATCATTATTAAGATTCCCTCTTGTCAGAGGTTTCACTCCTTCATCCTTCGTCCTCAGGGGTTTTCAGGGCCGTGGTGCTGCAGCCTGCTTCATGTTGCTCAGATGGGATCTGCTGTGGTTCAGCTCCTGTTGGCTGCCACCCTGTGGTCGACACCCACCGTGGCTGTGCTGTCCAACTCCTCTGAGCCTCTAAATGTGACCAGAGCTGGAGCTGAGACGGCGACATCCTTCAGAGAAGGAGCTCTAACAGGAGGAGCAGGAGTCGGTGCTCCTCACAGCAGACGGAGGAGAGCCATTTCGTCCAAAGAGATCAACGCTCTGCTGGATTATCACAACAGAGTGCGGTCCCAGGTCTTCCCCCCTGCAGCTAATATGGAGTATATGGTGAAGAAACACTGATAAAGATGGTTTCACTACAGCAGATACTATGAGTACAAACTGAAAAACCACCTCTGATCAACTTGGATGTATATTCATAATTCAAGAAATTCAAGAAGTTTTATAGTCATTTACACAGCAAAAACTCAATGGTTTCTTACTGTCTGAGTTTCCTTCACACAACTGAAATAACAACTGAGCTAAAATAAACGTAACCCATAAAGACCCAAACAATCACCACCAACCAAAAGCATCTACCAACCTAAACTGTTTAATACCTGTTGATCCACTAATCCTATCAATACTCTGTAGTTACCATGGAAACACCGTCATCTTCTACAACACTGGTTCACCATGAAACCCCTTAGTGTTTGATTAATGACAGTGGATGGAAACACTTGGTTTATGTTCAGTAAATGGTATATTTTTCAGGAGAAAGACAGTTTTTCCTCAGTTTTCTCTGTTTTTGACATAATAATCATCAACTTTAATCTGAGCTTTAATGAACATTAACATGATTAATAAATGAAATATAGGAAAATACATAATGTTCACTGAAAAAACGCAAAATATAGAGGTTAATATAATAAGTGCTGATAAATCACTTAAAAAAAGGTTCAGTAAAATTAATTTGGAAACTGCTATTAAAGTAGCAGTGGGTCTTTATGGGTAAAGAAAACTAAGCAAGTATGTAGAAAACAGTGGAGTGCAGTCAAAAATGTAAAATTCAGTTATTTGTTCAATACTGTCACAGTGGTAAGAAATACACCATGTGCAATGACTGTTTATATTGTACAAATATGCAAAGGATATGCACAAATGTCACAATTATTTGCAGATTTGGCATTGAGATCACACATATTTAGATATTCAAAACTGTAATTGTGCAGCTCGAATTACTGAGGGACGCTGAAACAGTTAAATACAGTTTGATAATCAACTTATTTAATTTCAGATTTTAACCAGTTTCAGGATAATATATAAAAAAAAAAAAGATCTTCAGGTTATCATTTAGTGTTGTGACAACTAATTCCAGCACAAACTGTTTCATGAAAGATGCTTTTATGGTGGATGTGTATTTTCTTATTAAAATATTTAAAGTGAAGGAACTCTCCTTTTACATTTACAGCTCTGGGATGAGGGTCTGGCTAAATCAGCTGACTCTTGGGCATCACGCTGCGTTTGGGATCACGGTCCATCACAAGCCATGAAATATTTGGGCCAAAACTTGTCGGTCACTTCAGGAAGGTAAAGACTGCAGAGAATCACTTCTAAACTCATTAAAGTGCAAATATTCATGATACATTATGACAAATTACATGTACTAATAGGGATGGTTGCTATGTGTTACCTGTGTCAGATATCAGTCCATCACTGATCTGGTTCGGTCCTGGTATGAGGAGAGGCATCACTTCTCTTACCCGAGCAGATGCAGTGGGTCTGTGTGCTCCCACTACACTCAGGTAAGGTTGGTTCTACTTTGCAAAAAAATTATTTTCATGCCATCCAATGCTGTATTATGGTGTAAGTGGTAAATATGGTTTTGCATGGTCACTTACTAAACTAAATATTAGAGACACACAGATAAATCAGTTGAATAGTATTGGGCTTTATTATTGAAGCAGATGGTGTTAAACCGACTGCAGTAACTGAAGTTTATGTGCTGTTTTTTCTAAATATTGTTTCATAATATGTATAATTGAATTGAATGTCATTCAAAGCTATTAAAATGAAGGCCTTTAAGACTTTAATAGTTTGGTTCTACTGGTCTACAAGTGAAATGCCTCCAGAAAGTGTAACCGCTGTTACCAGGTTTGAACCACTATTAAAGAAAAATTAAGTCGAAAATGTTGGTTGGCTGCAGTCTTGGGTCAAAATGTGAAATTGAGAAAATAGGTTTTAGTTTAAAGGAATGTTTGTCTCAGAGCAAAACACTGTCTACACATTACTATGCATTCACTTTACAGATTCTTTCTACTGGAAGATTAATAAATCTATTGCATAAATGTACATAAACTAATATATACAGTGTGTGAATAACGTCAGCTAACCAGCACTTTTGACATTTGTTTTTCAATTATCTTATTAAAGTATGTATTCTTAGGCAGATAATTTCTTAAAAAAAAAAAAAAAAAATCATAGATCAGTGTACTTTCTACATATTTCTTTGTCTCCTCGGAACAGATGTTTAATAAATTACAAATAAAGCAAAATAAATAAACTGCCAAAGTTTTATTGCCCCTGAATTTCCTACTTGAATCCCCACTAAATATGCAATATGTCAGTATCTTTGGTAGACCAAAAGGTTAAGAGTTTCATTGTTTTCCCTGGTGGAAAGGGGAAACATTTCTACAAAAATTAACAACTAGAAAATGCAACTATTACAAGAAGTGACAAGAAGCAGAAGTACATGAAAGCCACTCCAGTAATAATAAAAGCTAATATGAAGTCTTTTAATGAACAGATCCTTAATCAGAGTGTGTGAGGGATCTGAATGTGGACAGATGAACCTCTGAGCATCAGACTGTGTTCTGTGGATTTTTGCAGATGGTTTGGGCGAATACAAACAGAGTGGGATGTGCTGTCAGGAGGTGCACCAACATGTATGTGTTTGGGAAAACATGGAGGGAAGCAACGCTGCTGGTCTGCAACTATTCAATAAAGTAAGAACATGTGGTATTATGTCATGTGTAATGTCGTCTGCTCAGCCTCACACATGTACTGTTAATATATCAGAAAGTCACCACATTAGTTTGATAATTACACTATTGCTCATCAAATTGGAAAGATTCTGTTTCAGACACATTCCTCTTTTATTTCTATTTATACACATCATTAATCACCTATAACTGAGAGCAATAATTACATACTGAGTCCCAGTTATACTTTATGTATCGAGAATAAATCATATTGTCACAATGATTTCATGAGAAGAGGTAAAAATACTTTATTCCAACTTTATGGGCAACAGTGTATATTATTATTATTATTATTATTATTATTATTATTATTATTATTATTAACCCATAAAGACCCAGTGCTACTTTAATGTCAGTTCTCAAATGAATTTTTCTATTTAACCTTTCTTAAGTGATTTATCACCATTTATCATAATATTATCCTCTGTATTTTGTATTTTTCCAGTGAAAATAAGGTATTTTCCTATATTTAAGTTACTCATCATGGAGAAGTTCATAAAAATTCAGACTAAAGTTGATGGTTAATATATCAAAGAACAGAGACAACTGAAGAAAAGGTGACTTTTTCAGCAAAGAAATTAATAACTGAACATAAACCAACTATCTCCAGCCACTGTCATTTATCAAACTCCACGGGTTTTACCAGTGAATCAATGCTCTAGAAGATGGAGGTGTTGCCATGTTTACTATGGAGCCTCAGAACGACCAAATGGGTCATATCTGATGACCATGAAAAAATAACAAACTGTATTTTGCACCAATTATTTACATGTAGTGTTACGATTAATTGAACAGCAGTTATTCAACATTTTAGATCAGGAGATAGTTTTGGTCACCAGTGGCCATTTGGGTCTTTATGGGTTCAACTTTGTTTCTTTATTTCACCAGTAATTCACTTAAATACATGAGATTTATTAAAATTATGAAAAAAGCAGCACAAAAAACACACAAGTTTAGTAAGTTTCCATTTCTTTTATTGATCATTTGCCATATAAGAGAAAAACATACACTTTTTGACTGCGTGTGATAAAAGAAACGAATACAGACACAGAGACCTATAACTATATATCACTACCGCTATAAAAAACAAATCATAATGTCAGCATGTTTGTGTTTCAGGGGGAACTGGGTTGGAGAAGCTCCTTATAAAACTGGGAGGCCTTGTTCTCTCTGTCCATCCAGTTATGGAGGCTCTTGCTGGAGAAACCAGTGTTCACCAAACACAAAAACCAAAAGACTGAACAGATAAACAACGCTGTAAAAATATGATTAAATCACGAAAAGACCTTCATAGTCAAAGTGGAACCGACAAGCATGTTTTTTAATCAGAAGAATTCTATTTTTATACATCACATTTTTGCACTGTCCTTGGTAATTTTTGCTTTGAATGACTACAATGAAGAAAAAAATAAAAGCACTTTTTTTTTACTTTTACTTTGACAAACTGAAACCTTGGGTGTGTCACTGTTTTAATTATCTGGTTTTATGTTAATTAGTAGAGTTTTTCTTTTTTGGCTGCAAAAAACAGTCAAGTCATTCCTGTAGTAAACTTCAACCTGTTTAATTCATGGGGGTCTGTTTGTCTAAGTGAAAACCAATTAAGTTATAAATAAATGATGGCATTGAACATCCCCATAAATAATCTGTGAAGCACTACTTGTATTTATTCACTGGTGCAGCAGGAAATTTTCTGTCCTGCATTTCACCTTATTACATGTCTCCATTTACTCCTTGGAGCCACTGTCTGCCATAAACCAGTGGCCTAATGCAGCTTTTATGGTCGAAAATAGGAGGAAATCAGCTTCACAATCACAGCCACACACACTTGTAACCTTGTAAATTATGTGATCTGGAAAACTAAGAAGCTTTCTCACAAACAACAGAAACGACAATCAGCAGTTTCCTACCTGAAAGAAAACCCCATTGATGGTAATGAATATCATAAATCTGTTACGTTGGCGGCATTTTCCAATTAAAACATATAATTTTAGAGAATTACCTCAAAAATTATGTGAAATTTGTCTGTTTTTTTTAAAGCAATTTTTATTCGCAACACGGAAAAACCCCAGTAGAACTTATCATATAGAACAACTTGAAATATATTTCGACTTGTGTCCTTCATCAGGTCGTTTCTCCATCTCTGCGGACCTTAGAAGGAGGTGAATTTGTTTCATAACTTCTACTATATGTTTTTTTTTTTTTCCAAAGATGTGTTCAGAGAAACAATATTATAGTTTCTAATAGGACAGAACAAGATCAGAATTTAGACCAGCTGAAAATTAAACCTGCAGTTTGTTAATATTAAAACACAAAAGTAACTTAAGTAACAGTAATATTTCCAAAAACATAGAATAGAATAGAATAGAATAGAATAGAATAGAATAGAATAGAATAGAATATGCTGAGTCGTCAACAATGACAAATAACAAATAAGAGTGAATGGTTGGATGTGAATGATTTTTTTTTTCATATAGATGGAGTTATTGAAATGCATATTACACTGCTTTTTGTATGTTTAGTTTTTATTAATGTCTGCTTTTTTAATGATAACATCAGCCTGCCCAGGGACTACAGGTGGAAATTAGCACTAATGCTACAACCTGGCACATTACATCTCTCCTGTTTAAAGTTAATGTATATTGTCTAGATCGCAGGTGTCAAACATGCAGCCTGGGGACCAAATCCGGCCCGCCAAAGGGTCCAATCTGGCCCCTGGGATGAATCTGTGAAATGCAGAAATTACACTGAAGATATTAACAATCAAGGATGTTAGAATCATTTTAGGTCAATTCAGTCTAAAGTGGGTCAGACCAGTACAATACTATCATAATAACCTATAAATAATGAAAACTAAAAATTTTTTTCTTTGTTGTAGTGTAAAAAAAGTAAAATTAAACAAAATTGTTTACATTTACAGACTAGCCTTTTGCAAAAAATGTGAATAACCTGAAATTTCTTATGAGAAGTATGTGGAATTGTACCAATATTCTGCCTCTTTCTAAATGTTTTGTATTTTTGTAGATCCACTGTGATCTGTAAGTTGTTATGTACATGCATAAATGATAAACTAAGGCGTAATATTGTTAAAATTGCACTTATTTTTCTTAAGAATTTTCAGGTTCATATTTGTTCATGTTATGTTCAAGTACGGTTCTTAGATGTAAACTTTTTCATTACGGAATTTGACTTTTTTTCACTCAAAAACAGAGACAAAAACTTTGGAGTTGACATTATTTATAAGTTCTTATCCTATTATTTATATTATTTTACTGGTCTGGCCCACTTTAGATCATATTAGGCTGTATGTGGCCCCTGAACTAAAATGAGTTTGACACTCCTGGTCTAGATAAATTAAAATAAATAAATAAATAAAAAAATAGTCTATTGTACAAAATAAAAGAATCCCAATTTCAAGAACACAAACAAAATCAGATGTGTAATGAATCAATCCCTAATAAAAACACTGACAATAAAAATGAGAATAAGGATAATATAAATATTAAATACAATAACAATAAAGCACTGGAAATAAAACCAGCAAGTAAACAAAGATACAAATAATGACTGTATAAAAAGATAAAATATTTTCAAAGTGCCATTAGAATGGGGCTCAAACACTACCAAAATACCATTAAAAACACTGACACAATGAGATCACATGTATTTACCAGCACTTTTCAGGTGGACATGTCTTTATACTTTACAAATAGATGTAGAAATGTGGTCTTCATTTCTCCACTGTGGAAACATCATTTTAAAGTAATATTTCATTGGTTGTATTGTCATCCACAGGTGTTTTCCATCCATATCTAATATTTGACAGCTACATATAAAATGAAACTTCCCTCCTTAGTCAAAACAGAGCAGTCTACGTCATTCGTACACAGTTTACTCGCTGCCACCTTCAGTACATGCTCCACTCCTTTTTGACTTCTTCCCACCCTCTGACTTTCTCTCTGCTTTTGTATGAACTCAGTTTCTTAATCGATGCTTTTATCATTTCCAACCTGTATTTGGAGCAAGGTTTGTTTGGTGATGAGAAAAGAGAGAAAAGCACATAATAACTTTATGTCTATTTGAGTTTCTATCATCATGTTGCCATAGTTACAGCTGCTATATAGATTGGTGTCCATACGAGCCTGGTTACTGTTTAACCTCCCCACCCACATTTGCCCAGATTAGGAAAATCAATAAGATAACAGCAGCAACACCGGCCTTACCTAGCACCAGCAACACCCTTCTCACACTGCAGCACCCAGTACCAAACTTCCACATTTAACACCTTAATGTTGGGAGAAAACCGGGCAGGAAAAGGGGGGATTTAAAACACACGTTAGAAAGGAAGCAGAGGACGACATGGTCAATGTAAACACACAAGTCAGTTCACGTATGGAGCGTCCATTTGGTGAGTACATACTTTTTTTGTTTTTTTATCAGGCTGGCTTTGGTGGTTTAAGTGAAAAAAGGTCGAGTGTGGCAGCTGTTTGCTTTCCTCTTAGCTGTGTTGTGCTTCAGGGCTCTGCTGGATCTCAACTGAATCTGCACGGAAATATCATCGCCATTTGTGACTTTTCCATAAGGCTGTAATCCAGGAGGTGTGTCTGAGATATGAGGATGATAAAAAAAAAGAGAAAAGTCTGATTGTAATGATGGTTTTAAGATATGAGAGCACTTGTTGGAATGAAAGAGTTTAGAAAATAGTTTGAGCACGATGTTGTCAAGTACCAAAAAAAGATGAAAATATAATGTAAGAAGATGTCAAAGCTAAGATGAAACTCTGATGCTTAGCGTTAATGCTACGTGACGCTGTACGAGTGTGAGTCACAGAAACACAAACCCATCACTTGCAGCTGAAGTCACATACACTCATCTGTGTAATATCTGTTCATCTCCCTGAAACTAAAGGCCTCGCTGTGCTGCCTCTCACACACTGTTACCGTAGGTTTTCTGCATGTTTTTACTCCTGTGTTTATTCATTGAATAATTTGCATGTTTCAGTGGGATGTGGAGATGCAAATACGTTTTCACAATGCTCTAACCAAAAGAGAAAAAAAAAAACATAAAAATCGTCTCATGAAGGCAAACAGATGATGCACAACAGACAGACATCGACCAATCATATCCCTCAGAACTTTCTCTAAATTACTTCAAATATTTTCTTCCATTTTATTGCATTATTTGTTGCTTTTACTTTATCATTATCAACATCCTTACAGCATATTTAGCATCCTCTTACAGTAGTTGTATTCATTTAAGTACAATTAAAAATTCTAGCTTTGATTTAGAATAGAATAGAATAGAATAGAATAGAATAGAATAGAATAGAATAGAATAGAATAGAATAGAATAGAATAGAATAGAATAGACATATATACAAAGAAATTAAAAGAGACAGCTCTTTAGTGGTGCGTAGTGCAAAACAGTTTAAAAGAAAAGAAAAGTGTAAATATACATACAGAATAAAAACAAGCATGTCACCAACCAAGAAACAGTAGAAATAAATATATATTGCTCTTTGACCCTGGCTGGACACTAAGGATATATGTTAAATATAAATCCTTATTTGAGGTATTGTCATTTAGATTAGTTTCAAAGTAATACAGTTTTTTCTTAAATACCCCAACACATTTATTTACAAAAAGTGCAACAAAGATGTTTTACTTCTAGACCACATGCTATAAATGGGTCTTTCTTTCCCCAATGGAAAATGTTTTAGATTATAACAGTTCTTCTCCTGTGAATTAATCACCTTCCAACCTTCATTCATGAATCCACTCCACATTACTGTATTGTAGCATTGGTCAATACAATAGCAACATTTTCCAAAAGGCTTTGCTCAGCTGCTGCGATATATGCTTGACAAATCTTCCAAAACCAGGACATTTATGTTACAAATACATTCTTTGGCAGCTGCCTACACTAAGCTCCTTTCTTTTGGCCTACATTGGGTTATACTATACGCCTTTGTCCAAACAAACAAAAAAAAAGAAAAAAAGAAGGGAGAAATGCAAATCACTGCTTAAGTTTCCTCTGCTTTAAAATGGCGCATTTGATGTATACAATCAAACATTTCTACTAAGACAAAGCCATTTAACTTCAGATACTCATGTAACTTCATGTCAATCATGATGAATTGCTCAACGGTCACAACCTGGACAAACTCCTGACCTGGGCTGTTGGCAGAATCACTTGTTGAATGTAAACATGACAACAGCCGTTCAACAGCCCCTCAGCGAATATGTGTTTGTCTAGAAAGCTGAATGACTTGACATTGGGGCACAGAGGGGCCGAGCCCTTCGATGTACGCTCAACAACTCACTGACTTGTAAAGTAACACGGTGACACGTTTATGGCATGTGGTGTAGATTTGTAATGGCAGCTACAACATGGAAAACATTACATGAACATATGGACTTGTCATATTAAAGTCCATATACTCTAAATATGTGTTGAATAAGTTAATTTCACATTGGTATGTTACTATTATGAGTTGCTAATATGTTTCTTATATGATATAATTTACACTGGAGTTTGTGCTGGGAGCTGTAATTTGTTGATCTGTTGTTGTAACTCTGTTTCAATAACTGTGGTCTACATTATAATTATCTGATTTTGATGCAGAGAACTCAGTATTCTTTCCTTAACCCTTTCATGCATAGTGGTCACTACAGTGGACAGCTATTCTACAGCGTTTTTTTTTTTTTTTTTACACATATCTTTATTAAAGTTTTAAGACACTACATATCTCTCCTGATCATATACCCCCAGAATCACAAGTCCTCCCCATGGTTTTCACACAATTTATCAGTAAATACATGTTTCTGTGCATCAAAAATTAAACATGTGGTGTCCAGCTGAGTGGACATTTTTGCAACTTCATGAAAAATAGGTACATAAGAATTTTTTTTTCTTCATCATTATTTTTCAATGTATTTTTTTTTTTTTTTTTTTACATTTTTTCAATTATTTTTTATTTTATTTATTTATTTTTATTCATTTTTCAGAAGAAAATTTTCAATCGCTTTGTTTTTTTTCATGCCTAAAGAGGAATAAAAACACTCAGGAAAAAATTTTGATTAAAGTTCCCATAATTTGTGCATGAAAGGGTTAAAATCCTTACGTTTGCCCATCTCTTCTTCTCTACAACAGCACTGCACACTAGTAACATTTACAAATAGCATTATGGAGCTCCCAGAGTATAGAAGAAGTTTTGATGAGATTGAGGTTTTTAAGCCAGTACTTTGTCGTACTGAAGTGACCATATTGTGACAAACAGAAGAAGCTGCAGTAGCACAACAGGTAAACAGTGAGCTAATGCTATCTACTCATATACGTAAACATATATTTTTGATAGACTGGATCCCTGTACACATCCACTCACTGTATAAAACTCCAATTTGCACTCACTGTAAATAATATATACATAATTATATATTTTTGATAGACTGGTTCTCTGTACACATCTACACAGTTATTCATATGTATCTTAACTATTCTCAATCCAATGCTGTCCTTGTCTCTAGTCAAATGTTTGTTTATATTAGGTCTATGTTTAAGTGTATTGGGGTTTATGTTGAAATTGTACGTTATGAGCAAAGAAAAACCGAAGCCAAATTCCTTGTACATGTTCACATAGTTGGCCAATAAAGCTGATTCCTCTGATTCTTCTTCTGATTCTGATAGTTCACTGATATGATAAAATAACTTCATCAAAATCATTAGATGGTTTCTTAGTGTAACCTATTAACCACAATTACAGCAAAGCTTTCTGTTAGGAATAAATATGTTTCAATCAATGAACACAAGATCTGAAAGTCAAATTTGACAAATGAGTGAGCTGTCAATCAACAAGGTAGGAGTCAAAGCCTTTTATGGAGAGATGAAGCCCCACCCCCTCTACTTGTGTCAAGAAAGTCAGTTTGTTGTAAAACGGTGCAACAATAAGACTGAAAATAGGCAAATAAAAAGTTTAATCATTGTAACTATCTCCTTCTTTTAGTCTGTTCAGTCACTGAACATTTGTCTGCTGTGTCATTGTGTACAGATTTGTACTGATTTTCACCTCTGTTAATACTTTTTTCACCTTTTTACCCACTTGATAATACCACAAACTGCAGTATTCCAAACTCATAAAATCGTGGTGCAACTGGGATCAAAAAATTATTTACCATATCGTTTACTTCCATTGATATTTTTTCTAAAATTCCCATGGGGCTTATTAATGGAGCAGTGATTTAATGATGGACCATCATAACACTTCCTAGAGGGCCTAATAAAACCAAACCTAAAAGAACAAAACGACTTGTGGAAATACAATTATTTGGAGTGAGTATTTTTTGCAGAGAAGTTTAACGTAAGTCTATAGAAGCCTTTTTGGACACACCATCTAGTGGCTGTCAGTGGTATCACACTTTAAGGCTCTTAGCCTCATTTTGGTGTGGGGGTCTTTGGCTCTGGCTCTCAGAACAAAACAAACTCATAAATACTGATTGTTTGCCTTTTGTTCATTTCATCCTTTCATACTCAGTGACCATCTTTTGGTGTCACATGATTTACATCCCATGATGCACTGAGGTTTTAAAATTGAGAATAAGTTGTTTTTTTATGCCATGATGAAAACTCTGTCCTTGTAGCTGAGACAAAATTGTACTTTTCTATCAGAGCCTCGGATGTTTTTCTGGCTGTTGTTTTCCACTTTTCCAAACACTTGCAATTGATTTTTTCTTTTTTCTTTTTCTCATTTTCCATAGACTCATTAACTCAATGCAAAGGGAAAAAAAGACATTCAGTGACTTCACAAAGTCTTTATGTTAGTGAAGTGAATATGTGTACCAAAGTCACTGAAGTTGTTGCTATTCTTTGTCTCAAAATTTGCATAAACCATCCAGCTATCTGTTAATAGTGAGGCGAACAAAAACCCCAACATGACTTTACCTCTCTCCTCTCCATATTCTAAATAAACTTATAAAACCCCAAAAATAAGTCTTGAAAAATGTGAATTTCATGACCTGTCAATACATACTAAAACTCTATCAAATCTGTGTAATCCTTTCACTTGTGACTTGGATAAGTGATTTTTATTTTAGTAAGATTTGACTGATGAATCCATGTCAGTCATTTTCATTATTTATCCGTTGATCAGATGAATCTCTAAAAGACTTGGTATCACAAAAAATAACTGACAGTGTTATAGCAGGGCTGTATAATAGCTGTGTTACAGAGTTGACTCTATCCAAACAAACCACTCAGCTAATGAAGAGAAACCTAATCTTTTCCACTATAAAATATGATATTCACAATCTTACTGTGTGCTTTATTGTGGTGAAAGTTTCAATTAGCAGCCTGTTTGGAGGGTAGGCATTACACACTGTTCACTTGACACCATTAATCCCGGTGTTCAAGTCTCCAATCAAATCTCATTGTGACAGGCATTAGAGGATTATCCCTTTGGGCCCTAACAGTCGGCCAGGCGGCCCCCGGCAAACAGCACATCCAGTAACAGTGGCCCTGCTTCTCCTCGCTGCCTGCCTCAGCCTGGCTGGGCCTGGGAGAGCTGCCGGGGCTGATGGGCCGGCGCTCAGCTGGCCGGCTCACTGTCAGGGCTCGGCCTTTACAGGGATGTACGGACAAGATGGGATGATGCAGTTCACCAATGCAGGTAAAGCTGCAGCAAACAAGACTCTAAACTGGGGCGACATAGATTACCTCTGGAATCAGTGGAGAAAGTTGATTTTTCTGGATTATTGTGCGATTTGTACTTAAAATGGACATTAATAGACCGGATACACACAGAATTCCTTGTGTTGGTGACTGATAGCCACCTGAGTCTACTTCCAAAAGGTGTTTTTTTGGGAAATTGTGCCTACTTACAACTCAAAGGAGCTACTAAAATTAAAAAAGAAAGTGACTATTATTTGAGACTATATAGACTAGGCTAAACTATTTTGACCTGTATATGGTATTAACTCTGTTTTTGCTGCAGAATACTGCCATTATACAACTTTTCTGAGCTATCTCTGTGAGTTTGCATTTGTTGTATATGTCCACATGATGGCAGTATTAAGCAGTGAGTTCAACCTGACTGTGAGGCCTGTGGCTGTAGAAAAAGGTTGGTGTGTGACATTGAAATAAAAATGAAAGCACTGGTTTATTAAAAGACACTAAATAGAATAAGAGCCTCTGCAGATAGAAAAGAGAGCAGTGGATGAACACAAATGAGACATAAACCATTGAAGGTTCACTAAAGAGGAAAAGTGGTGCTGGAGGCAGGGGAAGATGATGATGATTATTTACCATGTTCGTCAAAGAAATTACAGATTGTTAGGATTTATCATGAGGCTAATTTATCATATTGTTTTTAAGGCTGTGGAGGTTAAATGTCTATCGAGCGGCTGATGACTGAAGGACCAATAAGTAGTCACAGAGATAAAGGCAGTCGGAGCGGAGCTGCTGACAGGGGTGATTGGGCCAACAGTCAAAATGAATTCTCAGCAAAACAGAGTTAATGATTACAGAGCCTTATCACACACTGTGATTGATTTACGTCTTGCATGGGTCTTCATGTTTATTGATGCAATTGTTTACTTATTTGGTGAACAGAGGCTACTTGAGTTTTTGGAGTCAGACAGGATTTGAAGTAAAAATGAATCACAACTTTGGCTTTTCTTGCTTTATCTGCAAATTTCACAAAATCACAGCAAAGAAGTAAATGTGTAATATAAGGAAAAATAATTTTGTGTCAGAACAGCTGCAATTTTTGTACAAAAGCTGTTTGTATGACCAAATATTCTCTGCCATAAGGATCTTTTAGACTATTTAGAGACAAAATACAAACCAAAAGGACTGTATTATTAATAGTAGATTCACACTTATGGCTCATCATAAGAAAATATGTATTTCATAACAATTCCTGTGTATTTTTTTTTTTTAAATCAACAGCTAAGGGTCATCTTAAAACAGTACGAAACTTAAAAACCAAACATTTACCATCATTCCCTTTCAATTACACAGGATTTCTTTTTCTAACTACTAAAGATGGATATTCTTCTCTAAGCCTCAGTTTGGCAACCTGACCACATCCACGATTACATCTGACATATTAGCACAATTTAAGCATAAAACTATTTAACTAAACCTGCGACAAGAGATGAAGCAGCTTTTGAGAACAAGTTTGTAGGCCTCTGGAGACAGATCAGCATCACTGGAGGTATAGTGGGCTATTATTTGGTAAAATATACATCAGATGTGGTTAGTTTAGCTGTGTAGAGGTGCACTATAAAGGCAGTAGAAGGATTTAAGAGAATTTCACAGATGTTAGAAACAAACATAACATTCATATATAATGATTAAAAAAAGGGAATTAAATCATTATAAGAGGTTAATCAGTGTTATTATAAATATGAAAATAAGTAACAATATTCCAGAGGTACAGAAAATATGATATTCCCCCAGGCCAACCGCAGAGGCTTGCATAAGCTATGTTATTTGCAGATAGTTATCTGTTGACAAGGTCTTTGCCATGACACTCTACTCACCTATCTCCTCCATCTACTGAAGCGGAGCAGAGCAGCCGCCTTTTTCTGCTGCAGCCAGCACATTGTCTCCTTCTGTTTTACTCTTATCAACATCAGCATAGTCCTGAATGTTTCTTACAAACACTCACATTTTCCCCCTGCGCTGATGAGGCTCGCTTTGAAAGAACAAAATAAGTCCTCAGACAGACAGTGTATTCCACATTTCAGTGACTCTTCCAGGCTGTGATGATTGTCTTTTTTCCTCCCAGCTGCTGCCTCCTGTGTTTTCATTTCAATATGCTGCTTGCCTGCTGCTTGTCTTTGAGTTCGGACATGGGGAAATGAAATGTAGTCATTGAGGAGAAGGTACAAATAGGCAGTGGTTGCAAATGGAGTTTGGTCAGTGGTCGGAGATTCCTATTCAGAAGATAGACAGGACTTTGTTCACAAACTGGAGTTTGAAGTTTCAAAGGGGAGAATCACACAAGTGTTACATCAGGTCTCAGTGATCCTTTGACTTTTAGCCCCGGGGCAGGAGTTTGGGTGACTGATTATAAGACAATACGCTCTGGTCCATCACATTAACAACATGGCAAACTCCTGCTGCACGTAGTGTGTATTCAGCCCATAAATATGAGGCAGTGGTTTCCAGCTGCATCCATTATCCACATGGGAAAATCACTCAGTACCAGTTTACTTCTGAAACTTTCTTCAGGAACTTAAGTTTTGTCTTGAGTAAAAATATAAATATGTATAACTCAGGTGTATGAATTTGATGACTGTGTTATAAATGATCACCTCAACAAACACAGGTTTTTACTGATTTACTGTGTTTGTAAGGCCTGCACGTGTCAGTCCAGGCTGTGCACTGTGGGAAGGTAGCCTAGCATGTTAAAGCTAACCCCCCCACCCCAAAATGCAGATAAGTATAGGAGTATTTTTGATCAAACCTGCCCTATCTCACACTTCAGAACAGTTTGTTGCTTCATGATTAAGAAAGCTATAACTGTGTAGATTATACTTTATAGTCCTGTATATGACTGTTCCTTGAGGAGTTCGCAGAAATTTAAGATGGGAGCAGCGATAAAAGCACTTTAATGACAGGGAAGATAAGATTTGCTGAGTGACTCATTCATAGCTCCACACTGATTCTCACATCCCCCCTTTCCCTCTGCCTTCTGCTCTGAAATAATGAGCTAACTTCTTGAGCAAATATGGGCATTGCAGAAGAGCAGAACAGATCGAACATGAAGAAATGCTGTAATGTGTGACCTCTGCACACACAAATGAAATAGCATGTTCTCCTACAGCTACATTTCATGAAGCATCATTCTCAGTGAACAGTATTTAGGCACATGAAAAATTCGATTTTGATTGTGGGCGTTGTTGTCCCTGAGTTAATCAGTTCAGAATAAAAGGTTAGGGTTATTTACACGGTAAAAAAAATCAATGAATCTCACTCTGTGTACGCAGATGGCACTCTGATGAGAAGAGATTAAACGTTAGGTTTTAATCACAGGCCGATCATTTACATTTTAATTTCCGATTGGATTAAATGGGTCAAATTAGATGGAATGATTGAGCTGGTGATCTCAGTGTCATGTGGATGAGCTTCCAGGAATGTTACAGTGTTTGTTCGCTGCATTGGAGAAAATAATTTGATGAGTTTTATGGGACTTTCTGTATAATTTAAGTGTATGGTTAACAAGTACATGGGGTTTACTGCTTCTGAGGTCTGGCTGAACTCAAGATCGTTGACCTATTGCTATGTACTGGCACTTTCTCTTCAAATACAGGACTACTGTTTGCTGTGTGACATGCAACAGGCAGACACTTTGCGCAAGCAGAGTATTTATTTGTGAAAACACTCAAATTTAGGACAGTGCTTCGAGAAATCACGTGAAAACTCAGAAACTGAAAGCGTATGACACTTCACACAAAAAAAAATGACAAATGATGAGTCTTTATTTGTACGCGGGTGGCAAAAAGTTCTCATATCAAGACAAAAACTGTCATAGACAGCCTCAGCAATTCTACAAAGAAGGAATCTATGGATGGACGCATAGATTTATTTGCAAAAGTGCGTAGACTCTAATAGATCTTATGTAGAAAAATAATTTAGCTATTTTTAACTTTTGATTACATTTGTCTGAGAACTTTTTGACTTTCCCCTCATATATAAGCTGCTTAATTTGTAGTTAAAATGGGAAACTAAGTGAAGATTTTTAATGTAAATTATTTTGTAATACAATCAAGTTAGACCTAGAATTAAAGCTGATAAGAATTGCACATTCATTGCAGCAATAAGCAAATATTTCAGCAAATCGCCCTTTGATCGTCATATTCCAAGTAAGTTATGGAGTTTTTTGATGTTTTTGTAACAAAAAAAAACTAAATATATTTTAGGGCATTAATGGAGGATTTTTAATGTTTCAGCAAAAAATAGTAGTACTACATATTTACATTATAAAACTTCCCACAAAATGGAACAGGAATCAGATGTAGACTTTTCTAATGTCAATATATCTAGACTTTTTGTTTTGTGAATTAGTCCTCTGTGTTCCAGTATCAAGACTTCCTTCAAAAAATGTCTTCTAATCTTTTTCCCCCTAAATAATTCTAACTTCCTCTAAATCATATCTCTTAGAGTAACAGCTGCTTTTCCAACAATGAGCACTGGGCTTTTGGATCAGAAAGCAGTCCCACGTGCACCGTGCATTTAGGGAAACAATGAAGTCTTTTACTTAAAGGCATCACTTTGCTTTAGCAAGAGTTATTTATTTCCTGTGTTAATTATGCTAGAATTAACTAAGATTTACCAGAGACGCATTATACACGTGGTCTGAATATGAATAATCTAACTACTGAGGAGAGTTTGCACTTAAAAAGCTCCTGGCTTCTTTATAACAGCTACGTGGATGCTGTATTTTGTGTGCATGTGATATGAGCGTGTTATAAAAGTGGACAACTGGATTAAGGAAGTGTTACAGTGAAGTTATATGACAATGTAATGACCTGATGTAGATCTTATTGTGGAAATGTTCCTGGATTTCTGGCAGAGTGACATCTGAAAGAGCAGATATCAAAGTTATGTTAAAAAAACACAGTGATATAGCATTGAAGAGGCTGGTTAATGATCAACCAGAAGACTCTCCACCTCTCCCGTGGTTAGTGACATGCGGGAAGGAGGGGATGAAGGTGATTTCTGCTGTCAGTCAGCTGCCTCCTAAAGGTCTCCATCAGAGTCAACTGGGCCAGGAGCTACCTTTTACTGGGCGGAGCTAGGCTCAAAAAGAGGAGGTGGGGGCTCAGTGGAGGTGTGTATGGGTGAGGAGGTGGAGGAGGAGGGGGGCACATTAGCTTCTTGGACAAGTCTTTCTGCCTCACTGTCAGGTAGTTGAGAATTTGTTTGTCCAAAGCGCTCGCAGACATGGACATGGCAGACTACAGCGAGGCTCTGGACCCAGCCTACACCACACTGGAGTTTGAAAACATGCAAGTGCTCACCATGGGCACAGGTGAGTCAAATATTTCCAGCTCTGGTGTTGAACTTTGAAACTTTTAGTGATTTAAAACTTTGGTCAGGAGAGGACACGGGGTGTTCTTGCACAAAGTGATAAAAAGGGGTCATTTGTCCATGTGCTGCTGCATGCAGAGTGATGATCCCATACAGTGCAGTGGTCTGGGACTCCTCTTTTATCACCTCTGGGTGCAGAAGTAAAACATTAAGAGATCTTCATTTATGAGAGAACTCCTAATGCTTACAGATCATCTGGTTGAAGTTGGACATGCAGTACTTTTACCTGTTTCAGCTTGTTCAGAGATGATTGACTGCAGTGGATTGATGTTCATCCCCTAATGAAGCAGTAGTTTGGGAATCATTAATATGCTTCTCTTCTTACCAACGGTCTGTTCCCACAGAGGACAAAGTTAAGAAAAAGGGTAGAGGTTTTTGGAAAGTGCTCTTTTAGATGTAATGATGACACCTACTTATTTATTTATGCAGTCTCCCATGACTTCTGGCTCTGATCCTGATTCAAAATGAAAGGATTCCCATGTAAAATAAATACAGTGACCTATTAAACAACCTCAACGTTTAACTTTTTTTGACTTATGAGTCATTGTGTCATTTTCAATCTATAGCATGTGTCATGACACAGAGTGATTGATTTAGTCTGGTGACTGTGAGGCCGGCTGTAAAAGAAAACTGTCTCCAGTGATTACCTTTTCAGAGGTCAATCAAAACTACATCAATTAGGGTCTGTTGACTTTGTCTGAGTTACTCAGGCAGGTAATGGATCCTGACAGATTTGCATGCAGGCAGGTTTTGATCACTGCGGTCATTACAGCCATTAGCGCCTTGTTAAATTAAGAATGTATGACTTTCAGTCAGGTGACACTGATGAAGCAAATTTTCTTGATGATCACTAACTGTTTTTTTTTTTTTTTTATCTTTCTTTATGCATGTTTTCTCTGGTTTTTGGTTCATCCTATATACTCCTGTAAAAAGCCTTTTGACCCAATAAGACCTGTGTCTCTCACCTCTGTATATCAGATTCCTCACCGACTGAGAGCACCAATATGAGTGCGGCAGGCCACCTGGCGGCGGGCAGCCTGTGTGCCATATGTGGAGACAGAGCCACTGGCAAACACTACGGGGCCTCCAGCTGTGACGGGTGCAAAGGCTTCTTCAGACGCAGCGTCCGCAAAAACCACATGTACTCCTGCAGGTGAGGGTCGATATGCAAAGACTGATGAGGATGAGAAACTAATTGGTTTCTGATAAATATCACAAGGATGACTTGAGCAGTGCTTATGCAACTGAGCAAAACACTGCACAATCAGTGGAAATCTTGGTAAATCATGTTGCAAATTTGTCTCCTTTCCAGGTTCAATAGACAGTGTATTGTGGACAAAGACAAGAGGAATCAATGCAGATACTGCCGATTGAAGAAATGCTTCAGAGCTGGCATGAAAAAAGAAGGTAGCATCTTTTTAATCAATGTTTGTTTTTTTGTGGAAACAATAGACTTTCCAACTTGATCGGGAAATCACTGCCACAGTGTGTTCTGTCCCTGCTGAATTGACACCGCTCATCTGAGTGTGTTGCAATACCCAGAAGAGTAGTACTTTGTTAATGTTCACTCTGTGAAGCGCTGAAGTCTCTGACCGGCTCATGCTGAGCAAACATTTCTGAGCAATAATAGCCATATACTGATAAACACGACAACCTTGGAAGGCTTACTTTTCTTTTAAATTACTCTGCGGCCTGCCTTTGTGTAGCAAAGAGAGAACAAAAAACTAAACATATCTATTGTTTGTGTTTTTTTATTCAATCAGAAAATGGCCTATTCTTCTCTAATCCTTTAACTCTCTGCAAACACCAAATAATTATGACTGAATATCTATAAAACCATAACTATTGATGTGTTTTCAGCTGTACAGAATGAAAGAGACAGAATTAGCACCAGAAGATCCAGCTATGAAGACAGCAGTTTACCATCCATTAATGCACTCATTCAGGCAGACGTCCTGTCCAGACAGGTATTAAAACATCTTTGGCAATCACATCTAACTAATCTAATGAATGTACGGACAACTCATCATTTAATATTGTGCATTGTTTAACCAGATCACCTCGCCTGCTCCCATACTTAATGGTGACATAAGGACCAAAAAGATTGCTGCCATCACAGATGTGTGTGAGTCCATGAAACAGCAGCTGTTGGTCTTGGTAGAGTGGGCCAAGTACATCCCAGCCTTCTGTGACCTGCCCCTGGATGACCAGGTAAAACTCATACACAGACAGAGAGTACATAGTTGTATAGACACTTTGGTCACTCATCAACCAGCTTCCACCAACAAGATCCATCTCACACTATAGTGTTGGTGAAGAGTGCAGGAGCACGTGGATATAGAGTTATCAGGAGGATACCTCATCTAAATAACACCACCACAAAACATTTCATTCTTCTATCAGATTAGCTATTTTTTAAAGTTTTAATCCTGAGTTAAAATATGATGACTTGGTTTTAAAGTTATATCCCACTCAAAAGAAAAAAAAAGTGCTGAATCATTAACAGTGTGATCACCAGGCCTTAGTAACTCATTTGCTGATGTTATATTGTGAAGGAGCCTGTGTCTTCTGCTTTTTCAGAGCTATAGTTGAAAAGAGTTACTGTGCATCCTGTGTGCACACTGTACTGTGTGTGTGTGAGTGATTAAAAACATTTGCTACATTTCAGGTGGCGTTGCTGCGAGCTCATGCTGGAGAACATCTCCTGCTCGGTGCTGCAAAGAGATCTATGCTTTACAAAGATATCCTCTTATTAGGTAAAACATAAGGGAATATCTGACTCCTATGACATGTTCTATAGAAACAGTAGGATCTAATCAAGGGCTAAAATGTAACTCTCCTGCAGGAAATGACCACATCATTCCCAGAAACTGTCCAGAGTTGGAAGTCGGCAGGGTAGCAGTGAGAATCCTGGACGAGCTGGTGCTTCCCTTCCAGGAGCTTCAAATAGACGACAATGAATACGCCTGCTTGAAAGCCATAGTCTTCTTTGATCCAGGTACAACTGGCACAAATATGAAATGACACAAGGATTTTCTGCCTATTTATATTGTATGTAGACAAAAGCTATGTCTCATTGGACCACATCCTTTGGTAAACAGTCTGTTTTTATTTACCTACAGACGCTAAAGGTCTTAGTGACCCTGGAAAGATCAAACGCATGCGATACCAGGTCCAGGTCAGTCTGGAGGACTACATCAACGACAGGCAGTACGACTCCCGGGGTCGATTTGGGGAGCTGCTCCTGCTACTGCCCACGCTACAGAGCATCACCTGGCAAATGATTGAACAGATTCAGTTTGTCAAACTTTTTGGCATGGCCAAGATTGATAATCTGCTACAGGAGATGCTTCTTGGGGGTGAGCTCTTGAGCTGATCCTGGCTCATTTTAAAAACACACATAGTTTCTGGATGGAATTCAAGTCCATATAGTCAATCCAGTTAGATTTATAAAAGAAATAGGAAGAATTAATGCATTTACTCTGCTACTAAATTGACTTTATGTTGGTTTTTCTTTTTCAGGTTCTGCTAATGAAGCTCCACATGCACCTCACTCTCTGCACCCTCACCTGGTTTCAGAGCACCTGAGCAGCAATGTTATAGTTACCAGCAACATGCCAACACCCATCCACAATGGTCAAATTTGTAAGTATTAATACCATTACAACAAAACATCCCAAAATATAACAAAAATGTGGTATGCCCCCCCCCAAAAAATTGAAGTTTGCATGCACACAATTTTTACCTCTAACATATACTTTAAGATTAATTGGATTTATTTTAAGCATTTCTATTAAATTACTTGTATTTTATATCAATGTATGATTAATATTATGTAGTGTTTCCCTCTAATTCTTCCTGGGGTTAAGTGTTTGAAACTTTGTGGTTTATTTTCAGAAAAAGCTTTTGTTAAAACAAAGTGTGAATTAATGGAATTAGTGATATTTAAATGGAAGGACTATCAAATTTCCTCACCCAGCTCCATGTGCAGTCCAGTCAGGTAGCTGGAAGGACAAACAAGCTCGACAAATAATCCTCTCAGTTCTTCATGGAAACTAATCTGGCTTATTTTGTCAAAGAGAACTTCTGTTATTCTTTCTTAACGTGTTAATGCTCTGAGAAATTTCACAAAAGTGCTTATTCCTTATCTGAAAAATTTTGTTGCTGTAAAGCATGTTATACTGCAGAATGGTAAATATATATCTGCTTATGCTGCACTTTCCCCCCATAACCCTTCACTATGTCCATGTGTTCTACTTTCCAGCCACTCCTGAAACCCCAATACCGTCTCCGCCTACTGCATCCAGCTCAGAACATTATAAAATGGCTCAGGGGGTCATAGCCACCGTGCCCAAGCAGCCAACCTCCATCCCTCAGCCTACTATTACGAAGCAAGAAGCCATCTAGCAACCCGCTGAATCCCGCTCCTTTCACTTTTTTATTGTCTTAAACCAGGGTCTTTATTGTAAGCTTATAGGTAATCAGCATTTAAGCTGTTAACAGGACTGAAAAATAAATCATCTAATAATATCTAAACTGTAATTGACATTATGTTCCCTGCAGATTTTAGGGATCTATGTTGTTCACACATGCAGCTGGAGTAAAATCTTGGTGCAAATATTAAAACAAAGAACATCAAAATTAACCACACAAACTGTCCATTCTGTAAAAATACTATTTGGAAAGAAATACACTGTTGTATATAGTTTTATTATTGGGTATCATTACATCCCTTAGCATGAGCTCAGTGTGTGTAGTAAGGTTTATGTTAGACATGGTGACGTGTTCATGTCAGTATTTTATAAATGTTACAACAGGCCTTACATTGTCACATATTTAGTGTTGCACAGTATTTTGTTATATGTTCATCAGTAATAAAGTCAGGAAGTGACAATATTGGACCAGAAAAAAACTAAAGGATATGTCAAACTTTGAATACAGTGTGTAACAAGACTCAAATATCTACAGTGTGTTTAATGTTCTGAAAATGCCTATTTACAATAGTTATGTACAATGACACATGTTAAGAGAAACATTTACAAGGAAAAAAAAACAAAACACTTGTGGTGAACACTGCCATGCCACTTTTGCTGTAGATGTTTCCTAATGATATGTTATAATGGTTTTTAAAAATAGATTATATTTTTTGTTTAGTACTTTGTCATGGTGTAACTGATGGAATAAATTGTGCCTTGTACCTGTACTGCCTTACAAAAACAGGAATGTTTCGCCTTACAATGTGAAGATGAAATAATAAATCCCAAGGTCTATTTTTACATTGTCTTATTTCCCAGATTGTATTTAATATAAGTTGTTTATATTTATGATTTTAAGACACAGTTGTTTGTTAGCAACATTTAACATTTTTTAAAATAAAAATGATACACATTTAAATATTAATCAGGTATGTTGTAAGACTGTAGAGATGGGGGGAAAAAAAGGGTCCAACGTGGCAGCGCTGCTTGGACACTGATATCCTACTGCATGTTGCCTCAGACTGATAAAATGTCATAAAGTCATTATAGATAGGACTGATTCAAAACAGAAAGACACTGGGGATTTCATTTGATGCAAAAACATGACGCCAATGCCAATTTGATGCATTTCAACACAGTTATATCAAGTGACAAATGAAAAACTTTAGAAAACTAAAGTCATGAAGTTAAAGCTTATCATGATTGAGAATTGTTTTTTTCTTTTGGCCTCTAAAAAATGAAGCACCCACCAACTTATAAACATATTATTTTGACTAGGAAATTGCAAATATTCATGTTGAAGAACACAAATACTTACTTGTGAGACCTTGACAAGCATGGTTTGAAAGAGATGCAGTCTGAGGAATAGAAAGACAATACTGCCATCTGTTGCACAAAAGTGCAATGAAAAAAAAAAGAGAAAAAGATAGAGCTACGTTAATAGCACAACAACGACCGATGTATTAAATTAAAACAATACATCTAACATGTGAAGAGGGGTACATAAACTACCCACAGGATGCATGAACTACTGCAGGGTTAAAAAATGAAAAAGGATCTGAACTTTATACTTACCCGAGCACTAACAAAGGAGTTAGGAATAGCGATTTGTTTACATCTTTTTAATAAGTTGTTGACATATAAGTAATGTTAAGCTCTACGATGCTAAACTCTATTAATAGTTTTGATGGTTCTGATGAGAATAGCATTCATCTACCTTTCATTAAGCTATTCTAGATGAGTTTTATGATTGCATTTAAGGCATTTCGGTAGTTTCCGAGGTCAGTGAAGGCAGCACAGCCATCACAACACCAGGATTTGCTGCTGTGGCGCGCCTGTCTGTGACGCGTCACGTGATGAGCAGGGACCAATTAGACAGCGCCATTCCTGTACACGGAAGTCGTTAAAGGATTTTCCTGACAGGTCGGTTGTGATTTTTGTTAACAGAGGGGGTTTTGGGCTGTTGTGCAGATTTTAAAGCCATTTGATCACCTTTTAATGGATACCTACAAAAGTCTTCTATGTCTGTCCTAAACCGTTTTTGTTGAACACATTTCAGGTTGGTATTCAGATAGCATTTTGACTTAAGGTTTGACGCATCGCATCTTCACGGTCAGACACAGTAGATAGAGTATTAGCAAGTCCGTGTCATTGCTAAGCAGATACAGTAGGTATGCATGTTAAAGAACACGTCTGCACAATTAAAAGCACTTTAAAAGAGCTCCATGTGTACATATATAGAGAGAGTGATATCAAGTGTAGTATTTGTAAGTCGCAGCGAATGTAAGCTTGACTCATGACAATCTATGTAGGTATATATGTCTATACAGCATCTCTTTATGTAAGTGCTTTTTGTGTTTCTTTCTAAACAGCAGCAACCAGTCAGTCCATGGCCGATCAGCATGAGTCAATTGATCTCCGGTCTCCTCCAGTGGACCCATCAGTGGCTGCAGGGAGCTGGTTCCCTGGACCCCCTCCACCCATGTACACCTGCACTCTGACACCGGAGCTGGTGGCCAAAGCACGAGAAGAGCTCCAGGAGAAACCAGAGTGGCGTCTCCGGGACGTCCAAGCTCTGAGAGATATGATCCTGAAGGTTTGGCATAGTGCTGTTAACAACATAGACATGATTAGTCACTGTCTTTACTATATCCTCCTGAGACCCAGCAATGCATTTTGTCCTCTGTAGGGGATAAGAGTGTCACAGCTTTACTGTAAAAAAAAAAAGTCTACTGCAAAGAATATTAAAAGAAAAAAAAGTATTTCAAAATCTGTCGCATCATGCTGTTTCCAATCACGGCAAATATTTAATGTAAAAATGCCAAAACTTTTACTTTCCTGGGTCTCAGGAGGATATAACGTTTACCATTAAGATTAGTGGTGGCAAATAGTCTCGGCATTCAGAAAATATCATCCTTTGAACTGTAGTGATAGTACACACTAAACATGGATTTTGATCAGGAAACTTAATCATATTGCTTGCATGTCATTTCTGGTGGTAATGAGTAAAAACGGCAAATTTCTGGTGGAGGTTTTCATAGGGGAAAATTCCTCGGCTGTTTAAAAATCATCTTGAGCCTACTCACTTTGGTGCTGATGTAGAGTTAAACATTTATTATATTATTAGAATTACGTTTTTTCTATTACAAAACAATTTTAACATCTTCTAGTGAGATGTGTTTGGCCCATAAAACACAAACAAAAAAAAAGTGCACTTGTGATTGACAGCTTGAATATCAGTTTTATCTGTATTAATGCATTAAAACTATAAAGTCATACAGTAATACAAGTGGGGAGACTGATCAAGTTAGCAGCAGAATTACTTTCATTATATCTGTCATAGGTCTGGATCGGGGAAAAGACTATACAATTATAAGGTACATTAGTGAAAGACAATTCCAAATATAATGTTTACGTAACCTGATAACAATGTTTCACTTAGGTAGGGTACATTTTAGATTACAAATTGGTACAAAAACCCAAAATAATGCTCTCAAACCCTCAGATGATTCTTTATAGTAGTGTTAGTATTCTGTCCTGCCCATGACCCTGAACTACTCCTGTCTGATACATCCACACCTACCCATTCAGCTCCTCCTCAGCCTCTTCCCAACTTTGTAGTACTTTTCAAAAGCAGGCAGTGCATGGAGATCAGCTCAAATGGGGCTACATGTACACTTAAAAACTGCAGTACTTGATAGTTTTTTGGCATCAGTGGGCAAACATTACAAAATTTCTTTTTAGCATATTGTAATTCAAGTAGTCTCACAGGAAAAAATCGACCTCCTTTTCTGAGCCTTTTTTCCTGCTGTAGAAAGTCTATCCAGTGACAGAGTGTGTTTGGACTGTCATAGGTGTTTCCAGGCAGGTAGTGGGATTAGATACATGATTGACAGCTGTATCCACTGATCGAGGTTCACAGCTTTACTGTTTGGCTCCTTTGCTGGACACAAGCTTGGAAAAGTGGCTTCACTCTTCCAAAATGGCATGAAATGATATCAGATCATCTATTTTCATATTCAGATTGAATTTTCAAAGTGTGCATTTTTCCCCTGATTTCAGATTCTGCAGCTCCCATAGAGAGTCTGTAACAAATGTGTAGTGTTTTGTTGTTTTGGGTTATTTGAGGTAAAGCAATTACTTCAATCACATTAGATTCATGACTGACAAAGATAAGCAGACTGTTTCACAAGTCCCCACAATTAACAAAAAGAGACCAAGCTTTTCTCCTGTTTTGGGACAGGTTAAATTATTTTACAGTTTTTGTTTTAACTCTGCACTACAACTTCAGCACGAAGAACCATCAGAATCAACAAACAATCATGAATAGTTAATTGCTCCTTTTTCATTTTCTTTTTATGTTCATTACATCTTTGCTGTTTGTTTTCCATAGTTTCGCTGTGACTACAACTATAAAATATACCTGCTATGCTGTTGTTTTCATTAGCTTTTTTTTTTTTTTTCTTAAAGGAACAGCCCAATCTCAGGACGAGGCTGGATGACGCCTTCCTCTTGCGCTTCCTGCGGGCCAGGAAGTTTGACTATGACCGTGCCCTGCAGCTGCTGCTCAATTACCACGCTGGCCGTAAGGCTTGGCCCGAGGTTTTCCAGGACTTGAAGCCCTCCACAGTGAAACATGTCTTGGATTTGGGCTTTCTCACTGTCCTGCCACAGCCAGACCCCAGTGGACGATACATCCTGTGCCTCCGTCCTGGTTGGTGTCAGCTTAAACAACTGGCCGTACTTGATCATTGTATATGAATCAGCATTACAAGAATTTCACTTAGAGTGATTATGCAACAGCTCTCTCACATTCAGTCATGCTCAAACTAATGGAGCTTTCCCAACCATTAAGTGCACACTGTATAACTGTATGAGTAAGAGCCAGTTACTGATTAGTCTGCCAGGACAGGTTTTGCTCATGATGTGCAGTTACTTATGAACTCCATCTCCTTTTACAGGAAAGTGGAAGCCAAATGATTATCCATTTGTTGACAACGTGAGGGCCATTTATCTGACTCTAGAAAAGCTGATCCAGCCAGAGGAAACGCAGGTGAATGGTATTGTCATCCTTGCTGACTACAGTGGAGTGGGAATGTCACAGGCTTCCAATCCAGGCCCATTCCTTGCCAAAAAAGTTGTGAGCATCCTCCAGGTGAGAATCTGAAGATAAAATTACTCACTACTGATGATACTTGAACAACATTTTTAATGAAATTTATAAATATATTATAGTGCATTTTCATGAGCCAGTATGTAAAAGCATGATTTCATAAATGTCATATGACTATGGGCGATGGGGAAACTAATTTACAAAAGGATCTGTCAAGCGCTGCCTGTTGAGTTTGTCGTGACTGCAGAGTGTGTAACATTTACATAAGCATGCCTATTACATGAACATTTGACATGGATCATCCTCTGAGTACCTTTTCTCTTCTGTTTCACAGGATGGGTTTCCAATCAGAATCAAAGCTGTTAACATAATTAACGAGCCCAGGATTTTCAAAGGCATCTTTGCTATAATTAAACCTTTTCTGAAGGAGAAGATGGCAGAGAGGGTAACTATTGTCCTTGAATAGTCTCCTGACTCTTTTGTTTTCAACAAAGGGCTACTTTGCGTTGTTCGTCTCCCTTTAATCTACAGTATGTGCTTTCAGAATAATGGTCTATTTCCATCTGTTAAAAAGAAAACTGAAGGCCAAGCACAACTAAACATGAGCCAATGTCTTAAATCTTATCTTTGCTTTGTAATTCATTTCACTAGAAACCTGTGGGTAACGCTGATGCTGTTTGTGTCTTCTTGCGCAGTATGTCCTTCACGGCTCTGACCTGCGCTCCCTACACCGGAACATCCCCCGTTCAGTCCTGCCGGAGGAGTATGGCGGCACAGCGGGCCAATTGGACATGTGTGCATGGTCGAGACTACTGCTGGACTCAGAGGAGGAATTTATAGTGGAGTTCTGCCAGCCAGATCCACTAGAGGGTGTGGTGCTCCCAGACTCCATGTTGTTTGAAGGAGACCAGGCCAGTGGGCAAGACGAGGACACCTTCAGGGGGCTGCGCTCTCAGCTCTACTACTGTTACTAATGCATATTGTAGATACACTCCCATCACTGAGAGGACTTGTTCTGTTTCATTTGAAACATGCGTGTAGACTTTTAATAGGCAAGTTGCCAATACTATACATGATTTATTTTAAATATCAAAGCATCACTACTATAGGCAGATCTCTAGTTTACACATAGCCCAGCATTCACTCATGATTCCATGGCAGCTGCAGGCTCTGGCAAAGAGGTTTTTGACATGTGTAGCCCTCATTGGTGGCCTCTCTGAATTTATTCCTGGTATTTGGTATTTTCCACTTAGGGAATATTCTAAAAACAGCTACTTAAACATACACACATTTCCTCAGTTTCAGTATCTGCATACTGGCCTGCATGGTTTCATCAGCCCATTACTAGGAAAATACTGAGACAGTTTTTGTGTATGTAACTGTATAATACATTGCCTTAAACTGTTATTAATCAGTAGGTTTTCCTAGGGATGTATGTTCAGTCATGTGTACCAAAGCAATATTTTTGTGTATTTTCATGAGGGCTTGTCTTACATAAGAGTAGATTTACTTCATCGTTAGCAAGGAAATAGATGATTTCTATGGCTGAGAAACTGTCCTAGATATAAATATTTTCACTGAGATTCAGTATTTCAGGGCCTTTTTTTGTTTAACATATGCTTTAGTTTTCTCTAGCATGAATCTTCCAAGAGGATTATTTTTTTTAATTGAGATAATCTGCCTTATGTTATTTTTTCATTTCTGCCCTTTTTGACCTGTTTGCCTGTGTCTCATCACGCAGTCTTAATGTATTGGGCCATTACTGATCACAGGAGTCACATGGGGATCTGCTGTCACAGAACATTAAGTACTGACTTTATAGACATCTGTTTTGCCAAACTGTACAACAGGCCATGTACAAAGTGTGCAATAATGTTGGAACTGTTTTCTCGCAGTAGCCTGAAGCTGTGTTTTTATATTTTTATTTTAGGCATGTCTGTTACTACGTGAGCTCTGTTGTGTTGCAGGACATTAATTATTGTTTGTAAAGACAGAAGATTAAAACTCAATTGGTGAATGCAGTTTGTTTCTTGCTTGTGGCATGAAATGATGAATAGTTGGGGAAGTTGTGGGTACTCGCGTGTTATTTTTGCAACAGACTAGAACAAAGTTTCTCAAACTGGTGTCATGACAGGCATTAGTTGTATTTTATTTCCGAAAGATAGATGCTATCATTTTATTTGTCTCTGTTGTTTTCTTCCCTGAAGCAGTAATATATACCATCTGTAAAGGATGTGAAACCACACTTGCCTGTGAACAAATGAACAGAAAGCCTATGCCTATGTATTACAGTTGTGTGTACTAAACATTTGATATATCCTTTTAAACTTTCATGAAGTCTGTAACCTGAATTTAAAGCTCATATGACCTTGAGAAGATATAATCTGACCAGTATAACTGACATGGCTCTGTGCTTTGAGAAGGGGTTAAATAGAGAACACATATTTATCCAAACAATGAAAAGCCTTTACATACAGGGAGAAATAAAATAGGTTTGGCATGCAAAGTGCTGGTCTGATGTTGGACCCCAGCCATCTGGAAGCTTACACAGAACTCAATTTGTTCTCTCTTTAATGAGATTTTAACTTTATTTTAACTCAGCAACCTACACTGTTGGATTCTGTTAGTGTATCATTTTCATAATGTTCCTTCAGCAAATGAGACTTTGTTATGAAAGTTGAAAATAATAAGCAGGTGCAAAGAAAATGTGCTAATATATCAGGGGTTTCAAACATGGCTTGCCAAAGGGTCTAATCCAGCCCATGGGATGAAACTGTGAAATGCAAAAATTATACTGAAGATGTCAACAATCTAAGGATGTCAAAAACACTTTTGTTCAGGGGCTACATACAGCCCAATTCAATCTCAAGCGGGTCAGCCCAGTAAAATACTATCATAATAATCTATAGATAATAAAAACTCCAAATGTTTCTCTTTGTTTTAGTGTAAAAAATAAAATTACATGAAAATGTTTACATTTACAAACTATCCTTTCACAAAAAAGTAAATAAACTGAACAAATATGAACAACCTGAAATGTCTTAAGAGAAGAAAGTGCAATTTTAACAATTACACCTGTTACTAAATGTTTTCCGTCTGTGTAGATCCATTGTGATCTGTAAGTTGTGATGCACATGTGGAAATGATAAGATGAGGCATAATAATGTATTATCCCTTTTTTTTTTTGAAATATTGTTTGAAGATTTCAACATTTTCATAATGTAATTTTCCGTTTTTCACTCTAAAACTAGAGGAAAGTTCAGAGTTGGCTTTATTTATAGGTTATTATATTATCATTTTACTGGACTGGCTCATATGAAGTAATTTTGAGCTATATTTGACCCTTGACCTAAAATGAGTTTGACACCCCTGGGTTAAATAGAGAACACATATTTATCTCAAACAATGAAAAGCCTTTACTTACAGGGAGGAATAAAATAGGTTTGGCATGCAAAGTGCTGGTCTGATGTTGGACCCAAGCTACCTAGAAGCTTAAACAGAACCAATGTGTTCTCTCTTTAATGAGACTTGAACTGTATTTTAACTCAGCAGCCTACACTGTTAGATACTGTTAGTGTGTCCTTTTCATAATACTCTTTCTGCATATAAGATTTTTTTAATGTAAGAGATTCTAACTTAAAAATAATAACAGAAACTGGAGGTACCTTCTGTTATGACATCAGTGTTAATGCCTCCATATGCAGTGTCAACAAACAGCCCACGAGTGGGGTTTAAATGAGCCCCCATCACACGAAAACAATATCGAACGGTTGTGTAAAAAAAGATGCTGTATGTGTAAGTATGTGGTGATGTGTGCGCTGTGGTGTTGGCTCCAGCCCACGGAGGAGTGGGAGCCTCCACAGAGCGGCTGTGATTGGCTCAGACACGGCTAACTCCATTTTGGAAAACAGCTGTTTGAAGACACAACCTTTTCCCGTTGTTTGCCGACGGTACCCGAAGAGAAACAACACAGGCTCCGACTCTCACTTCTAGACTATAGGTTTTTTCTTTTTTTTTTTTTTTTTATACACCAACCTGCATCAGTTTTCCACTTCAGCTCTGGTGTGCAGCTTGTGTTTTTTTGTCCGTGTTCCAGGAAACTTAACCGATGACCCATGGTGTTAAATTTCCATTGTAACAAGTGGATAGCAGGAGGCGACGGGATCAAGGTTAGTGGCGCTTTTTTTTTTTTTTTTATCTGTGAATTAAATGCTTTATACACGGTTGACAAAGGCTCTTTATATGTGTAAAGAAAAGCTCTGGGTGTAAATGTTTGAAGTGACCATCCGCAGGGAGCTCCACAGTCACGAAGCGAAGGGTTTCTACGTCTTTTCGGAGGCATTTTTTTTTTTTTTTACAGCCAGCACCGACTAACGTTAGACAATGCATCTATCCTCGCGCAGCCGTTGGTGTCTCAACTGTACGGTTTATCTGAACGGACTCCATGAAATTATAATACTTAGCGGTAATGATATTCACATTTCCCTCCCGAGTAAGTAGGTTCGTTATGCTAGTCGTCCGTGTGCATTGTGTGTGTATAGTGTGGGGACTGGCATGCGTGTCCTTCCCACACATTAGCTGCTGGATCCAGTGGAGCTAATGACAGGCTGGATGGGCTTTGGAAGGCTCTCATCTCCTTTCATCGTTCTGTCAGTGCACACAGCTTCCCTCCTCTAAACACAAATCAACTTCATCTTTTATCCCCTGCCCTAATACGAGGACAGAGGTTTTCATGCAATAACCAGACTGCTGAGTGAAGGAATATATCAGGTGATTCTGGAGGAGAATCATGCATAAAACCATATGGATGGATGGATAGATGGATGGATGGAGGCTGGTGGGGAGCAGTCTGGGACCCCCCACTTTGCATGAGTGTTGCTGGGCAAGTGCCAGCGTTACTGGGCATGGGCATTGGTGAAAATAAATACTGGCTTCTTGCCTGCCTGTGGTGGTTTGCCTCACTGTCAAGAGGCTGGTTGTAATCAAAACACCGTTTTTCTCAGTCTCATTGCACAGTTGCCATTTAATATTGTCTTAAAAATGAAGCAACGTTTCAATTAAGTTAAAATAGCCTTAGTCTGCATCTGACTGACAGACAAGTGTTAGCAAAGAGAATTGCATTGTGGTATGTTTTGATAGGGTGCAGCTTAATGAACTCTTAAAACAGGGTGGAACAGTGGAGTGTTGTGGTTTGGTGTTTTACAGCTGTGGGTAAATGTCACATCACTGGTGACGTTTTTCTGCACCTCACTGTCCAATTTATTTAGACCAGAACCACATATTTGTCTCTCTGTCTGGGACAATGACTGCAACATCTAGACAAAACCACTGCCACATGAGACAAATATAAATCTTGTTACATCGGCCTCAGCTAAGCTAAATGTAAAACTGTCTGGTAAAATTCCTGAAAATCATACAAGCGTATAAGCATATAATCACTCTTTGTGTGGTATAGCAGATTAAGCCACTCGATGGATTCTGTGCAGTCTGTACAGGCTGATGTCGTGTATGCTGTAGGTTCTACCACCAGAGCTCTAGTCTTTTAAAATAGCTCTACTGCCTCTTCTCTCTTTGTACAAGCTTACCAAACATGGCCTGTTACATCCTTCAAAATGGCCAAGGGGGATGGAGAGCAGCCAGGACAGAGAACGCAGTGATGCTAGAAAACCCCTGGTACTAGAGAGACGTGCCCTGCTGACCTTGGACTGAGCCCTGTTAAACCTTCCCTCCTATGTTGCAATCATATTTACCTACTCATAACACGGCACATCCAGGAGCAGACACACCACCTGCCAACAAGACTGCTGTATGTACTTACATTCTGGCCGTATAGGCTGGCCAGTGGAGGTGTTTTACTTGAGAGCATGCATTATGTGCAGTCTAATCTCAGACACAGGTTATTAAAAAGCTGCTAGATCATGAGTAATCAGTTCAGGCCTGAACAGTTCTGATTATTTGCAGCGCTGCATGGACAAACACTCTTACCATCACTGTTCTCCTCCTTCAACTTCTTCAGTAAATGGAAGTCATGTCTGCTCCAGTTGAGGGTTGCCAACAATAACATGATTACCCTGAGAACATTTGGACCCCAATATCCCTCCGTTGAGAGCATGTATTAAGTACACAGCAGGGGTGGGATGGTTACTGTGTGGCTCTTACTGTCAGTTGTTTTTCCGTTAGTGGTCATCAGATTTTTTTCCCCCGTTGCTGGACATGTTTTTCTGTAGCCCACTATTTTACGAGCTATTGCTTAAATGAGCTTCCTTCTACATGATGGAGTATTCATAATTTCATTTTTGCCCTTTTAATGGTTAATCTGAGGCAGCATGATTCAAGGCTTTTCCTGAATAAGGACAGGTCATTACATGCTTGGGGTAAAAATAGCAATCTATTCTCAGATTTGGTTCAAGTGCCATCTAGATTTCTTTGAGATTAAATTCACAATCTCTCAGCTGCTCTGAGACACTCGCCATGTTTAAGATAACAAGCACCAGAAGACAACATACTGGAGCTGAGTGGGTTTTTTTTTTGCTATGTGAACATACTGCCCAGCATCTATTTTTGCATGCCTCCCTCTGTGTAATCATGGGTTTAATGTGTACATATTTTGTGGGCAGGGATTTGTCAGTTCAACTGCTTTGACCTCGAACCACATTCTTTGCCCTGTGCGCAGAGGACTTAAGCTCCTCTGTTTTTAGCTCCCTGACTTCCCCATGAAGAGAAAATGAGTGCCATCACACAAACTCTAAGCGTCTCTTATATAGACAGAAAAGGCTTTCTGACTGGTACACAAAGATATTACAGACCAGTTCAAAAAACACAGGGTAAAAGATGATCATTTACACGGTTGACCATGGGAATCCATTCTAACCACCATGAATGTGAGCGGACCACAGCCTCTGTACTCTGTGAGGGAACCAGCTACAAACTTATTACGCCTACAACCAGTGAGTGCGTCATACTTAAAAAGATAGATGTAGGGTGGAGTGTCATTTTAATGCGTTGTAGGGTTATGCATAAGTATATGGTTATAACCATGTCTTGGACTGGCAACTAGTCAGGGGAGTACACTGTGGATTGGCTGCAGCTCAGGTTTGGAAGACATTTAAGAGGTAATTTATTCATGGGACTAAATCTTTGCTCATCTGAACTTGACTTCAGTAATGTTTACTTGTGCAAAATGTTGTTTTTTTTTTGTTTTTTTTTTGCTGTTATTGGAAATAGACAATATTTCCAAAACCTGTTGATATCCAAGATTTTAGGGATATTAAAAGCGGGTGGTTTTCTTTTGGGAATGCATCACAACCCTCTGTCTAGTTGGTTTCCTTAGATTTTCAGAGGGTGTAACTGTGGTCTGTGTTAAAGTGTTTTCACTAAGTTTGTGGAAGGTGAATAATTTTTGCCATTCTTATGCAGAAAGATTTGGAAAGTCTAGTGGTAGGACTGGGCAATTTCATGGTCTTCGGTCATAATCAATCTGAATTTGTCATATGATCTACCTTTTCAGAGGGATCGTGTGGATTGTTATTAGGATTGCACCATTTTGGCCAAAAATGAAATCCAGATTTTTTCTTCAAAAACTCGATTTTTGATATTTGGGTAAAACTACAAAAATTTTAGCCGGCATGGGCGTTTCATGTACAGCCTGCAATGCAACGCACTGCACCCACTCTGGCGTGTGATGATGTTTGAGGTGCTGAAATAAGTTGGTTGTGCTGCTGTCTTTGACAGATATCGCCTTCAGACAGAGTTTGCAGCAAGGAATGGTTTGGTCTTCATTGGAAACTTTGAAGTCATACCAATTCCACACAACTGACTTTCTCCTGTTATTTTTAGCCACGACCTTCTCACTCTCCTTAGCAAACGGCATTTTTGTACTGGTGTGTGGAGACCAAAGACTGTGGAGAGCTCTCTCACAGTTAGGAGGAGGAGCCTACGGTAGCCCAGAGGTGCGCAGCCCAGAGACACAAGAGAGATGAAATTCGGTTTGACAATTACCCTTTTTTAAACATCGTCCCAATTAAATAATCTGATTTTGATTTAAAATCAATTAATTGTGCAGCCCTAATTGTCATTTATTTTCCAAATGACATAGTGCTGTTAAAACTTCTCTACTTGGCTAACATTCATTTTAGGGGTCCTGTTTATCAGGGTAATTACAGTATTTAACAGACAACACTGAACTAACATTTGAGTCTGTAACATTAATGTCTCTTGCATAGGTTGCTAGCCTATTTCAGTCTTTTTGCAGTGATGTGTCTCTCCACAAAGTGTTTGGGTGTAATTTGCACTCAATTGCAGAGTTGTGTAGTAAGTTGTTTTGCTTCTGCTGAAGAAATAATGATGAAAAATTACCTTAAGTTCATCAGCTCTGGGTCCAGCTTCTGAATTCCAGTGTGCAGTGAGTTTGTTATACACAGAAGAGTTATGTGAGCGTTAGATTCATTATAAAATTCTAGCAAGAGAAATTAGGCTGCTGCACTCTAGATAGTTATGGAAACACTACAGCTGTATGTGGACGGAAATGTTGCCTAGCGTTGAGTTCTGGATATTGTCAGTATTGTATTAGTGTCAGTCAAAAATGCAGATTTTCTTGTCAGATAAGGATAACAAAAAGCCTTCTCACACAGCTTAATGGTCCAGAAACCAGAGAAACTAGAGGAGAACTGCTTATAGTTTGATTTTAACTCCCCTGTTTTACAAGAGATGAGGAAATTGTGAGTCAGATTGTGGATTGTGATTGTCTCTCTAATGGAATGATATGATGTTTTCGTCAGATCGACCAGCTCTAGCCCAAGCTGATATTAAACATTCGAAAAGTTTAAAAACAAAGATATCTTATTGGATAAGTTTCAAATCTGAAAATGACATTGCTAAGTTTTGATGTGCTCTGCTTTTTAAATTAGTTTATCCTGGGTGCAGCGTCTTAGCCATTTAATGACTGAGTAAATCCTGGCATAACTAAAAGATGATTGTAAACAGGCTAAAGGCTGTGTCGCAAACTGTGGTTTAAAAAAAAACAGAACAAATGAGACACACAGTCTGGTTGGGCTGTATACATGTCCAAAGAATCCTCCTAAAACCACAATAACACAAGAAAAACTCACATCTTAATCACAAAAGAAAAAGGAATATGTTGTTTACGTGACCTGTATCACATTTGGAATATTCTCAGTTTCAGTAATAACAGAGGAATACATCTTTGCATGTAAACAGAGAGATTGGTTTTGCATGTGCTCCTCATAATTGCAGTGCATATGTTTTTCGGCATTAAGCCCTTAGATTTAATGCGCCCTGGCTTGGTTATTCCCTCTTACCTCAGCAAACATTTCCCAGACAGGGTGAGGTGATGAATAAACACTGTTTTATAACTATTTGCCAGGAGAATTTTAAATCAAGCCTAATCATGTAAATGGATTTTCATCCAAGTGAATTGGTGTGGAAGTAAAATAGTCATGTCCTGTTTTGGCCTTGTAGGTCAGCGAAGGATGATTTGATGAGAATGCCTCTCCCTCGGGGGGAAAAAATATAAATGAGGTTTAATTATTTTAGATGGAGTGGCTCGTCTCAAATTCAATGTGGATAAAGTGCTAAAATCATTTGACTTGTAAAGTGAAAAAGGGAACCAACATGACAGCCGCTGTTTGAGAAGAAATCATAGACCTGTGATCTGCTTTATGCTTTGATTTGTTTTACCTTAGGAGTTCTCTGCCTCAGTTTGCTTTAATTTTTTTCTTCCCGGTGCACTAAAAAAGGTTTTCAGCCGAGTCCCAGAGGAGAAGAAATGCTGAGCTGGGTTGAGAGGAGGAGAGCTAATTATTGAGTTTTGTTAAAATGGTTTTGACAGTGACAAATTAAAGGTATGCCATTTTCTGTCCTACTACTAAAAATAATTAATGATGTTGTTAATTAGTCCCAAAAGACAAACAGATAATTTTTAATTGCTTGCCCTCGCGACACGATGATTTGTATTTAACAAAAAAGTGTTTACTCAGGCTGCTTATATTGTGTGTCGTTATAGACATAATAGTATCACTACAGCTCCTGTGTTCTGTGCTTTAGAAATACGAAAGGCATTTGTCCTGTATACCAACATGAATGATGGCTTCATTATCTAGGGCTAGAGGAAAGCGCAAAGATTGGCTCTTCTCTTTTTTCGTTTGCTCATGGGGCGGGTTACGTACTCGCTTTTTTATCCCCTTCAACTCAGCAAATCGAATCACATGTCGCCCACATCCTCACTTGTGGGAGAAAAGTGCGATGATGCATCTGAGTGGAATTACTTGACACATCAGAGACAGAAGAAGGCTATCAGTACAGGTGAGAAGAGCGTTTTGAATCATTCCAAATGCAGCATTAGTTGTGGTTAGAGTAATCAAGTCGGTGCTTTATTGAGCGTTGAAGCTTTAGCTGAATGCAGTTGCTGTTATTTTGTTTTGGGGAAGATGGGGCGAGTTGTGGATTGAGAGAATCCCTCTAACAGGTGGTGTAGGAAGAGGTGGCTGCAAACTAAGTCTTATATTCTGTTTGCATATTAACTACATGGGCTTGTGTTGCAGCGTCACCTTCAGTGGGTTTCTGTAGTTCTCAAAAAAAGCCATGAAAGACACCGGAGGGATATTTCCTTATTTAGTAAGGACAATAAACATACATACATTCCTTCTCTGCAGCTCTCATCCTCCCTTGTCATCCTCATATTTTCCGTTCACTTTTTCTTTCCTCATCCTCTCCTCATTTTTCTCCATACTGTCTCTCACCCTCTTGTCTTCTGTCCTCTCCTCTCCCTCTTGTCCTCACGTCTTGCACCTCCTCCTTCTCCTCCTCCTCCTCCTCCCTGTCAACCAACGGGTCTTTTTCAGCCTCCAATGTGTGTGCAGAGAGCCTGGGAAAAGATAGGGCATAAACAACACAGGCAAACAAACCACCTGCTTCCTGCCGAGGTCTCGTGTTGTTAAATGTGTGGACAAAAATAGAACCGGGCAACCTTGCAGTAGAATTAGAATAGATAGAATGGACAGTGGGACGAAAATCAACATTCAGCACATTTATCTTCACCACATCAGTGTGTATAGAAGACACAACTTGTTTACCCCAAAGGTTTTTATGAGGAAGGAATCCTGATTCTTTCTGTTTGGTATAGAATAAATTAAGAGCACAACATTTAATTTTCATTTATGAAAAGAATGTTCGAAGGTTTAGTTCCCTTTTGTAATATTTAGCCTGTTTAATGACAGGAATAACATTTATTATATTGAGTTTATTCCAGACAGAAAGTTGCAAATTGCTTTTCTATAGAGAGATTAGTGCAAATAAATTGGAGAGAAAATGACTAGGCTACAACTTTTATTGTAACATTTCTGAAATAGTGCTATTTATGTGTCCTTTCAGCTTTCATAATACAGACACTCAACAGAGTCGACCAGATCTAAATATTTTCACCTTGAGCACAGCACATTAAGAGTTATAGCAATGTAGTGTCATAACCTACAATGTCTTCATCAGCCGCTAACACTGTCATAACTCACTTAGGATTTTTAAAGTAAACATGAGAATATCTGTTCAGAGATATTAACCTCAAGAAATGTGGATCTGTTATACTTGTTAAAAGTGTGCCAGTTAGCGGTTGTGTGTTAAAGTTCCCATCTGTGTTAGTTCCTGATAATTAGTCATGGTTAACTGGCTTTCCCTGGCATATTTTTTGGGGGAAGAGTTTAATCGGCATCTGATTTTTGGAGTCTAACACCTGCTCATGACTCAGCTGTGAATCATGGGTTGTCAATGAGAGTCAGTCACACCCATTCTGTTCCCACACTGACACAGGCAAACAGACCAGGGGATTCCCTGTAGCCTAAGGCTGGGCATGCTGCTACAGTAGACGCAGTCTCAGATGTCTGTCTGGCCAGTTGTCTCTAATTTAAAGCACTGATCGATCATAGCTTATTTTCAGTTTTGGACCACAGGACACTGCTGTATTCTTACCACCACTGGTAATGTAATCTTTACTTACCTCCACACATGGTTATTTGATCCTGTATTGTATATTTGATCCTGTTACTTGAATACGATCAGAAGTGTACTGTGTGAATATATAGCAGTATTATGACAGGGGTTCTTACACCTCGACAATGGGTATTGATTGACCTAGCTGTTACTAAGTGAACTGTGCTAAGAAAAGGGAGCGTAGTCTGTGGTAAAAGTATTCTGTGTTTTTTTTTTTTTTTTTTTGGACTAGTTTCCCACACTTCTCTGCCATCTGTTTAACAGATCAGACAGCTTAGTAGATTAAAGCAAAATCAATTTCAGTGCTCGTCAGTGTACTGATGTTTTGCATTTCTAGTTTGTGTTCAATTAGTGTTACTGACTGAAGATCTGTGTGCTTTAATTACACATTGAGGAAAAAAAAAATGTTAGTTTAATTTTGTTTCTTTTTTTAGTTAACCTTACAGTGGCTGGCCATAAGAATGAAATGTTCTTATTTAGGGGTTGTCATTCAATGGCAAAATTTTAGTATAGTTTTTTATGAACTCCATAGCGTTACTCATATTTGTTCTCTTTTGGGGCTAGAGCCTCATTATTTTCAGAAACTACTGACAAAGTTGGGTGATAATTTTGATATAATTCTGCCTATCAGCCAAGAATCCACTGAAGGGTTGCTATTAATGGTTAATAACAGTTGATTCACAATGGGACCAACTTTTTTCAAATAGGTTCTGATGTAGCGAACATTTAATGCATGTGACTGATCAGCTGACTGATCCCCAACATCATGGATATCCTGATTTTCCCACCATGCTAAATTGGCAGATTGCAGCAAATACACAAGTAAAGTGAACTGATTATGTGGAGGAAATAACTCCTCAGTGTTGTTTAGCGTCACAACTGTTCCAAATGGAAAAACAGCAAAGGAATTCTGTTCATCTTCTACTCAGTGTATTACAATCATAAATGTGTAATGTAGGGCTGCAACTAACAATAATTTTACAATCGATTAATCTGTAGATTATTTTAATAACTATTTGATTCCTCTGATAAACACAAAAGACTCAATTCTCAAAGATTGGTATTTAACCCAAGCAATATAAACTGCAGACAAGTCACTAATGATTACATCCCTGCAATGTCTTTGGGTATAGTTAGTGAGCAGTAGCCCGCTACCTAGATTGGTTATGGCTAGAGACTAGCAAGCTATAGACTTCCACCATCTCCAATTATAGGCTATCAAACTAGTGTTGTATATATTAGTTCCATTCAATTATAGGTAACGTTTGTCTGGTGGCCTGATAAATGGAGATGGATGAAAATGTTACAATTACGATGATTGTGTCTAACTAGTGAGCGGGCTAAAGTTATCGAGACATGTAGGCTATTTTAAGCTTGGTTTACATTATTTTCCTGGTGGCCAGGGCAGCCCCATTTGCCCGAAATGTTGTGCCCCATGGGATTTTGGCCATTTTTTTCTCCATATTCAAGTTTTGTTACATAAATGGCGCACTACGTTTTGGGCAAACAGGGCTGCCATGGCCACCGCAAATATAATGGAAACCTAGCTTTAATAATCTATCTCAGCATCCGAAGCCTCAGCCATTCTGCTTTGTGTTTTCCTCGGTTACGCTACACAGTGTGGGCATGCCTCAATACTAACATGCTGAAGACCCAGCAAATCGACTGCTGAATTTGTTGCCAACTCTTTTAAGAATGGATTTGGGTTGATTTAATTGATTTGTTGTTGCAGTACTAGTGTAATGTACTTTGTGACACCACTGTATGCTGTTATGCAGCCCAGTTTATGTGGGAAACACATTCATATTTCACATTTTGAGACTTGCCAAAACCTTGCTTCAATTCACTTGACTTTTTGGAAACATTTCTGTTGACGCATAACCTTAGTTACGCAATGATCTTTCTTTCAATAAAAACACAACTTGCAGCAACCTTTTAAAAATGAATGTCATCAGGTTACCTTTAAAAAAACCTGACTGCATCTAACTGTTATTATCAATTATTATGATTGATCTGCCAATTGGTTTTGATGACTGATTTTTTGCTAAAACATAAGAAAACAGGGCAAAATGACAGAATGTTCAAATTCCCCCCAGGTGAAGTCAGTGTGGTTTATATCAGCTACAGCCAAGCAAAGCGCATTCTATCACTCAAAAATGACCATTCACACATTATCTGAATAGTTGTGCAATTTATCAACTGAACAATTACTTGACAAATTGTTGCAAAAAAAAATTATTAGGTAGGAAGGTTTGTAGAAAATGGATGATTAATAAATCAAAAAGTTATTGAAAATGTGAACTATATAGTAACTACTGAATTGCAGAGTTGGACCATTAGAGTATGTTTGAACCTTTTTTTGTATAATTTTTTGGATGGGCTGGATAATGCATTTGCCAACTTGACAAGAACCATAGAAACTTGTGATTCACCTGCATAGCTGGGGCTAGGTTATGCTTGTAATTAATATACATGTACATTACTAAATTAATGGTAAAAAAAAGGAGCACTTTGACAGAAAGGAGTGAGATTTAGTTTGGGTGAACCTGCATCAGTTTGGGTCATGGCATTGGTGTTTAAAACATATGCCTACAAAGTTCTATAATGGCTCACCTACCATGCTCATTGGACATCCCTCCCACACCCCCACTTTTTCATGGTTTTAAAACATAATTTTATAACCTTGGTGCTGAGCCTTTTTTTATCTTTAAATTCATGGTGGTTAATAACCCATTTTATGTGGTGTGGAAAAGTCAGAGCACATATTTATTTCTGCTTCATATAGACTTTAGATATTTTAAAATGATTCCTCTCTGAAGGACCCACATAACTTTATCTAATGTTCATCATCTTCATGCTTCCTACAGTATTACTGCTACTGTCTGTCTGAAGGTTTCCTCGAGGTCACATCATTCACACAAAATCAAATCATTGAATTGCTGAGTGTGTACCACAGATATTAAAAAAAACAAATTCCACCTTAATATTAAAGTGTCTGCAGTGCAGAATTCAACAAATGAATCAATGACTTTGAGAGTGGAGGTTATCTAATAATAGGATTAAGTCAACACAGTGGTGTTATGTAGGCTGACTGGTGGTGAATACGGTGATATAACTTTGGAGACATTGACTTTGTCTGACCTCAGCTAATGCCAGTATCCTTGTTGAGAGTAGAAAATGGTTAATTACTTTTTACAGCAGCCGACTTCCCGCACTGGTCCTGGGTAAACGGAAGAGCAAAGTCAAGAAGAGAGTGACAGACACGTCTGACTACACACTTTTCCATTAAAGTTTATAATTGATCTTTTCCTAACCGTCAAGGCTCATGTTTCTGTAGTACGTCACTATGCCACTGACCTTGTAGTTCTTGACAAACCAAAAGCACCCTGAGGTTTCTTAAGCAAGGTGCTTCTGGTCAACATGAGTAATCAACTCTTTATACAACCTTTTATCAGTTTGTGAGTTTTAATTCAGACTTGTGCAGCCATGTTCAGCATCTTCTGGTTTGGTCCTGTTGTATTTCAACAAGAGAATCTTAGTGTACAATTAATATAACTGCACTCATTATTGCAATATTAGACATTATAGCCTGTGTATGTTTTACTTTTTGGGCTGATACTGATTATTAGCATTCAAGGAGACCAATAACAGACATTTGAGATGCATGCATTTGCAAAAAACATGAAAATCTTACCATAACTTCATCACGAAACTTCACTGAAGTGCCTTTAAATAGACTGACAAGTGAAATACCAAAAACACCATTCAGTAGTATTCCAACATTATTTATTGGCACAGTAACTTGGAGGGATTAGAAATAATACCCCAGTAAACGAGCAAATGTTCTTTTCTCGTTTCAGTGTTTACAGACCATTACTTGTGGCCTGTAACAGAGCTGTGAGTGGGACATTTACCAAACCACTGAATGGTCACTACAGATTGAGAGGTGTCTGCATCAGAGCCAAAATAAGTCAGGTTTACATTTATTTACTGGCTATTTGTATATATATAAAAAAAAAAAAAAAATAATACAGAAGTGTAAAATGCAGAATATTCAATCTGACAATCAGTCACATTCTCACATTCACTCTTGTTCATGTTTATTTGTGTTACTGTTACGCATCTCTTCTACGTGCAGCCATGCTGTGTGGAAGAACTGAAGGTGTCATGCAAATAACAACAAATAATGAACATATTTACAAAAGAATGAAATAATGATTTGCCATTGTTACACTATATGCTTATATGCTCTCATATACTTCATATGCGTCACTCATAATGGTAAGTGGAGGTAAATTTCTGAATATCAGCTTTATGTAAATGTAATATCTCTTTTTGGAGCAAATCCATTCCTATGCATGTATTTTTGCAGCCCAGATCTCTCATGAGGGGAAAATTGCTGAGAATTGATCTCTGATGTGGGGAACCACAACTCAGCTGCTCCTACGTATGCCTGCTGAGATAATCTGTCCAAGCACGATTGATTTTTGATTTCGCTGTAGCTTTCTGAAGAAGTGGCCTTGCCCGGACCCTTTTGTTTTATTCATTAGTTCACTCAAGATTTTTCCACAGTAGCTGATGCTAATGGCCTCAGTCAGGCTTCTTATCTCCTGTTCCTTGGCTGATTCATAATGCCTTCAGGCGTAGGAGCTCAGTACGCTCATTTAGGATGGCAATTATGTGAGAGTAGCACTGATCATTCTCTGTATCTATGCTCAGTGAAAAGGAGATAGAAAATTGCATTGAGTATCCAGTGTTATCGCTGATTATTCTGCATGTCTGACAGGAAAGATGGAGACTTCTAGTGCAAGGTAATAGCAAGTCTGAGGCCTAAAGTGTGAGAGTGAGGTGGTAAAAACCTCTTTGAGTAGCTGAGCTTTATGTGTGCTCTTCTCAGGAGGGACAAGTTTTCACGGCCTGTGGAAATGGCTGACTGCTGCTGAAGGCCAATCTAACTGTTTAGCAAGTTGCAATATGCACATCACCAGGGGAAATTAGGCCTTCACACCCTGCCTTGGTCTGTTGAAAAGAGGAAGGATATAGGGCGAATATTTACACCAGAGCTGAATGGATAAAGTCTTTATTTATTTGTTTATGAGAGGAGGGCCAGGGAGGAACAGCGCTGCTAATCCAGACAAGGAAATACAGCTCCCTTGTGTTTGAAGTGGGCTGGTTGTCAACCAAGCAGCTGCTGACATCATGTGAATAGACAGTGCCCAGACCACATTTAACGGGCGCTGAGAGGCAGTAAGCAGCAGGGCAAAGAGCTGAGGCACACTCGTGTTATGGTGCTCCCTCAGTACGTACCACTGAAGGAGGCTGACGGGGATTAGATGAACTTGTCTGAGGCAGTTTGGGTCTACTCGCAGGCAGCCGACAGCACATGAAGTAACTCTGATTTTAATGGTAAGAATGACACTTTATTATGTGCTCCTCTGTGAACTGCTGCCACCTCTGCTTTCAATGCTGTCGTGCTGTTTTTTTGATCAGCTGAATTTATGATTTTACATTAAAAACCATTTCTCTAAGTTTCCAGATGTTTTGTTTTTGTTGCTCAATCTTGCAGCGATTTGGTAGTTATTTAAGATGAAAAAGCCAGTGGAAAAGTTCAGTTGCTACGTGAGGCAGAGAGAGGTGACCACGTGGAGGCTTTTTACCTCGTCAATAAATGCAGCAAAATTAGTTGACAGACTTGAAACTGGTTAGGTAAACGCCCCTAATGGACATCAAAATCATCAAAGAAGGCAGTCTTTGTCTGGGTTATTGCAGATAATGTGTGTTTATTACACACAAATCAGGCTTAAAAGGATCCAGTGGGATACTAGTGAGCCTGGATCTCTAATGGGCCTGGTGTAAGTGGCTGTGCTGACTCATATTCCCTTAGTGATCTCAAACGCCTCAACTCCTAATATTCTCCTTTTGTATATGCCACCTCTCCCAGTATGGTGACCCTACATGTTAAAACCTGGCCGCATGCCTCACTGTTGGACACTTTGCTGTCATTCATACCAGACGGCTGTTTGTAAAGACACACGAATGCCACTCCTTTCTTTGGAGAAAAAGGATGTGTGCCTAAAATGACTTCATCAGCGCTAGAGGAGAGAATCCCCTCACTGGAAATGATCTACGTTTACAGCACAGGAAGCAGCCGGGAAAAGGCGAATAAGAGTGAGGCCAAGCAGAGTTCAGCTCATGACCTGAGCTGCAGTGATTTCCCTTTGAGGATTGAGCTGTTATTGTCTCGAGTGAAAATACACACCTGTGACATTTGTCTTGTGGTAGTGTTTCCAGCTGCAGCTGTGTCGAGTTTCCCCCTGTATACACATACTGGCCTTTCACATAAAGGCACCTTTTATATTTAACTGGGACATGCACTTTAACAGCACTATAACTAATAATTTTAGAACTGAAGTCATGAGATACTGAAAGCTGTGACTTTAAAAGGCTGACATTGTATGTGACCTACTGTACTTTATACATCATTTACCAAGAGATTGAGATAACAGAAATAAATTTAAATATTTTTTAAGTTGCTGATCCAAAATTGATTAAACTGTCAATCTCCTTTAACCAAATACTTCTGGTTTTTAGAACTACCTCTCTCTGTGATTTGTGGTTCATCTTCGTTTTTGATTTTAGACTTCTCAAATTTTCTGATATATTCTGGACTTAGTGTTTCACTAAATAAAACAAAAATAAGTGTGTGTTCATGAATGATTGGGGTTGGTTTCTTCACCAATCTCCTGCTTCTATGGCATTTTACATTTTCATTTGCATTATACAAATCGGAGCAGGCAAATAACGATGACGACGTCAGTCATCGAGTGCAACAAAAACAAAGCACATCCCAAGGATAAAGTGATTTTTACACGCAGTGCCCATAAAGTGCATCCTCCACAGCTGAGACCAGGCGGACAAGGACACAAGAGTATAAACACATTGCTGAAGAGCAGGAGGCAGAACATCATCACCATCCTCATCATCATCATCATCCCTCCATGGAAACCTGCTAATGATCTCATGGTAGGACTTGGGCTACATGTGCAGGCAAGCCAAGTGATTAAACAAACAAATGGCAATTAGGCAGGGCTCCCATAAGCCACATAACAATTGTGGCAATTGAGCAGAAGAACCAAATATAACACAATGCTCATAGTAGGTGCTGGAGTGCTCTATATTTTATTGTCAGAGAGATAGTCAGCTTCTTGAAGAAATCACACTGACTGGCACTTAGTGAAGGCTTTAGTTAAAGGTGGAAGGAAAGGTAGTAGGTGTAATTATGAAACTGTGAGACCCTGGCCTCCCATGGTGATCTGGCTCACTAATGACTGCACAGCCTGGCTATCTAGATGACAATCTAACAGAGGATCACACCACCATCTGGAGCGGGGAGCACAGAGTGGCTCTTGTGTTTGGAAGGAGCACTCAGGGAAATGCTAGCAGACCAGAACTCAGTGACATTTCCTGACGTACCTACAGGGGCTAAAAGATTGCCCTTCACTGTGGATTTTATAATCCTAAACAGCACTGCCTACGTCTGTACGGCTCGTGACCTCTCAGAGGAATGACCCTGGGTGCTTCCTTTTTGGCACGATGTGTGCATACTGTACATAAGAGAAGGAAAACAATTCTGGGACCTTTTGAATGATACTGAAAAAATGGGAGTGAAAGCGCTTGGGAACAGACTGGCCCTGGGTCAGCGTGTCATAGCTCGTGTTTGCCAGCTCGTTTTTATTCCTCTCATTCTTTTACTTGTTTCCATTTGAGATTCCAACCCCCTCATGTTTCCTCAGCTGCTATGTCATGGCTAAAATGTTTCATGCTTTATTAAAGTGTAGATGTGGCACTGGTAAATGAGCAGTAATTTTGCACATACACAACTGTGGAGCAGCCACTGAAGTTTGAACTATCTGTGTCTGCCTGTGGGGAACTGAAGCTGTAGGAAAAGAGCAATGACGACATTTACACTCAGACTGTGCCTCTGTGTTTTGCACCCATTTAAGCTTGCATCTCTTTGCATTAGTGCACTGCTTCCCACAACTATTTTCTTATATCTTCTATTCTTTTTGTGTCTTTTCTGGAGCAATTTTATATTTTGTCATGTTTTCTCTGAGGAATTACCAGCTATATAGTGCTTTAGTGGTTGGCAAGATTCATGACCTAGTTAAATATGGACTGAGAACAGGAAACAGAAGAGGAATGAATGGCTAATGGGAGTGTGATTCGCTTTTGCAGGGGCTCTTTGTGGCCCCGCCTCTGCTTGCCCTTTGAATAGTTTCAAGCTCTTTTACTCTGGCTTTCCATATTGATCAGTGCTTTTTACAGGACCCTCCCACCCCTACCCTTACCCCCACCCTAGCACTGCGACTCCTTTTTTCCTTAAATCCTGACTGTATTAGTATCCTTAGCTCAGACAGATGGACTAGTAGAGGGGTATGGCTATGCAAGTGACTGCAAGTAGAGATTTAGAGCAGCCTTTTGTTTTTCCTGGCGTAATTAGGGCGACCAATTAGCACACATGTCAGTAGTGCCATTAATCGCTGTGCAGAAATAGAAATGGCAATTATTAACACCTTCACTCTCCTTTTTATTAATTTAGTCTGAGCTACTGGCCGCTCTGGTTGTTAAAGTGTTCCAGAAGTGCCCACTCTCATTCTCTCTGTTGGCCATCCTCCACTTAAAAAGCTCGGCATTGAGTGATTTTTCCTCTAGTCAGTATTTTTGGCTGTCTAAAATTGAGTCACATCTTTTCTACTGAAGTAGAAATGCTCAGGACACAGTGGCGCATCCTCCCACAGTTCCCGCAGACTATTGAAGGAAGACAGCAGCTTGATTTATTTGCTTCTTTCCAACACCCCCGCAGCCGTCTGACATTCCCTCCTCCCTCTGGCAGGTGTAATGAGAGCGCTGGTCATGGACAGATGATGGACGTGGAGGCGTCGTACTCAGACTTCATCAACTGTGATCGCACAGGCCGCAGGAACGCAGTGCCCGACATCTCAGGGGAAGGGACAGTAGGGGCTACCACCAGTGAACTCACCAAAGACCTGGCAGAGATGGACCTGAAGGCTGCAGGTCAGTAAAGCTACATCTGAACCACAGGAACTGACATCCTCAGGCTTTATTCTTGTGTTGTCATACAGTTTGGTTTTTGGTTTATTTTTATTTGGTTTTAATGGTTTAGTTTTTTCAAGTTTCTTATTCTGCAAAGGTGTTTTTTTTGTTCTACTCTATTGTACCATTACCATTTGCTGATTTTACCTACAGTTCTGTTAGGCTGTTGTTTATTGCGGTGTTGTGTAGTTTTTGTTTTGGCTTTTATTTCACAAGGCAAAATTATTATTTCAGTGCTCATTTTAGTTCTAGTCCTAGTTTTCTTTTAGTGTAATAACCCTGATCTGAACACCTGCGATGAGATCTGAATGCAGCAGAATAATAAAACCCAAACAGGTGGCCATGCTCAGTTTTTGATCTCGGTGAATTCAAAGTGTTGTGCTTTGTTGACTCACTGCTAAATGAGTTGCGACAACACCACAATGACTGGCAGCTCTGGCTTCCTCTACTCTCAACAGTGTGTCAAGTTGTTATGAGGAACATGTCTGAATGTGACGCAAATGATCTCTGTCTGACAATTGTGCGTTAGATCCTTGTTCCTTTTCAGGCAAAGACAAGTTTCCCATGAAGTGATGACTGAATTGACCACTGAAAATCTCATGCCGGTCTGGTGGGAAGCTTCACAATTGTGGATCTCAATATTATAATATTGCTGCTTCCCTAAAGGAAGTAGTTGTTCCTTCCTCAGGATTCTCATATTTCTTTCATTGTGAAGCCTGAAGCAGATTTATTACCTGCTGTAATGAATGCCAAACCACTCAGAGCTTGATTGTATACGCTATCATTGTGCATGTGAACTGATTTCTGTGCTCATGTTTTCCTCAGAAGGAGACCCAGGGGCTTCACCAGCCCCTGAGGCAGAGGGCTCCACCAGCCAAGACGCCCAGGGAAATGGAGGCCCATCTTAAACTCATCCAGAGATGGGAGGGGGGAAGAGATAAGGAGTGAAAAGTAGAGAGGAGGCAAGTAAAAGTGGAGAGACATGGAGACAGCAAAGAGAAAGTGTTTATTGTTTGTCCTAACCGGACAAGAGGACACCTTCGCTCACTGCCGGCCTTTGTTTGGAGCCTCATCGGCGCAAATGTACGCCTTTTTATCGGATTCGATTGTAACATGGGGAACAGAGTAGAAATGACAATGGAGATGCTGCTGTTGTGCTCTTTACTCTGTTAGTCATTCATATTCCTGACAAGTCCAGAAAGCTTGACTTTGGATTAATGTCTGTGGAGATGGACTGAGCTGAACAGATACATTTCTAACACTCAAAACATTGTTCCAGCCTAATATGGAGCTGTGTCATGGAGGGCGTATTCATAATTGTTTGTCATTTTCTGTCTGTGTACGTGTGTGTGTGTGTTTGTGAACCTCTTGTTCGATTTCATTGTCCAGTCTTTTTCTTTTTAAGTAACAAACATAGTCACCATTATAATGTCGTGTACGGACTTCATATTTATTGCTAAATGTTCAGTGATAACTTTGTGATAGCAATTTTCTTTGTGTAATAAAATACTTATGAACCCACTGTAACTTTGTAGTCTATGCTTTTAAAAATAATGAACGCTTTGCACTGCTGCACTCAACACATTCAGTAAAGGTGGACAGTTCAAACTAACTAGGATTAATGAATACAGTGCCGAGTACTTCCAGAGCCATAAATATTATTGAATTCAGCTTTTGTGTACATTAGGATGGCCACAGGAAGCGGGTGTTTACATTTCCACCTAGCATGGCCCCAGTGTTCCCATTTATCTCACAGGATGACGGAGGAGTAGATCAGCACAGCCATGTGGAGTTAAAGGAATCCCTGTAAGTGCCAGGCTTGTCCTTAGACATAATTACTTTAAAAGCTCTTTTCTGAAGTGAAGCTGGATAATAATGAAGATGTACCTACATATGAGGAAATAATCAAAGAAAATGCCAACTTTCACAAATACCTGAATAGCATTTATTATGGTTCTGAGCTGTGGCAGATATAAATGGAAGTGCTATCGTTTAATGAAATGGAAAAAAAAATAAAAATACATGCATTTTACAAATGTCAATTAAAATGCAGAACCACATTGACTAGTGGTGTGTTTATCCAGGTGACAGTACCATGCCACCTAGTGTTCATACTTAAGACTAAACATTTGGTATCCAGCTGTTTAAACCTGATGCATTGTGAGGTTTATGTTTCTGACACTAGATTCCCCCCATTCGCCCTGAAATCAAACATTCACATTTTTTCCCCAAAGGTCTTTTTCATTTATCTTTTACCACGCTATAGAACTTAAACCCTTTAACCACACACCATGAAATCTATACCGCTATTTGTAGTTCAAATACTGTTTTAGATATGACAGTGATGAAAAACAAAACTACCTCGCTGAACCTTTGAGAACTGAAAAGTATTAGCGAGACTTATAGAATTGTGCGCCATAAGCTTATGAGGTTAAGTTTCCCTGATACATTTTGTGACAACAGGCTGTAAACAAAATGAATGAAATTTTAAAAACATAATGAAATCTGCTTCATAAAAGTTCATCTTTGCTTGTTATAGTTCTTAGCACTTAGATATACCCCCAAAAATGCACTGTAAACTAGTACAAAAGTAGGAAATATAAAATACAATTAAGCCCTTAAGCCTGTGATGTACAATGACTTGCAAAAGTATTCACCAATTTTGGAGTTCTAATTTGTTGCAATGCAGTCTAGAATTAATTGGACTTTACTTACTGGATCTAACATAGGTGAAAATGATGAAGTTGAATGGCCTGAAATAATCTTTAACACCATTAAACAAGCTACATTAAGACCATGGAGTTACTCAAACAGGTCAGAGACACAGTTGTGGAGTTGTGTAGATCAGTGTGAGATAGTAAACAAGCGGAAGTTAAATCCATTAAATCTAAAATGGAAAGAATATAGCATTGCCTATACCTGTCAAGAGCAGGGTACTATTAAAGACCTAGTAAGGAGTGCATTAAACAGAGGTGGCCAGGAGAAAATAAGTGTTTGGACTTGAAACATTTGAACCTGATGGGATTAAAATTACATTTATGGGAAATAAATGAGAAACACTAAATATAGACCAAATCTTGAGACAAACATTTTTCAGTCTTGCTAAGATTTGAGACCAGGATGGAGGCTCAGCCCTGACCTGAAGTTGACAGAGCTGGGGGGGGGCAGACGGGGGATGGGGGACACTATTTTAATCTCAGGCTGCAGAACAACAAAAAGAAAAGCACCAAGACCAGAGGTGAATGCTTCTGCAAGGTTCTGATTCACAGTATATAGGCTTCATATCTAATCACATCTGAGGAAAAAAGACATTCCATTGTGTCAGGTGGGAAAAGAGGGTTCAGAGCAAATTTTTTTTTTTTTTTTCCCCCCTGGGTTACGCCGTATTGTTTTTCCTAAGACGTGTCTTTTCAGCGCTGGGTTTAAAAGGCAGTGGTCTGCATCATCCCATAGGCCTCATACAGTCTGTAGAGGAGCTCTTTCTTCTCATTATCAGGCAGGAAGCATGACTCTGCTGAACAGATATTCTACAAAACACAAAAGGTCTATTTTAGTCAGATTTATTTTACAAGCTCATGTTAATGTAAACTGGGGGCTGATCTACTGCCCACAGTAAAAATGCTTTGAAACCTGGATGTGAAATACTGTGTTAAAAAATGTAATCTTAAGACTTCGTGGGCTTTATTTTTGCTGCTGAGAAAGGCATTGCATTACAAACAGCATTTACACCCCAGGGTATTATTTCAAATATTATTCAAATGCTTCTATCGTGTGAACTGCTGCAGTCATTATGCATGCATTTGATCTCACCAGTCTTTTGAATTCGTCCTCAGTGAATCCCATGTATTTGTGTGCGGTGCTGTAGTCGAGGTGCAGGTTTGAGTTGAAGATCAGAGGGTCATCTGTGTTCAGGGAGTAGTTGGCCTTGTCCTTCATGAACCTGCAGCAAGAGATTAAAGAAAACAAAACAATCACAAAAGTGCATAAATCTGCTTAAATACAGGCTCATCCACAAAGAAAAAAAAAAAAAAACCTCACGTGATAACAGGGTGTTTGGTGAAGTCTGGGTCGCAGGCACCTGTCAGCTTACTGGAAATGGGACACACCTGCAAATACAACAGCACAGGTGCCACTGAGAAACAGAGGACTCATCTCATTTCTCAATTTGTACATCCTAGACCCCTCTGCTTGTGTCTTAGTCCCTCCATTCCAAAAAATAAACACAGAAGACTCAGGAATTTTGCAAAAACAGTAAAAAAACAAAAACAAGTGGGGCCAGGCACAACAAACCCCGCCTCTTGTACATACTGTAGCGTATTTTGGCATCGATCCAGCTGATGTCATGTCTATGCATGTGATGATGTCAGCATATCAACTGCCTCTATATACTGTATGTGCCAAGTGTGAAGTAAATTGAAACAAAATTGATGTTTTTATAGACATTTGAAATTCTGCCCATTATAAGTAAATGGGAAAAAAAATATTAAAAAAAAATTATAGAAAATTTTAACTTTGACCTACTTTTCCCAAAAGGTAATGACACATATTCTGGATCACTGGTAATTTATGAACCCAATTTGGTATGAATTAAACCAATAGTCTTGCTGCTACAGACATTTGAAATTTTGCCCATTATGAGTAAATGGGAAAAAAAAAAAAATTTAAAAATTAAATTTATAAAAAATTTTAACTTTGACCTACTGTTCCCATAATGTAATCAGATCTATTGTGGGTCACTGGTAATCTATAAACCCAATTTGGTATGAATTCAACCAATAGTTTTGCTGCTGCAGACGATTGGAATTTCACCCATTATAAGTAAATGGGGGAAAAAAAAAGATTTTAAAAATTCATAAAAAATTTGAACTTTGGCCTACTTTTCCCAAAATGTAATGAGATCTATTTTGGGTCACTGCCAGTCTATAATCCCAAATTGGTATGAATTCAACCAATAGTCTTGCCGCTACACACATTTGAAATTTCGCCCATTATAAGTAAATGGGGAAAAAAGGGATTTTTAAAAATTCATAAAATATTTGAACTTTGACCTACTGTTCCCAAAATGTAATCAGATCTATTCTGGGTCACTGGCAATCTATAAATCCAATTTGGTATGAATTCAACCAATAATTTTGTTACCAAACACACAAACTGAACCAAAAACAATACCCCTTGCCTCCCCTGCTGGGGGGGGGGGGGGGGCGTAATAACCACCAGCTAAATATGAGGTGAGGCCCTGCTGCATCATCTGTCAGTGTATCAGTGTATTTTTTGATTTCTGTCAGATGAACATAACAACCCATGAAAAACACAATATGAATAACGTAGAGCTGTTGTAAGTCTTATTTTGTAAGTTACTCATCTTATCACCTTAAATAGTTGATAAGGAGCACACCAGTTTTTAGAGTCCCACTATAAATATTCCAGATGTGTCATGGACCCCCTGTACATCCTCTCTTATGGGTCCTCCTACAGACCTCCTCTCTCCTTAATCCTCTCTCTTGCTTTTTAGGAATTGTGACATCCTTCAAGATCATTCTCTGAGATCAATTTCCGGATCACATGCAGGAAGAGTCTAAAATTATTCCAGTTGTCTCCACTAGAGGTCAGTGTGTAACCATGGTGGTACAGTACTACAGTTACACATTAGTGAACAATAAAAAACAGATGCTTGTGATAAATATATGAATCAGTGTGTGTAATATTTGAGATCTTGAACAGGTCACAGTACCTGTCAGATTATGTAATTAGATGCAGTCAGTATCACCTGTCGCTTCAGCTGTGTTGAGAGGAATGAATGAACTGAATATTAACATGGTCTCTTACCTCAAAGTGCATCTTCTCAGCCAGCAGTCGTTTGTACAAAGCTTGGTCTTCCAGGGTTCTGTAACCGTGTCCGACCCGTTCAGCTTTCAGCACCTCCACAGCCTGACATTATCAGACAAGGGTCAGGTCATACAAAAGGTCAGAAACTACAAAAAAAATCCTCAGTGTATGACATGTCAGCAGAATGTGGAGGGTAATTCAAGAGGCACATTTGCAACAGTTGTGACATTACAGAGCTGTCATTTTGACGAATGGCTTCCTCACAGAGCAGACTGATTCACTGGTTACCAATAATAGTGACAGCATTACAACCAAGAAAAGTGGTGTTCCTATCTATTTTGTGTTCATTTTCTCTTATTTACCATAAACAAGTTCCAAAGCTTATAACTGAAGAACCACAAGGCCAAAATTAGTCAATAACAGCTCATTTGAAAGGTAATAACCTCTAATTTTGGATTCCTCTTATTTAGTATGTGGTTCTAATTCAACCTGATGTAGTTTAGGTTGTATTTAGTTTAGTTTTTTTTTTTTAATTCACATTTTTTAATACCATTAATGTGACCTCATGACCACCAAACAAACAGGAAGTCCCATTAGTCCCACTTCAATCACTAGCCATGAGATTCTTTCACTAATTATGTTTTCATACTCACTAATACTGTACAATAAACTCAGCGACTCAGTTGTGGGGTGTCTAAACTTTCTATGCACTGGAAAAAATGCCCGTCTAAAAACAAGTTTAAAAAAAAATAAAAAAATGAATACAAGATATTTTTGCTTGAATTAAACAAAAAAAAAAATCTGCCAGTGGAACAAATGAAAATGATCTTGGTAAGATTTCTTGAAATAAGATCTTCAATATCTATTGTCTAAAAATAAAGTCTTATATCTTGCTGAAAACTTACTCTTTAAGTGATTATGTCTTATTTTAAGTCTGATGAGATATTTTGACTAGGAAATCTTGGTAAGATTTTGATTTAGAATTTTTTAGTAACAACATTTTTATTGTAGAAACTGGAGACAAAATTGGAGAGGTTAAACTACAGACAGAAGGTGCTCAGTTACACCAGTTGTTAAATATATGGATAACACATATATATGGTATTTTAGTATAGTAGTATAATATATTGAAGGATAATTCAAGTAAATGCATTTACACATGCATTTGTTTTGTTTGTTAGTCCTGATATAAACCTCCTCACGGTACAAAAGCTGTGTGTTCTGTTCCTTCCTTTCTTTATTAAGCTTTGACCAGTCTAACAATACATAACAATAACTCTCCTCTGCTTGTTTCTGTTGGATCTCTGCCCCTGCTTCTATGTTATTGTCTGTATATGACTTCATTGTTTTGTTTAGACATAGAACTGGTACTGGGTTACACATTGACGACAATTACTTCTCAGATGACTTTTCCACCCCTGTCAGAAATGTTGCTTGAGACTGTCGAATGGTTTACCTCTTTCACCACGCTCGCTGGGCCCACCTCTCCTGCATGAACCGTTCTGTGGATCCCGCAACGCACTGCTTCCTGTCAATAATATAAATCATGGAACACATAAGCGAACTCACAGTACAAGCTAGCATTTGGCTTATGTATCTGAAATATTGCTGTCACAGGCACTTTTCATCATGCAGAACAGTTTTTTTAATGCTCATATGTTTCCCATGGGAGAAAAGTGTTGCTGTAGCAGTGTAAAACTAAATAACAAAGCAGCACATTCCCATTGTCTATACATTAAATAAGAATACTATAGTTGGTCTCCTGGTGCTGCTCAGTGCACTAGAATTGAACTGCAATTTCCCCTTAGGATCAGATGTACTTCTTCGAGGCTAAACTTTATACACATATTGAACTTCATTAAATATCATCACCCTTAGACACACTAAACATGACTTGCCTAATCTTCCACTAATTATCTTGAGGTCATACAGTTATGAAGATAACTCTCAATATTAACATGGACTCTGTTCTCTCGATTCTACTTTTTGTTAATAATTGAAACATGCTTGATACATGTACAGATTCACATTTTCCACAGAATTTCATAACTTGTTTACAATGTGGACAATAAAAGTATGATGACTAACACACCTGCACAGTTATGGATAAAGGTGTCGACTATACTAATGGTTTGACATCATACTGTAATGCATACATAAAAACCAACTTTATGGCCTAAACTTATAATTATTAACCACTTTTTACAGTGTGCGATCAGTTGTATTTTAACTTAATTATCTGATAAGTTTTAAATGTGACAGGATGTGAAGAATTTTTTAGTGCGGTTTATCTTCACTTCTTAAAGCGACTAATTTTTGGAGTTGCTGTTATTTAAGCAACAGTTCTTTATATCATAGACATTGTGTTGGTATGTTGTATGTTTCTACTGTGAGTGCCGCCATGGTGAAAAACGACAAGAGTTGTGTTTATAGCAACAAAGACAAGTGAGTTTCCAGGTCTATGCTGGCACACATGTTGGTAATATACGGTCATTTAACAATCAGAAACAATAGATTTTAAAACAATCCCAAAGCATATGCACAGTTTTAAGATGATAAACTCATGCCATTATTCATTTTCACTTTGTATCGACAAATTGTAAGACTCAGAGTGCTTAAAAACAGGCCTTATGTAAGTTATGTTGATTCCACCCATACTATATCAGTGCGAGTAATTAATTTCTGCTAAGACTTGGTCCGTGTCCAGCGCCGGAGTGTATTAACTGATTAATCTGTCTCATTCATTGTGCTCTGAATGGCACAATTGATTACTTAAGTATTCTGTGAAGTAATCAATAAATGCTAGATTAAAATAAAATGGATTTTTTAGAAGCTCTGGGGCAGAAGAGGATTTTGGTTTGAAAGCAGAGTACACTTTTTTTAATTACAGCACTAAAAAAACACCTTGTCTATCTTTAGAAATAGACTGTAAATATAACATCTGGGATTTGATGTGTCTCTTATATCCAGATCAGCAGGTTATAATACCTACAGGGCCAACCCATGGTGAGTGTGGGTGTTCATGATGAGGCATATTTTCACATATAAAAAAAACTCTATTAGCACATTAAAAAATCATCAATAATCTGAAAAGATCTATCTCTAAGCTGCTGCACATCTAACAGAGCTTTAAATTCTTGCTAAGGATCCCTCGGGGTGCAGTCAGTTTCTTATGTACTCCATGACTGTGAAAACATTTACAGCTGAAAAAATTACGCAATGACATTTCAGTAATATTGACATACAGCCAGGAAGGGAGGTAAAACTTGTGCAGGGGGAAAAATGAACATCCATCACAATTTTTCCCTTGTCAAAGCTGCTCAGATCCTGATTCTTGTCCATTTTTAACCTTCGAGGGCTAAATGCTCACGTGCTGTCTAATATATCCCACCCACTGACAGGTTCCATTGTAATGAGATAATCAAAATTAATACCACTTTGCCGTCAGTGTCATATTGTTATGTTTGATTCATGTTTGTTCCTTCAGTTCACACACCCAGACAGAGATGAGTAACAACAACACCCTTCTTTGCTGACACACAGGATAATGTTACAGTAATTATAGTATTGCATGTATTTGGGTACACTGGGGGCTAAAAATTCAAACCAGATGCACACTAATGTTATGAAGCAAGTTTTGGAAGCACTTTGGGTCTGTTTTAAAAATAAATATTTACTGAGATAAAAGAAAAACTATTTGTTCAGATAAAACACATTTTTATATCATTTTTCTATTATTTTTTATGCAAGAATCTGCATGGAACACAGTAAAAAGGACACGAAAATTACATGCAACTATTTTTTCAAATATCTTTTTATTCTTTTACAGGTACATTTTAGGAATCAAACTAATTATGCAAGGCAGAGTGTTTCACAAAAATGACCGCTGTTGCAAATCACTCGCGATTTATTGTGTTTAAATGGGCAGGTTCTGCATGTAACACAAGTGGACACGATGGGTTACAAGCGAAACCTGGAATGAGACTGCTGATTCATGAAAAACCCACATGTCTGGATTAAAAAAAACAACTAGGATCATCACATTTAACACAGTGTCTGTATTTATAGCGCTATATAAGGCCATTCCAAGCCAGGTTTTCCAGATCAAATGCACTGACACCTTGGTAGCTTTTCCTGTCCAAATTTTGGTCCTATTTTTGGCCCCAATATTTGATTAAAAATTCATTAATTTTGGGATGGCTCAGAGTAAGAGTATAATTCTTTTTGCATCTTGACTCATCATTAGGTACACCCTGGGGGGAATTATGTCTACATTTTTCTTATTATTGGGTCTAAAAAGCCAAAATGGTACCTAAATGACCCGAGTTTCATAGAAGCACCCATTTACAGCTGCAGCTTTCGTCAATAATTACAACACTTAGAAGAAAGAGTTTAGATATGGTCAAATCTTGGTGGAACAGCAAAGCAGTACTGTGTAGCTGTGTTTGTGGATTATTCTTTTAATTATTTTTTTTATCTGTATGACTATCTGTAACAAAATGTACAAAACAAACACACCCAACAGACACACCTGTGTTCTTCATGCCAGTGTTACACTGACCTTCTGGTGCCACTTTGTTGATGTCTCAATACACTCACCTCATAGGCCATCCTGTGTCCTGGATACGCTTCACAGTTGAGTGACTCGTCACCTGCCAGGTCAATGGCTACAACGCCCTCGTGGCGATACTTCTTACACAACTCGACAACATCCATGGACCAGCCTGGAGATTTACAACACCATACATTACAAAACAGCCGGGTCCTGCCACACTCAGACACACACATGCAGTCGATGCACTGATGGATTGCAATGACAGAAACAGATGAAGCATGATATTATCTGTTATTCTACAAGTGTCTACATTAATAACAAGCACTAAGTGACATTAATTGACACGTCATATGTTGACATAGATGTGGTAACTGTGGCCTGCAGTAACTTGGTATGTTATTTTCATCTCACTGGCTTGACCTTGCACTCAAACATTACTGTGTAAAACCACTGCCATCTGAAGATTAAAAACAGGATGATACAACTGACTGTGCTCATGTGCAGATCTTCATAGCAAAGCTTTTAACCCATAAAGACCCAGTGCTACATTTGTGGCAGTTCCAAAATATGTTTTTCTCTCTATTTAACCTTTCCTAAGTAATTTATCATAATTTAATATAATATTATCCTCTGTATTTTTTGCTGTAAATCATGTATTTTCCTATATTTAATTAAGATGCTAATGAAAACTCAGAGTAAATTCAAAGGCTATTGTATAAAAATAGAGAAAACTGAAGAAAAGATGACTTCATCAGCAAAAAATTTCATTAACTGATCAATAAACCCAGTGTCTCCATACACTGTCATTGATCCAACTCCATGGGTTTTACTGGTGAATCAATGTTGCAGAAGATGATGGTGTTTCCACAGTAACTAATGTCCAAATGGGTCATATCTGATGACCATGAAAAGATGACAAACTGCATTTTACACCAGTTATTTACATGGATTGATAGAATTAGTGGACCAACAGGTATTAAACAGTTTAGATTAGTAGATGATTTTAGTCGATGGTGGATGTTCGGGTCTTTATGTGTTAAATATCAGAATGTGACTTAAACAGTTTTAATTTACAAACCCTGTTTACAGAGAATTTGGGACATTTTCTACAAATACACATGACAAAGTTTTTCAATGTGATGCCAACTTATTTCTAGTATTTTACATGTCAACACCTTAAAAATGTGTTCAGAACTACATAATACAATTGATTTGTTCGGTGACAACATTGGATTTTTTTTCCTTTGCTCTTTTGTCAGTTAAGTAAAGGTTTAAATAAATTCCCAAATCACAGATTATAGTTGTTATTGATTCTTGATAATAAAGTTTGTACAAGCATGAAGATATTCCAGTGCAACATTAATGTACAACTTGCTCATATCACTGGTGCTAAAATAACTACATTTTCTTCTTAAATGACAAAAACAGACTGCTTATCTGAGTAGCACTTTGCAACAGATAACTTGTTAGTTGCTAAAACATCAGATATAAATTTAAGCTGTCTACAATATCAGTTGCACAGGAAACAGCTGCGTGACAGGAATGGAGGAGTACATGATGTATTACTGCTGAAACCGCGACAGCTCATATTACTACAGTTACTTTCATTGGTATAGCTCATAGTCTATGCAAAGTCAGCGGAACAGCCAGTGAAAGTGTATTCCAATGGTGCAAATATAGTACATACTAACTACCGCTGCATGGAGTTTAATAAAAACCATAGTTTAGATGTAGTTAAAACAACCTGGTGTTTATAGTTTGTGTAGAACATTTTAAATAGATTGTGTTTTTCCATTTTCCCAGTGTTAACTAATAAAAATAAGAGCTGGGAAGTTGGTCAAACAGGAGCATGAACAGTTCATTACTTGGCATGTGGCGCATGCAGCATAGAATGGACCTGGCTTTAATATTGAAGGCCCTCTCCCCCTTCTGGAGACCCATGTTCACCAAGTGCACCACTTCGTCTGGGCTCAGGTCACCCCTGGGTGAAGAAAACAATGAAAAAAAAAAACAAAATTCATATCCCTCCCTAAAAGCACAACAAAAGCATATTTACACTGCAGATATGAGAAAAATAATGACTTACTCGTTCTGGTTCCATGGGATGGGATCAACTTTAGTATTAGCAAGGAAATGTGGACTGTATCTGACCTCTACATAAATCACTCCCTCCTTTGCTTTGTCCTCAACAAACTCGTAGGCTATCCTCTGTATGGCCTCTCTGTCGCCACTGAAAAAGGTCAAAGAAAAACGCATTGTGACTTAGAATGCACTTTGGATCTAATAATCCTATCTCAAAGGTACAAATAAAACCATCAGTTGCTGATAATCCATCATTATTAGTGTAATGGCTCTCGAACCAACAATAATGAAAGTAATAAAACTTTTACACAGGAGCACTGATTTAATCACACCACATCTATAGTAAACATATTGTATTTTATTAGAAAAGGACGACTTTTAGATTTATTTTTTGAGTCAAATCTAAACATGCGTATTGGCTTTACAGGGGTCATATTTAGCTAAACCCACTAATATTAGGCTTTGGTTCATTTATTTATGTATTTGGACCCAAATACGTAGTTCATAAAGTTTGAATTTGAACCCTCCAGGTGCTGCAAAACTATCTTTATATTCATTTTGGCAAAAATTGAGTGGATTTCTACAACCTGTTTTAATTCCTTCTTAATTTGTTACATCTATATCTAGTTACGTCATGACATTTGCACATATAAGGTCAAGACTTCTGACGAACATTTCTCCGAGTACGCCATAATTATTTGTCAGCAATAGTGGTTGTAGTCCATACGGAAAATATGTCCAAACTTTGAGGCAATTACCTAAAATATTCAGTTGTTGGTTGAACGGGACAGAGCAGCACAGCCAACAACCTGGAGGGGGTGGGGCCTGAAGTGGCTCATGTGCATTTAAAGGGCCAGCGCTCAAAACCACCTTTCTGGTGTCATTACTCAGAAATAGGGTTGAAGATGGACCTGTGGAGTTGAATTAATGAAGAATTCAGACCCAAGCAGAGCATTTACAGTTTATGTAGACCACAGGGAAATGTTTTGAAATGCATAATTCCATTTAAAAAAGCAAAATATCACTCCTTTAATGAGGTAAAAAAAAAATGTGTTTTACTGCTTTAACTTAACTTTTATAAGACAGTATATTATTGTGCAAATATACAGGGACTCACAGCCTCAGTGCCTTCTTTTCTTTAGACTCAATGGGATACTTTCTGTTCCAAATCACATGATGAACAACTGCTACGCTTCCAGCATTTACACTGCATGTGAATGCTCATCACACAGACCTGAATGCCTGTTGTTCACCAGCTCCCTCTCTTCTATATCACAAACACCCAAACACACTGCTAGATCGCTACCCTGCTTGTACAACAATTCTGTATGAACTAAACTCAACTGGCAAGTTCCCTGTGTTGTTAAGGCCCTGCTGCTCACGAGGCTTTCAAGAGCCTTGATACAGAAGGGTCCATTCAGCATGACTGCCCGCTGTGGTCCAGTCACAACAGACGGGTATTGTTGTGCAGTTTCATGGTCAGTGAGTGTCTGAAAGAGTCTATTTGGTGTTTTCTTAACAGTTCAGATCTGTCACTGAAATGAAAGACTGAATGTAAGACACTGTTCCAGCGGAAAAGATCTCTGAGCCACTTGAGCAACCTTACTCATATCTTGGTCTCGTTGCCAAGGTGACACTTGATCTTGAGAGTGATGTGTTCCTGTTGTGCATGTGAAGTAAAGTAAAATAAGAGTTCTTGATTATAATGTGGAGATACATTATAATCCTCATGTGCTTTAAATTACAAACACGAAAAATTCACTGTTTTACAGAGAATTAGATGCAACATAAATATATTAACTTAACCTTTAAAGACATAGAAATACTTTGTAGCATCTTCAAAATGAATTTTTCACTATATTTAATCTTACCCATGAATTTTATCACAATTTATTATATTATTAACCTCTGCATTTTGTATTTTTCAGTGAAAACCAGGTATTATCTTATCTTATATTTAATTCACTGATGATGGAGATGTTCATAAAAGCTCAGAGGAAATTCAAAGGTTTTTATATCAAAACTTGACTGCCATTTGTTTTTTGTTTTTTTGCATGTGAAATAAATGATAATTTTTGAGTTTCAGGCAGACTTTGGCCTTCTGTAAATTCATACCAGAGGTTGCATTAAATGTTTGTGGACATAGTTTCACTGTAATCTATTATTACCAGTCATTTTAATTTTATTTAATGATTATTTAGTCACAGTTAACTTTCAAAAATAGTGCACTCAAAAGAAAATAATATCCCGAGGTTGAACATAGACACTGAGCCCATTTACATGAGAATGAAAATCCGATAACTGGGGGTAATCAGATAATTGTAATTATCGGATCTGATGCACTTACATACACTTAAATGATAGTAAATAATAAATACAATAATAAAAAAAAAACAAAACCATGCTTTGGATGGATGTCTTCTGCAGTTCATACATATGTAGTGCTGGTCGACTGAAACTTTGTCTTACACTTACATTTGACTATGTCACTTCGGTTTTCTGCCATATCTTTTTTTTTTTTTGCCATGTGTTAAACAAGACATCAAAAGTGTTTCTATGTTCACTATGGAGTGTGAAAAGCTGAGAAATTGAATTTTACCTGAATTATTTAAATGTACTGATAGGATTAATGATTCCAAAGTTGTTAAACATATTAGATGAGTAGATACTTTTGGTCACCAGTGACTGTTTAAGTATGTGAGGGTTAAAGGCTCAGTATGTGATATTTAGTGACGTCTTACACTGAAGTTACAGATTAAAACCTCCTGAATATCACGTCACAATCTTCCATAATGACGATAATAAGTCCCTTGTTACAGTCCATGTTTGTTTTATCTGCTGTGGGTTTTTATAATAAGAGGATAATGAGTCTAATTCACACTCATTTGTGGTGACAGTAATGCACATTAACACTGGATGACAACTGCTATAAAACAGTAAACATGTGAACTCTGTGAACAAGACCGACTCCATCTGTAGATATAAACAGCTCGTTCCCAGTTAGTTTCTTTTATAATCCCTTAAATCTCACACACAAACTGTCTACTCCCATAAAGTCAAAGTGTCTGAACTTTGACTTTATCGCAAACCTTGAGGATTAGCATTCCTGTAACTCTTAATGAGGTGAACCCTGACTCGTAAATCGCACTAATCTGGCCCTTTGCACCTACTATCACCTGCTCAGCGAGAAAACACCTGTAGTAATTACGAAACTGAGTCTGTAATGATGACAGTTCAGCACTTACGCAATCACGTGCATGTACTCAGCGAACTTGCCAAGGAACTCTGTGAGGCTACCCGGCTTTTCGACAATAATTCTCTGCGTCATCTCTTCTATTGAATTCCTGGGCAAGGAAATCCCACGCCTCCTGGAAAGAGAAGGGAGAGAAAAAGACACAGTTAAAGAACAATGTTTTAAAAAAGACAGTTTCACTTAAATCTATAATACAGAAAACTAATATGTCTAAAATGACAACACAATAGATAGATAGATAGATAGATAGATAGATAGATAGATAGATAGATAGATAGATAGATAGATAGATAGATAGATAGATAGATAGATAGATAGATAGATAGATAGATAGATAGATAGATAGATAGATAGATAGATAGATAGATAGAAGTACTTTATCCCAAACTGGGAAATTACATGTGTCATGCATTGGAGTCTAAGCTATAAATATAACATCTGAATTAAACATAGATGCAAAAAGTAAAGGATGTGGACACTACTAAGGTCTGGACCAGTGTTTTTTAAAATTTTTTTTATTTAGTCTATGCACCGGCAATGTTGTCTTCAAAATCACTGTAAAAAGCAAATATGCTTTCTTCTTAGGCTAAATATATTTTTGAATTGCAGTACAGATTAGAGCTGCACAATATATCGTTTGAGCATTGTCATCGCAAAGTACGTGTGTGCAATAGTCACATCGCAGATCTTGCAATCTAGGAGGCAAATGAACTCAACATGTCTCAACCTGGGTACCTGACACACACTGCACGCAGCGATCCACCAATCACAATCATTCTTAACCCGTTTACCAAAGTAGACCACGCCCCTGCACAAGGAGTGAGTCACTGGTAACAACATTAAAAAATGAGCAACGAACAAGAGAAAATCACTGAAAACGAAAACTTGGTGCCAAAAAGAAAAGCAACGTCAGTTATATGGAATTATTTCAAGAAGGATGATGTTAGAACACGTGTTCTGTGTTGCCACGATGAGAGGAAACACAACTAATTTGTTTGACTATTTACGTCGGCATCACACAGCTATTATATCCTCCTGAGTATTTTTTTCATATCGCAATGTATATCGCAGGGTTAAAAAAAAAATCGCAATGTCAGTTTTTTCCAATATTGTGCAGCCCTGGAACGGACACTTCAAGATTGGGATGATACAGAATATTTCCATTTGAAATGAGAAAAAACTTACTTGGCAACATCAAGGATAGTCTGCACCCTGATGGCTCCATCGAGGTGCACATGCAGTTCAACCTGTGAATGAACATAATAAAACGTCAACAACAAATTATCAATGAGTCTATAAGCAATGTCATCTTTTTCAGAGTGGGTGGAGCAGAAGAATGTCAGATATTCTCTAGTGTTCAAAAAAAGTGGGCAGAACTGGCAGTGATGCAGCCGTTCCTGAATGCAACACGCGTGACTAGGCAGCGAATGGTGAAAAGTCCAGGGGTGCCAGAGGAGGGTCAGAGAAGTCTAAATACTGGCTCTGCTTCCATCGCTGAAAGCTGTGAAATATCACAACAGATGAGACCTATAAATCTCTGCCCCACCTTCAACAGCAAACGACTAAACTATAGTCATCTGTCAAACTTAGGTTCTAATTCAATTTGGTTAAGGATGACACAGAAGGAGAGAAAACGAGCACATTTATCGATATTAGTCCTAAACTAAGGCTTGTACTGTGCAATCAAAGCTCTTTACTCTCAAATTTGCAACAGCTATATTCAAGCTTCATCTATTTTTCCATTGCTCTTAATAATTTGCCTTGTACAACTTAGTTTAACTGTGTAATCATGAATGCCAGAGTAAAATCAAACACATCCATCTGTTCCAGTGTCATAACATTTATGTCGTAAGTTTTATTACTGTTTAATCTTCCAGCCTGTGAAGCAAAAACAGATTCTGTACAGCCTCATCCTGCCGTTCTTACGAAACACCGCCCTGGGAAACAAAAACATGTGACATAAATGTGATAGAGATACAAAAAGATAGATGGAGAAATTTAAGTCTAACTTTATACATGTCCTCTCTAAAATAATAGCTGTTTAATGAAAGGTAGTTGGGATTTTGCAACTGAAGATGTTCATGTTTGTGCTCTGAAATGAACTCAGTTTCCCAGAATTCTTCACACACTCGTACCTATGTGTGAAACATAGCCCACAGATCTGCTGCATGAGAAGCAACTCAGATTACAGATTTTAGATTTAGTGATTTACTCCAAACATGCAATGAGATTTAACATATATGTGAACAGTAATAATACAAAAATTAATAATCTTAGAAAGAAAAGAAGCACAATGATTCATTTACATGCAGCGAAAAGGGGTGGGAAGTGCAAGAAGTCCAAAATGCTTGAGGCTCCACATGACAGTGTAGGCCCTGTGACCCTTCCAGTGCCTCTTCTTCTGGGATTTTTGTCAATAGCAACAACACAAGTGTCTCAGATTCAGACTCAGCTTTACTGTCATTCGATCAATGATACATGATAGGACGAAATGTAGTTACCCAGGTCTTGGTTTTAGCATAGAAGATAAAGAATAAAATCTAAAATAGAATATATACAGTAAGTAGGGTAGAATAAAACTACCATAATAAAATAAAATATGCAAAGAAAAAAAAGAAAAATTTAAAAAGATTAAAAAAAAAAAAAAAAAAAAAATCTTAATATGTACAAAATTCATAGTATGCAGCAACAGTACAGTTAAAGTGGTGGTGCATATAGCAGCAGCAACAGTGAATAAAGTGTCTGCCTAAGACTAACCAGTAGTAAAATAAAGTTAACTGACAAGTGTTGTGCGAGCAGCTACGACACAGACTATGCCAGCTGAGCAAACAACAGGAGCCACAGAACAGAAGTAACATCAACCTGCCAAACTGGCAAGGAAGACAAAATACAGCTGCAGATCTCAAACCGGCAAAACACTAGACTCTTCATCCACAAACTTGGTAACATTAACTGGACATAGACGGCATCGCACAAAGCACAAAACTTAAAGTTAACCAAAGTACATGTGTTGAATTGATTTGGTTTAACCTCTTTTCTAACCTGGCACTTTCACTACACAAACTGGCCTTCAGTCTACACACAGACAAAAGAAACCCACAGCTCATTCTGTATTCCACATTCTTTTGTTCTTTTCTCCTCGGATTGGACCGAACACCCATCTTGGATCTGTCATGTTTCCCTTTTGTCTGTTTCCAAACAGACACCTCAGCCACCACTGGGGAAACCATGCGGTGCCTACTTTCACACTTCCACAAACACATAATACACTTGTGTATAGTCCATCTTTCATTAGATTATAGTGCGTTTTGTTCTTTTCATTTCATGTGATATTTTTGGTGTCAATAAACACTTGAAAATATACCTGATGGTCTAGCTTTATGCTGCAGAACTCTGACTCCTTCAAGTCTTACTAGCTATTGATAGTAATTTCAACTCTAATTATTAATTATTCTAGTTACTTATTAATCAGACTTCCAAATTAACCCATAAAGACCCAGTGCTACTTTTGTTTCTGTTCCCAAATGATTTTTTCTCTATTTTTAACCTTTCTTAACTGATTTATCATTATTTATTCTAATATTATCCTCTGTATTTTGCATTGTTAAGTATAAATCAGTTATTTTCCTATATTTAATTCACTGACTACGTAGATTTCCATAAAAGCTCAGAGATAAAGTAGAGGGTTATTATATCAAAAACAGAAAAATCTAAAGAAAACATAAGTTTTTAGTAAAATATATCATTATTTGAACATAAACCAAGTGTCTCCATCCACTGTCATTGATCCAACTCTATGGGTTTTACTGGTGAATCAATGTTGTAGAAGATGATGGTGTTTCCACATTCTCTACATTCAAATAGGTCATATCTGATGACCATGAAAAATGATAAACTGCATTTTACACCATTTATTTTACAGGAATTGATAGGATTAGTCGATCAGAAGTTATTAAACATTTTAGATCATTAGATGTTTTTGGTCGCCAGTGGATGTTTGGCTCTTTATGGGTTAATAGAAAGTTCACTTCATGAGACTGAATCAATGAATATCTATCTTTCCCTTTTTTCATGTTATCTAACATAATAGTTAAATGAATAACTTCTGATACCACACCAACAGGTTCTTCTCCTCACAGATGTGAAAAGTGGAACATTATTAGTGAAGCATATTTTAGTCTAAGAGCGTGAATGTTGTGTACTGTATGTTTGTTACTGAGTATTGAGTAACAGTATGTGTACAGCTGTGGACATCTGTGTGTGTTACATAGAGTGGAAACTACAAGAGATGAAGCAACAAAAGACTGCATGATGAGATCAAATGTTTAAACCCAACTGTTTAGACAACAAGTAGTGTATGTTCGGACAACTGGCTCAGGGTCTCTGTTGTTTACACCGTATTTTCTTCTGTTTATAGCGTGGTGTGACTCAAACTGAAAAACCATCAGCAGCAGCAGCTGGTTAACCCATCTGCAACATCAGGAAGTCTCAGAACAAGTTGTACTTCCTGTTGGAATCATAGACCACATATAATTAGTTGCAACAGTTTGTAAGATATATAGAATCTGTATCTACAGCTCAACTATTCTGTAGTGAATTGTACAACAGACTGATATGAACAGAATATGAAAATATGGGAAAGCTTCCTGTTAGAGATAACTGACATGCATGAGTTTTGTCTAAATATGTGGAGCAGTATGAAGAGCACAAATCCCATGGAATCTGGTCATTCCAATACAGTTTGCCACTTCTTACATCAGTCACAGATGTGATGTTTTGCAACATGGTTATTTCCGAATTAACCCAGAAAGACCCAGTGCTACTTTTGTGGTAGTCTGCAAATTTTTTTTTCTCCATTTAATCTTTTTTAAGTGACTTATCACCATTTATCATAATATTATCCTCTCCATTTTGCATTTTTTCAGTGGAAGTCTAGTATTTTCCTAAATTTATTTTACTGCTCATATACTTTAATCATGATGACAGAGGAAACTTGAGAAAAAGTGACTGTTTCTGTAAAATATATCATTAACTGAATGTAAAAAAAAGTGTCTATGACTGCTGTTATTTATCAAACTCCATGGGTTTTACTGGTGAATCAATGTTGTAGACGATGGCGCTGTTTCCACGTTCACTACGGAGCCTCTGAACGTCCAAATGGATCATATCTGCTGACCATGAAAAGATGACAAACTGTATTTTACATCAATTATTTACATGGATTGATGGGATTAGTGGCTTTAAGGTTATTAATCATTTTAGATCAGTAGATGCTTTTGATCACTAGTGTATATTTGGGCCTTTATGGGTTAATGTGACTTTTACATTGGTCTAGATTGAGATTTATTCCAATTCTGCACTGGACAGTCACTAAAATACTATAAAGAAGTTCAAATGAGCTCATCTGTAAACATCCACAGCAGTAAATGTAATGTACACATAAATGCAGTAGTGATATGAATCCAAAAGACATCATATATAGTAGTAAAACACTGATATGGAACATTTGATGATGATTTGATGACTTTTACATGTACTGGAAAAGATCCACAGTGTGTTTCACTGAAGGAAAGGATCTGAACACTTCTAATATTACTGGTTTTGTGCATCTGATCAGGATGGTGGCCAGTTCACACTAAAAACTGCAGAAAAAAAAAAAAAAATCAACATAAAAAATTATGTGAAAAGCTGATCGGAGCAATAACTCTGAACTCGGCAAGGCTGTCAGACTGAACATACAGGGTGTGTATAAAGTAACCAGGCATTAGAAATTGCTTATAGAATTTTTAGTATCACTGCAGTAATGACGAAAACATTTTTTAAACAGACAACACTAATGGGGATTTCTTATTGTCTTATTTCTTATTCACAGATTGAGGAGATTCTCAATAATTTCCCAGACGACATCCTTCAGAAGGTTGTTCATTCCACCACTGGACGTTTGAGGGAACTGGTTGACGCCACCGGTGCTTACATTGAAATATGAAGATTTACTTTCATTTTTCCATGTAATAAAGAACATGTATCATTTATTTCAATAAATTTGTAATAGGAATATGAATTTCATTACCAATTTTTTAATGCCTAGTTAATTTTCACCCACCCTGTAGATGTGAAGTGTCTGAGGCTACGTTTATATGTAGCTACGTATTTTTGAAAGATGAGAGATTGAGATTTCCCTCTCTTGGTTTAAAAAAAAAAAACTTGTGTAGATATGATCGTTTTCAGAAAACTCTGCATTTATACAGCCCCATATATCTTTACTGTCAAGAGCATGCCAGGCCTGTAGTTGGCAGTGTAGTTGGATGATCGAGTACCATTAACCAATCAGAATCCTGAAAAGAATCCCAATGAAAGGTCACTTCCACTATGAACCTAAGGAGAAGTAGTTTAAAAATGTAGCTTAAAAAGCCATATTTTATATCAAGTAATTACACAAAGATGCTGTTAAGCAGCTGCAGTGGGCGCTAATTAGCTAAGATGCTAACATTCGCTACCAAACGTCCTTATTTTCTCATTTAATAGGCTACGTGTAACTTCACTTCTCAGCTCCATCCTTTTCCTCTAAACCACAGGTGTCAAACATGTGGCCCGGGGGCCAAATCCGGCCCGCCAAAGGTTCCAATCCAGCCCGTGGGATGAATTTGCAAAAGTGCAGAAGATATTAACAGTCAAGGGTGTTGAACTCAAAAATAACAGCGTAATAACCTAGAAATAATGACTCCAAATGTTCTTCTTGGTTTAATGTGAAAAAACTAATGACATCATGCCTGTAAATAATGGCAACACCAATTTTTTCTCTTTGATTTACTGCAAAGAACATTAAACTCTGATATCCTTTAATAATAAAATGTCAATAACCTGAACAAATATGAACAACCTGAAATGTCTAAAGAAATATAAATGTAATTTTAACAATATTCTGCCTGTTTTGTGTCTTGGTAGATCTGATCTGTAATGCACATGTAGAAATCATAAGTTGAGGCAGAATATTAATCAAATTTTTCTTCTTATTATTTTTTCTTATTTTTCTTCAGAAATTTTTATTTTTTTCAGGTTATTCACATCTTTTTTTGTTTGGATAGTTTGTAAAATGTAAATGTTTTCATAATTTAATGTTTTTTTTTTGCATATAAAAAATTTGGAGTTGTCATTGTTTATAGGCTATTATGCTATTATTTTACTGGTCTGGCTCACTGGAAATTTGAGCTGAATGTGGCCCCTGAAAGAAAATGAGTTTGACACCCCTGTTCTAAGCTATATCATCACTTATAACTTAGTAGAATATTTGATTCAAAAATTGTGACGTCTGTCTGAGAATCTCCGTTTTTCCATTTCTCTCTGTTTGAATGAGAAAACTGAGATTTGCAGAAATCTCCACTGTGGCCGGAGTTTTTAGAACCCTTCAATTTCAGTGCGTGTGTGCCCATTGTTGTCGTGCAAAAAATGTAGAAAAATCTGTTTTCAAAAATCCCCGGCTATGTGTAAACCAGTAGAATAACCACACATATTTTTTATATTGTATGAGCTGTTTTAGTCACGTCTAAATTCGTCTGTAGTTGTCAGTGTTCAACTGTCAGCCACAAAAGACACTGAAAAGAACGAGTTCAGTCTTGTTTAAAATCACTTCCACCTCCTCCCCACCTTTGTTCCATGCACATATGGTCTGTTAACCTATAACATTACAGTAAGTGTGCAGTGACAGGGTGGGGCAGGGGCTGTCAGATGTTCATCCTGCAGGGACAGTCACTGACCCCATGTGTGGTATCAATTATAGGGCAACACATTAATATTTAATAAGATTATCCCTGCAGGCAGCAGCAGACGCCCTGCAAACAGTCACTGTAAAAAAAATCCTCTTGTTTTTACAGAAAAAAACTGGCAGCTGTGGTTTCCAGAACAATAGTGTGAAAAAACCCATTCAACTGTAAACATATTTACAGAGTAACATGTAGATTTATCATTTTAAACATGTAGATTTACCATTTTAAACATGCAGATTTAACACTGGATTTAAATGGTAAATGGACTGCACTTATATAGCGCATTTTCTACACCCTCATGGTGCCCAAAGTGCTTTCCAAAACCACCAGGTCCAACTGGGAACAATTTAAGGTTCAGTGTCTTCCATGGACATATGGACAGTCGGAGCCAGGATTCGAACCACCAGAACCTTTGGTTATTGAATGAGCCGCTCTACCAACCCATTAATGTACAAATTTAAAATGTTACATTGTTAAATGTTTACTTATATATATATATATATATATATATATATATATATATATATATATATATATATATATATATATATGTATGTATATATATATATATATATATATATATATATATATATATGTATATATATATATATATATATATGTATGTATATATATATATATATATATGTATATATATATGTATATATATATATATGTATATGTATATATATATATGTATATATATATATATGTATATATATATATATATATATATATATATATATATATATATATATATATATATATATATATATATATATATATATATATAAAGCAAATAGGCCGTTATTTCAACATTATGGTCTTGCAATTTAAACGGCACCACATTGTTTTTCAATTTAGTTTTATTTTCTAAAAACAATAGAAATACATCATTTCTACATACAAATCTGGTTTTGTTCACATACTCTTCCTGTAAGAACTACCGCTATATTTGAATTAATCGTTAACACAAAAATCTTTTCAAATAAACAACTTTGCATTGTATTGTCACTTAGTTTTTTTATCTTGCAGTTTTACAACTTTTTGGTGTTAATTCTACAGTCATTTTTTACAGTGCTCACTTCATAATATACCCCAAACACACACACAGCTCACATGTTCCTGTCTCTGTTTGTGTCTTTGCCTGTTCTGTCACTCAGCCAATCATCTTCTGTTGCCTAATCAGCTGTCAGTTCCTGGATAGCCCACGTGCATGCTCAGTCTGCCCACAATAGGACTCCAAAGGGCACCGGTGAGTTTACTGTACATTCCATGTGTGTTTATGCCTTTAACAAGCCATTAAACCTAACTACTCAGCATGGCTTATGTAAGGTGACTGTGACTGTCAGTTTGGGATCATATTTATTTTCTCTTTGTGGTACTTGGAGCAAAAACTACAGAAGACGAGTCAAAATCGAATGGGCGCGTTTCAGTGCGCACTGAAGGTACGCTTTCAGAAACCAGAAACACTTTCAGAAACCAGAAACATTTTTAGAAACCAGAAACATAAAAACCTTCTCGTGGCAACGACATAAGAAATAGTCTAAAAAGGAAAAAACAGAAAAAAGTCATTTGACTCATGACAGATGGCGCGTCTTGTTAGTCTTTCCAATGGCTCTTCCTTGTATTAATGCAGGTGACACAAATGAGGGAAAAAGTAAGTCAAATGTTGTCTTTTTTAATTTTTTTTTTCTTATTAGTCTCAGATTTCTTTTTAGAACCACACCGGAGCCTGTTACTCAAACTAAAACCGTGTTAACACAGTCATAACGCGCGTAAAATAAAGGCGAACGCACGCTCATGAATAATGAACCACCTTTCCGTTGAAATTATTGATGATTCCACTGTGTTCTATGTTCACTTGTCTGTATCTGACATACCTTTGGCTTGTTGAATACCACTGGTTCGGCCATGGTGGAGAGTCTGCGGCTGCCGGTGAGTCTACTGGCGCACAGAGAGCTGAGGACTGGAGAGCCAAAGCCTATCGCAGCTCTTCTCACTATTATATGCATGACTCAGGGACACGCCTTTGTGCAGGCAGCAGCAGCAGCAGCAGCAGCAAAAAGCACAGCAAGTGATCTCAGAGCGAAACCAGGGGCTGTGCAGGGCCAGTGGGCTGCGCACAGGTCAGTGTGCATTAACACAGGTAGACTAGAAGGATTACCAGCCTTGAATGGCAGCAGCTTTGTACCATGTGATGAGAGCTTTACCACTGGGCTAATCAATTATGTCAGGTTACGAAACAAAGCAAATACATGCTCCCTTTATCATGTGTGTAGGAGCCTTCACCTGTAAAGCTGACAGTCTTCAATGAACATAGAGCAGCCCGATTTAATCTCAAGTGGGCCAGACCAGTAAATAATAGCATAATAACCTATAGATAATGACAACTCCAAATTTTTGTCTTTGTTTTACTGCAAATAACCCCCATTAAATTATGAAAATACTTACTTTTATAAACTACCCAAGCAAAAAATATGTGAATAACCTGAAAAAACTGAAATTTCTCAAGAAAAGTAAGTGCAATTTTAACAATATTGTGCCTCAACATCTCATTGGTACAAGGGCTTTATGGATCAGGTCTACAAAGACACTAAACACTGAGTAACAGGCGGAAAACTGCTAAAATTGTGCTTAATTTTCTTTAGACATTTCAGGTTGTTCATATTTGTTCAGGTTATTCACATTTTATTGTTACAGGATAGTTTGTAAATGTAAATATTTTCTGCAGTAAAACAAAGGCAAAAATTTGAAGTTGTCATTATGTATAGGTATAGTGTAATATTTTTTTCACATCTACCAAGAAGAACATATGGAGTTATTATTTTTTGTAGGTTATTATGCTATTATTTTACTTTAGATCAAATTGATCTGTATGTGGAACCTGAACTAAAATGAGTTCGACAGCCTTGACTGTGGAATTTTTGCACTTCGCAAATTCATCCCACGGGCCAGATTGGAACCTTTGGCGGGCCGCATGTTTGAGACCCCTGACATAGAGAATGTGTCCAAATAGGACTCTGATAATGACACTGTATGGACATTTGCATTTTTTTCCTCACACAGTCATTTATTTCCCAGTGACTCTGAACACCTTCTTTCTGTTGAACATTTTTCCTCAAAAGTGACTGTGACTTAGAAATACTCTCCCAAATGTGAGTTCAGCAATGGCAAAAGTATTCAACTGAACTAAAACTAACATTTTGTTTCTATTTAGTACATATGAGTATCCCCCCTATCTCCCCTATCCAACATGTGCACAGCTGTTAATAGTATTTATAGTTTTTTTTTATTTGTCTTTATTTTTCATTTTGCTCTTTTTTGCTCTTGTGTGCTTTATTTGTGTTCCACTCTTGCTGCTCTAAATTTGGAATTTCCCCTTGTGGGACTACTAAAGGAATATATTGTCTTATCTCTTAATTTTACCTAGAAAGACATTAAAAATATGATAAACAGACTAGATTAGTAGATGGGATAGAAAAAAGAAAAAGTCAAATCCTGCACAATACACTGAAATAAATGTGATCGCTGCTTACTTAAGTCATTAAGCAATGAAGTCACATCTGATATTATGTACATGTAAAGTTCTAAAACGCAGTGTATTTCTAAAATGTAATAAGATGTGATAAAAAAAAAAAAAACTGTTAGATTTACTAATTATTTTCATTTAAAAAATACACAGACTGACTTTTTCATTACACACATGTAATTTGGATTTTCCTTCTCTGAGTGACTAAAATTTAATTTGATAAATTACTAAAATATGTTTGATTCAACTCAACATCGTTTTTATTATTATTATTATTAATGACACTTGATTCCTTCTTTCTGTTAAAAATGTTTCTTCAGACGCATCAAACATTACTGTGACTAAGAAATACCCTCCCAAATGTGAGTTCAACAGTGGTAGATGTAGCCAACTGAACTAAAATTATTCTTTTTCAGCCTTTATTTTATCAGGAAAGATATTAAAACAGAAGAAACAGAAAATATTAATAGATGGGACAGAAAAGAGAAGAAGAAAAAGTAAAAACTGGCTACTTAAGTCAGCAATGAAGTTGACAAAGAAATTACGTTTAATATTAAGTAGATATAGAACTCTAAAAACAATTGTATTTATAAAATGTTATCAGATGTGCTGTCAAATATTGTTAGATTTACTATTATTTTCTTAAAACTTGTTGGAACAGGTTGGAAAATGAGTTAGAATTAGGGCTATTACTCACATAAAAATGGAAGACTATGTATGTGAGCCAACAGATATTAAAATAGTGATACCACAATGGAAATACACATTTAAAATCTTACTTTAATAAAAGTATCAGCAAATTTATTGAAAGATATGAAGAATAAAAGTCACAATTTTGCAGTAAAATGTTTCCTGTCGGTGTTTTTAGATTTTACTGCTGCATATCATATTTTTACTGCTGTTGAACTAATTTTAAGTGCTTTATAACTACTGAGAAGTTTAATCTACAGTATTGCATGACATTCTTTAAGATTATCATATGTTCGTTGTGTAGTTGTCCTGTGAGGAGCACACACCACTAAAAAGTCAACTTTTCAGGCCTGTTTTCAGCTTTGCAACAACAGTTTAAGGAGATGAATCAAATCCAGTTTGTGCATTTTATCATAAAACACACTGAAGACAGATGGACTGAACTGCACATGAAAGGGGAAAACTATTATCGGATATAAAACTATTATGTTCAGAGATGACTAACTAAATGATGATGATGAGATAGAGGTGCAAATGTCTGTCTTTTAAAATCTTGCTGCTTTTCTAGGCTGTAGGTTAATGGTCACTTTAGAAAATGTTATAAACATTCACTGTATGTCAAGATTTTCATCATAGATTTCTTTCAGATGTTAACAGAGGTGAATTTGGACCATTGACGTATAGAGTGTAAAACAGTGTTGGACAAATTTGCATTAATTTTGTTATTATCTTTGCTCTGTGTGCATTTCCTGGTTTATTTCTAAAGCGTCTTTATTGACTGGCAGCTTTTGTGTATTTATGTTACAGATCTGCAACAAGATAGAAGGAGATTTCAATAACTCAAACCGCAGGTGAAGAACATCCGAACCAGCAAAATTATATAAAATAACTATAAATATTAGGGATGCACCGATACCGATACGAGTATCGGCATCGGCTCCGATACTAAGTGTGTGTACTCGTAAAAGTAATCCAATACAAATGCACCGATACCACTTACGGCCGTGTGACATTCACAGTTCAGTGCAGCAGGTACGCGGCGGTGGAATAATGTGTGGGGAGTGTGAAGAGTGTGGAGATTTTTCAAAATAAATGACGGTGATAAAAGTAACGCTGACTGCAAGTAACGTTAAAGACTCAGACAGATACGGACGCAGCCTTCTGTCCGTCCTCTGCGTACATCCCATCCGTTTTCCAGGTGCTCGCGGATGCGTAAACAGACAGAGAATACCAGTGGGAGTACGGAGCGGTGCGGACCGCCACCAACAGAAGTGAAACCGAAACTTAATACTCATTTCTCTTTTCTCTACCTGCTGAAGCTAAGCTTTTAAACCTCACCAGTGAAAACGCTGCAATATTAGTATCACAGTAGTGTTGCCTCTGTCGTCTCCATGTTTGTTATTACTGACTTTCTTCTTCTTCTTCTCAAAAAAAACTTTCCTCTTCTTCGTGGTATTTGTCCAGTATGGTTAATTCAGAGCGGCGCCCCCTGGTGGATTAATTGAGAAACACTCATTCCAACACATTAAATGTCAGTAACAGCACTTTGTTCCAGTCAGACTAATGACAACGACAATAAAGCACATTTACAAAAGGAACTAACAACTGGAATGGGATTAAGTACTCGTATCGGTACTCAGTATCGGCAAGTACTCAAATGTAAGTACTCGTACTCGTACTCGGTTTGGAAAAAAGTGGTATCGGTGCATCCCTAATAAATATTCTAATAATGATAAAGGACTGGATACGCATGTGCATGACATGGATGAAATGGAGCAAAAGAAAACAGGGCAGTCAGTGACTGGTTGATTTCAGGTGAAGTGGATGGATCTTCCCAAACACTTGTTTCTTGCACCTGCTGGATCACAAGTTGGATTTTTAGAGCCGTCAGACAAATGTAGTAGAATAGAACATACAATGCAAACACAGTAGATAAGATAAGATAAGATAAGATAAGATAAGATAAGATAAGATGACGAAGACAGGCAAAACATTTAAGAGTAAAAACTGGAAATATAGAAGAGTGCAATTTTAATGGATTTTTCTGTTCATGCATGCATATATTATTTACACATTACACATACAGTATGCACTGAATGGTTTAGGCCCAAAATACATTAGAGACCTTCTAGTCCAGTATGAGCCATCCAGACCACTCAGGTCATCTGGTACAGGTCTGCTCTGTGTTCCCAAAGTCAGAACTAAACATGGAGAATCAGCGTTCAGTTTCTATGCTCCATATATCTGGAACAAACTACCAGAAAATATCAGGTCTGCTAAGAGTCTGAGTTCTTTTAAGTCCAGGTTAAAGACTCACCTGTTCACTGCTGCCTTTGACTAAAAGGCTTTTGACTTTTTAAATTTTATATTCTCTTTGAAACTCTGCACTGCAACTTTTACTTTAATATGTGTGTTTTTATTTTTATTTTATTTTATTTTATTTTATTTTATTTTATTTTATTTATTTATTTATTTATTTATTTTTTGATTTTATGTGTTGTTTTCTTACTTGCTGTTTTTAATCACCTTTTATATATTTCTTTTATAATGTTTTAAATGTGTTTCTTTTTGTTTCTTTTATTTCAATGTCCTGTGTGAAGCACCTTGAATTGCGTTGTGGCTGAAATGTGCTATACAAATAAACTTGCCTTGCCTTGCCTATGATATCTGTTTCATCTGAGATGTATTCGAGTAGTGGTGTGAAGCAGCAGGAAATGGAAAAAACTATTAAGACAAGTAACTCAAGTACATTAGTTAAAGTGAGATACATACCACTTCTGGAGTTCAGATTGTTTCAGTGAGGTCAACTCGTTCTTATTTTTAATTTTGCGAGGGACCTCCGGACTTTTTAAGACAAGTGAGAATTTAAAAACTCAGCAAAACCAACAGAGAGGAACAGAAAATTAAAGAAACTGTTGAAGCAGGAGAGACTTAAAATCTGGACTTTTAGCCAATATGCAGAAAGGCCTCGTCCGACACTTCCCATGATGCATCTTACTATAATTCAGTTTTTGTTTTTTTTTTTTTTATTTTAGAAATTTTATCAATACCATACCATACCATACCATACCATACCATACCATACCATACCATACCAACTTTATGTATTAAGCACTTTAAGAACTTTACAGCTGGCTAAAGTGCCATGCGCGAATCATAAAACAAGGAAATAAAAAACAGTGATAACATAGGATACAAAGCAGGCTAAGAACAACAAAACACAACCACCATAAAAACACAGACAAATTAAAATCTGGTAAAAACAGCATAAGTTATACAAAAAAACCCCATCTCACTCATTGATTTAAAGCCAATGAGAAAAAGTGCGTTTTTAGTTGTAAAAAAAACAATGAAATCATGCTGAAATCAGAAAATACACACAACCCTTTGTAGCTCTCACTTCTTGGTCCAAATGAAAAGACTAAATATAATAACTGACTGGTTTTACTGTGGAAAAAAAGTCACTTTTTTTGGCTTCTGTATTGAACCCCCTGTTTTCACAAGCTGCATAACATGATAGACAATGTCATATAAAATTAGTTTGCTGCCCTCTCTAACCTGGCATATTTAACAACCCCTTCAGAAACAGTGCAAACAGTTGGTAGCTGTTTATTTTGCTTTGTTTTGCAGATTTAAGACTTTAACCAGCTGTGTCTTCTCCTGAAACTAACACATTCAGCATCACTGTCATATGCGATGACTTCCTCCATTTCCCCTTCCACTTCCACTTCTGTTGCCCAGATATCAGCTGCTTATTGCCTGCATTTGCTGCCAGCAGTTTTTTTTTTACCACAACCACAAAATTTCCCTTTGTTCATGTATGGTCAGTGTTTTGTAATGTCTTTTTTTTTTTTTTTTTTTTTTTTTTTTAAATTTTGTTTTAATTCCAAGTAATGATACACTCACATTCATGGTCTCCGTTCACTTAACAGAATGTGATTGTGGTTTTTTTGCTGTAAGTTCTGAAGTGATTTAACAGCAAAGTCCTCCTTCCAAAAATCTTTTTATCTTGTGTCTCTGTGTTCACTGTGATCCGCTAATTTATTTGCATTCCACTGCTGCCAATGACACTGGGGAAGATTGTGCGAGGGATTATTTATGACACCTCATAAATCATACTTTATTCAAGAAAAAACAAGATTTATACTTCTGCATGTCTTTTGTTTTGTTTTTTGTTACATGAGGCTATAATTATGTCGTGATAAAATTGATGGTATCATATTGGAAAAGTCATAACACCCCCAGAAATAAAACTCATAAAAGCAAAACACCTTTGAAATAATTCACACAAATCCAGAAATAAATAAGTTGCTGTACAAAGACATAGAATTTAACTATAACTGTCTGCATTATTTTATTCTCTGTTACTTATTGGTCAGAAAAACAGAACACATTGTACCAATTTTCATGTGCTGACATTAGTGCCCTGTCAGCATCTGCCCTAATTTTACAAATACTTGTTAAAGCACTTCATAGTTTTGCACTGACATGTGCGTTTCCTATTATGAATGCATTGAACCAATAGAACCCCTCTGGTCCTATACTAGCATCTGTTACTGTCTTCAAAGAGCGGGACTAAAATATTTGATGAGTCAGCGTAAAGTTTTCATGCTTTGGGGGACTGGAACAGTTTGCCTCAGGACTAGGCAGCAGCAGGAAGCATTGAAATCATACTCTTAAATCTACTTCTTCAGCCTGTTATCAGATCAAGTATGATTCAGAGACACTAAATATCACATTTTATTCACTTGTTTCATTTGTACACTTTTATTCTACGTTCTACAGTGTGTTTTGTCTATTTTATGCTGGTTTATGTTATTAATTTCATTATGTTATGGTCTAATCTTGCACTTTAGTGACAATATGTTTGTTTTTTATGCTTTTTTGTGTGTTCATTTGTACCATTTAATCATCATTCTTGTGTAAAAAGTGCCATATGAAGTAAACTTTTCTGAATTTACAATATTGGTTATTTGTGAAGCACTTGGAGCTGCACAATCCTGGTTTTGTTGAGTGAATAATTATTAATCATGGTGACGAATAACTCATTAAACTCCTTTATTTTATTTAGCAATAGATTTTATATCAAATGACATAATAACAGGTGTAGTAACAGGTTCTATTAATGGTTTTCTGTCAAGTCATTGCAATGAATCAGTATTACTTCAGTAGAGTATATTTGTGTGATACTATTATTACATTTACATTTACATTTACATTTATGCATTTGGCAGACGCTTTTTTCCAAAGCGACTTACAGGGGAAAACCTATCAAATCAATCAATCAAATTTTATTTACATAGCGCCAAATCACAACAAAAGTTATCTCATGACAGTTTACATATAGAGTTGGTCTAAACCAGACTCTAAGCCAATTTACAGAAACCCAACAGAAATATTACTACTACAACTACTATAATCACTGTTGCTAATATTAATAATCGCAGGCTAATTTATTATTATTTTTTATTTATATGTTTAATTAGCAGGGACAGTACACATTAATGAACATTTCTGTAAATGTGCCAGTATTAGCAAAAAACCTATTTTTCAGCTATTGTCCCTGGGTAAGAAGTAAAATGCCAGCATTCATAAAATGAGAAATATTTTAAAAAATTAAGGCTACACCCACACATTACATGGCATTAGTTCACATATACAGTATACACTATTAACCTTTAAGTATTAGTACAAACACCTGGAGAGACATTGGCGCATGGGCAGGTGGTCATGCAGCGCAAAACAGAGAAAACTTGATTCCAGTGAAGATGAATAGGAAAAGTTTACCTGGTTACAAGCAGATCTTGTTTGTGAGATGCAGTAGTAATAAAATATTCTAGTAATAGTATTGTAATAAAAGATACAGTCTGTGATGAAAGTCTGGCAGTGGGTTGACATTGGCCACAGTTTTCCTGTCTGACCACTAGAGGTCTCTTTCACCACATAAATCAAATAATATTCCAATGAGCAGCTTGTAGTGATTACGCCAATAATTTAGCTGATTCTTAGTTAAAAAGAGGATATATCATAAAATTTATATCTGATTTTTAAGTTACATGTAAATATAATCATAATGAGAGCAAAATAAAAGGGAAAAGGCAAGTCATATTGTTTACAGCAGGGTACAGTACAATAAAATATGTCAAATTGAAGTGTAATTCTATGAAGTGTCTTTTTTTTTATTATCATTACTATTATTTTTTATGTATATATATATATATATGGGGTTGATTAAACCTTCTACAGGTCTGGTCTTCTTCCTCTTGAAAAAAGAGCACTCTACTGCTCTCTGCAAACACCAAAAAATATTCCACCAGACAGAAAATAAATATGCCCAAGTAGTTAAGTAGCAACCAGACTAAAGACTTTTATTTCAACATCCTCGGCTCTGACTCAGACAGGCTGTGTGATCAAGCCAACTCTCGGCACATCCGTTATGTATTTATTTTAATTTGAAGTGGTCTGTATTGTGACTGATACAAACATCTATCACATGCTTGTTTTCCAGAAATCCTCTCTTCAATAACCAGATTTGTTGGCGAACTGACCAAAGTTTAGCCTATTCTCTTTAATAACCCTCAAAGACCTAAACAAACAAGCCAAAAGCAAAAGCATCTACTGATGTAACCTGTTGAACCACTAATCCTAACAATACATTTATTAGTTTATTTATTAATTACTTAGTTTTTCAGTCACATCAGATATGGCCCATTTGGACCACATGAACAACTAATTAAATATCAGAAAATACTTGATTTATACTGAAAAATGCTGAAAATATCATAACAAATGGTACTAAATCACTTAGGAAAGGTTAAATGTACAGAAAAAAAAAAATGTATTGGTAATCATCACAAAGCCAGTTCCAGGTCTTAAAGGGTTAATCTTATCAATACATGTATTAATTCAGGTAAAATGCAGTTTCTTAGCTTTTCAGTCACATCAGATATGGCCCATTTGGACCACATGAACACCTAAATAAATATCAGAAAATATTTTATTTTTACTGAAAAAATGTGCAAAATATTATAAGAAATGGTAATAAATCACTTATGTACCAGAAAAAAAGAATAATTCGTAGTCATCACAAAGCCACTTCCAGGTCTTAAAGGGTTAATCTTATCGATACATTTATTAATTCAGATAAAATTCAGTTTCTCAGCTATGATTCATTTGGACGTTCAGAGGCTCCATAATGAACGTGGAAACACTACCATATTCTGCAATATTAGTTCACCAGGAAAACCCATGGAGTTTGACAAATGATAGTGGTTGTAGACACTGGTTTATATGTTCAGTTGCTGACATATTTTGCTGTAAAAGTCAGTTTTCTCTGTTTTTATATAATCCACTTTAAATTTACTCTGACCTTATATGAACATCTACATGATCAGTACATTAAATATAGAAAAATACCTGATTTCCAATGAAAAATGCTAAATGTAGAGGATAATATTAGAATGAATGATGATAAATCACTTTAAAAAGGTTAAATGCAGAGAAAAAATAATTTGGAAGTCACTATATTCTGGGTGCTTGAAATCCTTGAAAATGCTTGAATTTCAATGTTGTGTTTTCAAGGTTTAAAAAGTGCTTGAATTTTTTTGTTTAAGTGTTTGAAAAGTGCTTGATCTTTAGTTTAAGTGCTTGAAAAGTGCTTGAATTTTAGTTTAAGTGCTTGTAAAATGCTTGAATTTTAGTTTAAGTGCTTGAAAAGTGCTTAAGTCTTAGTTTAAGTGCTTGAAAAGTGCTTGAATTTTAGTTTAAGTACTTGAATTTTAGTTTAATTGCTTGAAAGTGCTTAAATTTTAGTTTAAGTGCTTGAAAGTGCTTGCAGTTTTAACCAAATCTTCTTACAATGAGGTGATACATTTTGAAAAATAAAACTTAATGCCGAAAAAGAAAATAAGCGGGTGCTCTCAGGTAGAGTTCAGGTACATTTTTAACTAATCTTTGTCTCCATGTGATTGTGTCTGAAGAACACCAAGTAGCTTCCCTTTTTTTGGGATAAACATTGTATTCTCCTAATTGTACTCTCCCTAATTCCTAAACTTTTTGCTATTATGAAACATAATTTTAGATGTTCAGAGCATAATACAAAGTACATCATTGTGATAAAAAGTGGAAAAAAAAAAAAAATCATGAGTATATGTCTTCCTGTAGATGTGTATTTTTTAAGGTGCTGTGCTGGGAAAAAAATGAAATGACCCTTAAAAGTGCTTGAAAAATGTGTATGAACCCTGTATATTAATAATTATAAGTCTTTAACGGTTATGTAACTTAAGCAGATACCACCCACTGAAAGAGTTAATAGTGATATTTGGCAAAACTTATGACAGTAAATGATCTTTTTTTTTTTAAGTCTAAGAGGGTGAGGTTAGAACGTTTTAATCTGTGAATACAACAGTGTCTTTTCATCTACGGACATTGACGAGGGTTGCAAAAAAAAAAAAAAAAAAACTGTGTGTTGTAATCATTCCTGGGAACACACACATCCTGTCAACTCCCACACATTGGCAGCGGTGACTTCATGCCATCACTGAACCATTTCACCTATAATTCAGTTATGGAGTGCTGTGGCGTGTCCTGGACTCTGTTTATCTCAGAGATGAAGTCACTCTTTCAGCTCATGGACACTCAGTACTCAAAATATCACTGCTGTTGTCTGTGAGAATTGGCTGAATTATTTTATCTTATGGTGCAAATAACAGATATTAGCTCAGTGAAGCCTGCCCTGGCTCCAAGGATGCAGATAAAACTAATCATGCAAATATAAGTAAAGTTTGCTTTAGAGGTTTTTGTGAAGCTGATCTAACACAATACAAATCCTTAATGGCCCTCGTGTCTAAGAAATCTGTCAGCAGACTATACTTCCTCCTACCTGACATCAATGCACAATCTTAGCTAAAAAATATGGACACTGTGCACCATGTTAGGAAGTGGTTGCACATATGAATTGAGCCCTTGTAGCTTATTTATTTGTTCTTTTTTTATTTTTAGTAAATGAAGCTAGAAATGGATGTGTTGTTGGTTTAGGTGTGTCACGGACGCAGCAGGTTATTTTCTACACTGTGTTGCTGTAATCAGCTCTGCAAACACCGCCGCGACCTAAGTTCAGACAAAAAAGTGAATATAATTTAGGAGATGAGATAGAGCCTAATATAACTTGAAACATACAGTGTCCTCTGCAGTACAGGTCGTCTGGGAAGAAGGTTCTACAAAAAAACAAAGAACACAAGGACAAAACTGTACTTATCCTTCACATTATTTTTCTGAATGCATTTGTGCAGTGAAAGCCTTATTTTCAGATGTTTGATTTGAGTCTAACTGGTTGGAAATGTGACACTGCACAGGTAAGTTGTCACTTACTTCAGAACAACATTCTTTGGTTTTTGATACCACGTGTGACTCAGTTTCCACTTCTGCTGAAACAGGCAGCTGTCATGATGATGTCTGGTGCGAATAAGTGTCTAGATGATCACATTTTTTCTTTGTCTCTGTAAACATGGCAATGACCTCAGCCCTGTGTACGTCAACAGGTGACCTATGGTCAGGACGACGTCCTTATCATCGGCTCTGGGTGTTCCAGTGGCAACACTGTGGGATTTTCACACGTCGGGCTGGAATGTTTGGAATCCAGATGTCATTTAGTGAAAACACTCCGACTGTGGCAGGAGTTGTGCGTGTTGGAAATATATGTGTTTCTCTGCACTGTCGCTGTTTACATCTGGATAATTTCCTGAGAAAATAATCACACAAACAGCAGTATAATTCTCACGTACAAAGGCCCGGCTCTGTGAGTTCCGCTAAGTTTCCACTTTGTCGTTTTTTAGTTCTTTCCTAGCACGTTTTTAGACTTCTGGTGTGGAGAATTTTGGTAATTACTGTATTTAGTCTCAAGAATGGTTCAGTGGAATTCAGTCATGTCTCTGTTCTTTGTTTTGGATGCATTTACACTCATTACGATCTAAGATATATATATTACATCATATAACAGCTGTGAACCTGTAGTATCTGAAGCTGCACATAGGAAACACCTGGACCGTTTACTTGTGAAAGTACTTTTGCTTCTTAAATATGTTCCGTAAATGTTAAGGCTAATTTTCTGTCTGCCTAAACATTCACTCACTCCTTTTGCCTCTTTCCTGCTTATTAGACATTTTAAGACTGAGTTTGTTTAAATAAGCTTTTAAAGCAACAATATTCATTCACATATCTTGACTGGAAGCTGTTTGAGACAAAGTTATGGATTTGATGAAAGCATTAAGTTAATGACAGGACGTATTACCCACAGTGTGTACAGATATGCTATAGTTTGAGTGGTTATTTTGTTGTAAATAGATGAGGACAGTCCAGTCTATGACCACTACAGCATTATTACACTACGTCTCTGAACTTCTTACTGGAATAATGAGTCAGTATAGCTCAGTACATCAACATCATGAACAGACTCCTACTCACACATGCTTTCTGATTCAAGGCTGGATTTTTTACAAGTTTTTTTTTTTTTTTTTTTTTTTTTACATATTTTTTTTTTCATTCCTCTATTTCTGACTGTTCGAACAGTCACGGTTAATCTACCCTTTGCAGTGGAATGATACCTGCAGAGCCAAACTCTCAAGGACACACTGTGCCAAAACCTCAGACACCAATTACCAAGTGTTCCTGGAGCTGCTCTGCATGTTATGTACTACGTGTGTCAAATATTGTCCTGGGAGAGGAATTGAGTATTATTTGTGGCTGTTACAACCCACAGAGTGTTTATTCTGAGTCACATTCAAATCAGTCACAGCTAGTAGGCACCACCCAAACCCACAAACTGGCAGAAGTGAATATTGTCTGGGTTTGTGGAGGTCACAAATGTTGGGGGTTATGAAAACTGACTTTCCGGTGGGAGCTTAAGCCTAAAAATACAAAATATATAACACCTTTTTTTTATTGGTACACCATAAATCTAAGCTGTCAGTGTCACAAAAACATCCATGTTAATGTCTAACATACAATGAAAGCATCTTTACAAATAAAGCATCGCCAAACAGATTTTTATGCTGTAAAAAAACAACTGGCAGCTGTGGTTACCAGAACAATACTGTAAAAACACATCAAACTGTAAACACATTTTCAGAGTAACATGTAGATTTAACGTTTTAAACATGTATATTTAGAATAGAGTAGAATAGAATAGAATAGAATAGAATAGAATAGAATAGAATAGAATAGAATAGATCTTTATTGTCAGTGACACAGGTACAATGAAAATCCGTTTAGCAGCTCAGTTCAATTTAGCAACAAAAGACTTAGTGCAAAAGGAATTGTATAAGAAAAAAATAAGACAATTTAACATTGGATTTAAATGGACTGCACTTATATAGTTCATTTTATGCACCTTCATCGATCCTAAAGTGTTTTGCAAAGCCACCAGGCCTCACTGGGAGCAGTTTAGGGTTCAGTGTCTTGCAAGGACACTGACATGTGGACAGTCGGAGCCAGGATTCAAACCACTGACCCTTCGGTCATTGGATGACCCACTGTACCAACTGAGCCAAAGCTGCCCGTTAATTTACATGTTTAAAATGTTCAATTGTTAAATGTTTATTTTTTTTATTTAACCCATAAAGACCCAGTGCTATATTTATGTGCTATTCTCTACTTCTACCGTTCTTAACTGATTTATCAGCAACTTTTTTTCTATAATATTATCCTATGTATTTTGCATTTTTTGGTGTAAATCATGTATTTTCCTAAATTTAATTCACAGGTCATATAGATGCTCATGAAAACTCAATTCAAAGTTAATTATATCAAAATGGAGAAAAATGAAGAAAAAGTTACTTTTTTAACAAAGACATTGCTAACTGAATGTAAAAACAAGTGTCTCTATCCACTGTCATTTAACAAACTCCATTGGTTTTACTGGTGAATCAATGTTGTAGAAGATGACGGTGTTTCCATGGTAACTACAGAACCTCTGAACATCCAAATGGGTCATATCTGATGACCATGAAAAGATGACAAACTGTATTTTACACCAATTATTTACATGTATTGATAGGGTTAGTGGATCAACAGGAATTAAACAGTTTAGATCAGTAAATGGTTTGCGTCGCTGGTGGCTGTTTGGGTCTTTGTGGGTTAAAAAAAAAAACAAATAGGCTGTTATTTCAACATTGTTGTCCTGCAATTTAAACGGCACCACATTGTTTTTCAATTTACAGTTTTATTTTCTCAAAACAATAGAAATACATAATTTCTACATACAAATCTGTTTTTGTTAACATACTCTTCCTGTAAAATCTACAGCTATATTTGATTTAATCATTAACATAAAAATATTTTCAAATAAACAACTTTGCATTGTATTTTCACTTACCGTTTTTTTTTATGTTGCAATTTTACAACTTTTTGGTGTCAATTCTGCGGTCATTTTTTACAGTGCACGGCATACCTTTAGTAGAGTATCATTCCAGAATAGAGTGAGCATTAATACAACACAGACTCAGTATCATTACAACAGTCTGGGTCTGAGTGTTGTATTAATACTGCCTCCACTCCAGGATATTTTTGGGTTGCTGGACGACTTTTCAGAACATATGTTAGAGATATTTGCTGCACAGTGACAGATTTGGTTGAATGATTTTCTTTTCTTTCAACACTTATATCAATGCATTCTTCTCTAACATTTTTACAGGACAAATAATATTTTCATTACTTGGACCTGAAGTTTATGCATGCATGAATCAACAAGGAATCCACCGGGGCTTTTCCTACATACCATCACATACCAAAAACAATATTCACTCAAACTGAATGGGGGTCATTGTGCAGGGATTGGAGGTTTCTTTAACACAGCAACGTCCACTGTCAGTCAGAGTGATACTTCACTGTCGAGGAGGTTTTCCAACATCTGTGTCTGCTCGGAAAATGTGTTGACTCTTCTTTGCCTCTTCTGGTTTGACTTGGCAGATATGATTTCACTATGACTGATATTGGCTACGCTCGGTAATGTTATGACTTAGTTATTTCCGTTTCACACAAGAGGCGCTCATGGATGAAACAAGACGAAAAAAAAAAAAACCTGAACTTACAGTCTTTAATACAGTCTTCAATTTAAAGTCTTTTCTCATCATCATTCCACAGAATTATGAAACCACAAATTATGACCCATATTTTCCTCCTTTTTGTCAGTCGGTGCCGCTGGTTAGCTTCACTCACAGTTACAAAAGTCCTATTTGTGATTCATCTGTTGGTGCCAGATGGTATTTAGCACAGGCGCATTCAGGCGCTTTCAACTTTATGGCGGCCAAGCATTCATAGCGACATCGCTTTTTGATCCTTCGATGTCGGCTCTTCCTATCATTCTTATCATTGTTGCACTGGTACACCTTTATTTACAAGGCCATACTTGGACTATTGCCTTCCTATATCCAGGGCCGTAGCACCAAATTCTGGGCCCATACACAAAAAGTCCTGATGGGCCCCCCTGCAACACCCCCCCCGACACGCACACACGTCCACCCATCTGCCAAGGGCCTTACCCACCAACACAATGGCTATATCACAGGGCTAACATGATTTAACCATAATTCGCAAGTCTGCTTAAGCTACTGTATAAGAAAACACAACCACGCAAGACTGTATTTACCCATAAGATTTCCTGAGTGAACAAGAATGAGCCAAATTTTTCAGTAGTCTATAATAATATGTCGTAAAAGGTAACCGAACAAAACATGACTCAAACGTCATTTTCCTGTAAAGATACAAAAAAGGCAAAAACAAACAGATTTGAACAAGTATTCCAAAAATAAAAATAGCACAATTCTATACATTCCAGTTTACTCCACAGAAAATGGCCACCGATGGGTCTTCTTACTGGCAAAATCCCGGATGATGTCTTTAAAGTCCAATGCTCTTGCCAATGTGCTTTCAATGGAGGCATAGTCTAACAAGCAAGGTGCGTTTCTCAAACTCCGTGTGGAGTGAACCATTTTGCGCTTTTCTCAAGGGGTGTTCACAGAGTAGTGACAGCAGTCTTTACTTTTTTGGAATACAATAATATACCAATTTATAAAATCTAATTCGTGAAGCTTGCATGAAGGTCGATATTTATCATGTAATTTAGTTGAACAACAGAAAAAAAAAACTTAAAAAAAAAAATCTTAACAGCCCATGGGCCCTCCTCTCCCTTGGGCCCCCCACAGCTGTGTATGTTAACACCCCTGATCAACGGCTGTGCCTGTATCTGTAATTTAATAACAAGAAGAAGTGTTGATTCTTATTGTCTGCGATCAAATCAGCATTTGTTCCTTTTTGTGCCATTCGCCCGTACAGAGCTGGGTCAAAGGGCATTTGTCTACTCTGCTCCTTGCACATGGAATATGTTGCTAAAAGACTGTAAATTGACTAAACTGATCTCCTTGAATGCTTTTAAATCCAAACTCAAAGTGCTAGAGAATAACTCAATGACTTGCACTTGTTTTTCATAGTTTGACTTGTCCTGTAAATTATTGTATGTTGTAATAACCGTATGTTGTAATTGTGTGTTGTATTTCATGCTGCTTCTTGGCGAGGACTCCCTTGGAAAAGAGGTTCTTAATCTCAATGGGATCTTTTTTTCCTGGTTAAATAAAGGTTAAATAAATAAATCAAAATATTGGTAAAACACTTTAAAACAACCGCAATGGACCAAAGTGCTGTACAGAAGAATAAATAAAACCAAAATAAAAGAATAAAATACCACAATAGATTAAAAGACATAGAACTGTACAAAAAAAGAAAAGAAAGAAAAAGAAACTTTGACAGAGTAGAGGAAAGTATGTGACAATGTTGCCACCATGTCAGACAAGTCAAAACTAGCCTTGGAAAACACACAAGTAAATGAAAGTGCAGCATTTTTTCTCGTATAGAAGTACCAAGAATTTTTTTTGGTTATCATAGGAATGATTACACTGGTAATTACATCGTATTATCACATTATTACTGAAAAGTCCGTCATTATCTTGTTATTGTGATGCAGACTTTTTAAAAGAAACTTTCTACCTCACACAGACTCTGAAGCTAAATACATAAACAGCTGTTTGAGGTCTATAATGGGTCTAATAGTGGTACCTGCCCCCCCATAGAGCCTTGCCCCCCACAATTTCCCACCTACCTTCTGTGTTTTTAAACATGTACATGAAATAAACAAACTACCATGTCCTCAAGTTTCTCAAAACATGTAAAACAAACACTGACTTGACCAAAATTATGACCCAAAAGTATTAAAAGTGCTTTATACCTCTGCTCCTCTGTGTCTTACAGGAAATTACTGTAACTTTTTTTTTTTTTTTTTTTTTACAGAGCAGAGGTTTTATTTTCATTCTCCTGTTATTACTCTTAGTCTTTCTAGAAGCCTCACACACTGTGAACACTGGTTTTCTTCTTGTTGTGCATTAAGAACTCTGTGGTAGTTCATTAATACAGATATGACATTACAATAAAAACTGAAAATGTATTTTAGTTGATCTTTTGCTGAATCCATAAATATGGGGAGTCTCATACTGTATATTGTCCTCCCATGCCACCTTGCAAAGACCTCTTTCCACCTTTTTTGTCACTCCGTGTAAATTTTCCTAGATCTGTTGCTGCTGTTGAGAAATATATAAGTACAGCACCTCTATTTATTTGTATGTGTTAACAGTTCAGTTTGGATTTACCAGAAATGGCAAATGTGTTGATGCATCACAGCAATGGACTGAAGTAACCGCTGTTGTTTTCACATATACATGTCTATGGGGTGGGCGTTTTTTTTTGTTTGTTTGTTTTTTCAGTTGAGCATCAGCCTTTCTCCGTGAGTTTTCAACATTTAGTAAAGTGAAAAACAGCTCCAGGATCTGTGCCTTTTAATGGATATGCTGTAAAATGTATGTTGTTCATCCTTGTCCTATGCCAGACCATTGCAAGTTTGCAGTAGTTTTTATGATTCCATGTACATTTTTATGTCCAACTGACAAACAGACGGACAGACAGGGGTGATGACATGACCTCCTTAGTGGAGATAAATGTATTAAAAATATTATGTTAGAAATTGTGATGGAGTTATAAAAAATATACATTGAATGTGGCTGTGCAAAAGAAGTGGCCAATACAACAAAGCAGACTCTATTACTCATTTATATACCACATATGTATTTTAAAATATGTTCTAAAAGATCTAAATATAAATGTTCTTGTGAAGCGGTGTGTGTTACAGTGGAGAAAATGTCTGTTTTAGTGCAATCTTTCCAGGTTCTGTCATTCTTGGAGAGCGTTAAAACACATGGAGACGAGGCCAGGAAAGCATAGTTTTCAAAGAAAGCTGAATTTGAACCTTTGCGATTCGTCTATTCATGGCTGACCACCTGGAGCCCACCTGCCCTGAACATACATACTTTCCTCTTTTCTATCTTTCTGTCTGTCTCATTCTATTTATAACTCGTCACTGACTGTCTTTCCTGCCCACCCTGAGAGAAGTGGTTCATGTTGAAATTCAGGAATCTAGTGTTACTTTTAACTGAATTGCTTTTCCCCCCTGAATGGCTTACTTTCTGTTTCAGTGACAGCCATATATTTAGTGTAATGTTTGGATTCAGGCACACTGGAGCTATGACGGCATCTTTGTATATATGCTGCATGTGCATGACTGTGTCTATGTCTGTAATGTCTCATCAGATGTGCAGTATCTGGGCTGAACACATGTTAAATGATTCAGTGATCTGACTCATCATCAACAATGCTGCGATAGTATTTTTAGAAACCAAATGGCTCTGAAGAGTCTTCTGATATTGTTTGCTTAGGGGCAAGGTTATCATTAACGAAAACTAATGAAATGATGAAAACTAGAATTGAAAAAACAAAACAAAAAACTCTAATTAGAGGAAAAAACAATAACTAACTGAAACTGTATTGTGTACTTACAAAACTAACTAAAACATACAAATTATGGATAAAATTCCCTTCATTTTTGTCTTTATCAACTCTGGATTGTTATGAAACTGATTTATTTCACTCTGGCTGGCACCATATGGCACTTCACAGGCCGTCACTTCTCGTCACTTGTCATTTAGGGTCGGCTTTTCATCCCCACTCTACCTGGAAACATGGAGACTAAAGTTGGGAGAAAGCAGCAGAGTCCTGTCTGGGATTTATTTGAATATGACAGTGAGGAAGATAAAAGATGTGAAAAAACTAAAACTAATACTACAACTAAACTAAAACTAAGCATTTAGAAAAAAAAATAAAACTAATAAAAACTAGCAAACCTGCTCTCAAAACTAATTAAAACTAACCGAATTATTGTAAAAAAAAAAAAAAAAGTCAAAACTAAATAAAACTAAACTATAATGAAAAATCCAACACTATTATAACCTTGCTTAGGGGTAGTTCTCTCTCACAAAAGTAGAAATCCTGATAATGTCATACCACCCACCACACATCATGGAAAACAGCAGGAAGACAAGAATCACTTTTAAGTCTGGCTGAAGCAACAGGGTAGGGTTTCAGAATGAAAAATGAAATAGTGGAAATATCTTCTCTATATCCGTCCACTCAAAAGATCAGCAGCTATATTTGAGTGACCATACACTCAAGTGGCAGCCTGTAAAAACATCAGCAAGATAAAATCTCATCGACTTAAATCGGAATAGTCACCGCAAAAGCCCCGGAGGATGTTAGACTTGTAGACAACTGGGTTAATGTATTTTCTCCTCTCTGCTCGTGTTAAGCTGTGTAAACGTAACGCGCCACAAGACTGGAAAGAGAGGGAGGGGAGGAAAAAAAGGGGGGGGGGGAGAGTCTGGGGTGGAGATGTAGGTGGAGGGAAGGGTGGGTGTGTGTGTCTGGAAGTGGAAATAGGCAGTAGGGAGGAGGAATGTGAAACATTTCTGATGCTGGTCCAGTGGCTGTTTACACGGTAGTCAGCCCGTGACATCAGAGTCCAGACTTTATAAATGTCAGCAGGCGCAAGAATGAACAGTTAGCACAAAGCTTCACTGGTACAGCTTATTGAGACAGACTGAGCTCCATCACCAACACGAGCCCTCATGGACCGACTGCTGTGTGACTGTGTGGTGGCTGTGACTGTACTGCTGTGTGTGGCTACACAGGTGAGAGCGCTACTATCAATGAGGTGATTGTGATGGGTGTTTGTATGTGAGAGAAGGTGCTGAAGTTCAAACAATGGCACTGATTTGACTAGTTTTATGACTGTTGATGAATAATGACTGCAAATTTGTCACTTAAATGTTCATTCATTTCCTGTATGTTTGTCATATAGTGGGTAACATTACTTTTAACAAAATAAAAGGTCATTTACAGACCTGCATGCAAACATTTAAATGAAATGATGTTTTTTTGTTTTGTTTGTTTTAACTCATTTCATTCTCTGGCTTTTAAGTTTTTGTCGATACAGGAAAGCAGGTATGATATCAGAGGTGTTTGTATGTTTATTGTACAAAAACCTGTTAAATGTATAAAAAGAAGATGCAGTTCTGTTATTGGGGTGAAATTATGGAATGACAAATGTAAATTTAAAGATGTGCAATTCATTAATGGTTTTCAAAACGTTGGTTTGGAAAGATATTTTAGAGGGATACAAGCAGGAATGATTTTTGCTGTTTTGATGGGTAGCAAAAACTGATTTTGATTTGAATGTAGGCGAAGTCTCTTCAGTCTCAACATAATTCACAGTAGACTGACTTTGCCTCATTGTTTGTATTTTCTGTATTATGGATGATGACTGAATAAACATGGACCTGAATCTGAATAGAAGAACATGGATAATTCTTTTCAGTTTGATAGCATTTCCATACAGCACAATTTGCAGAATTTAAAAATGAATATTGGACTTTTAATGTTGTTTTTGTTCAAGAGCAGTGAGTAGAGTTCAGCTTCTGTTAAATGAGACTGAGCTTGTCCAAGTCACCTCTGTTTTGGCTGCATCACCTCGATATAATTGGAAACAGTGGTTTAGCTTCAAAGTGCTGGACGGTGGCGTGTGGTTTCTGAGGATACTGATAATATTTTCTCTACTATCTCGTGTCTGCAAATGCTATCGTGTAATGGTTTAGCTGTGATGATTATGGTGGTGATGATAGTTTCTTTACCTGCTCCTTTGTGTGTTGTTGTTGCAGGTGTTGTGTCAGCTGTGTGACAGGCCCTGCCGCTGCCCCACTACTGTCCCACAGTGTCCCACAGGAGTCCCTCTTGTTCTGGATGGCTGCCGCTGTTGCCAGGTGTGTGCTCGGCAGAGAGGGGAGCCCTGCACTGAAATGTTTCCCTGTGACAGTCAGAAACAACTGCAGTGCGACTACAGCGCCAGCTTCCCCGGAGACCCAGGGGAGTGTGTCAGTGAGTGTCTCTTCTGACAAACAACCAGGCCAGACTCTCCTAGCCCACGTCTGTGCGGTTGAGACAGAGCAGAGGACGCACAGTGCAGGGAAAGGAAGGAGGGGTTGATAACGCCTCAGCCAGGCTACATGAACTGGACAAACAGACAGTTCATGTTTAGATCCTGCTCAGCCAAGCAGGACGGCCCGCTGAGCGTCAGGCTCTGCCTCAACTTGAAAACCTCTATTTCCAGAGCTGATGTTGACACATTTGCTCTAATGACTGCCCTCGGAGTATGATAGATTGCAGAGACAACACACATGGATTGAAAAACAGAGTCCTCAGTTTTTCAGTGGAGGCCTGTTTTCCTATAAAACTACATAACCATCAGCAGGGACAGTCACTCCTGTGTCCTCACCTCTCTCTCATTTTCCTGTCATGTGTCCCTCTGCCGTCCTCCATCCACCTCCACCTCTTCTCTCCTAATCTAATTCCTTCATTTCCTGATTAGGTTTCCTACATCAGTCCAAGCCGCAGGTGTCTGTAAGGGTCTGCATTTTGTTTCCTGTAGGTCAGGAGGACCTTGGCTGTGAGATGAACGGCATCACTTACCATGAGGGCCAGTCCTTTCAGCCTTCCTGTGACACCTATTGCCGCTGCAGAGGGGGAGGGGTCACCTGTGTACCTGCTTGCCCCCTCAATTATCGCCTTCCCACTCCAGACTGCCCGAACCCACAGTTTGTTCGGCTACCGGGGAAATGCTGCAAAGAGTGGGTGTGTGAAAATCTGGAGAACACCGTCATTCAGGATGCAATCACAGGTAAACTGAGTGTCAAATATATGAGAGTAGCAGTAGAGTGTACTGTATGTAAAGTAACTCAACTACTTTACAGAAGTGTTTCCATTTTGTCCAACCTCATACATCTATTCCACTACATCTTACAGACAAATACTATACTTCGTACAGCTTTAGTAAGTTCTCAGATAAATTTCTCATATCCTTCCTTTGCTGTGAAACTACATAAACTGAAGGATTGAAGGATTAAGTGTTCCCTTATGGGTTGAGTTTGAAACTCTCCTCTTTCTTAAGCTAAATAAACTCTTTAAAACCCCGTTGGATTCACTGGAAAATGGATTGTTACAAAGCTGAGAACAGAACTGTTTTCTCAGAGAAAGGTGTTTCTCACAGGACAGTGACACTAGAAATAAGTGATAATCTTATGGAATACCATGCATTGGTATAGATACACAACTGTACATAAAGTAGAGTTATGTAAAACACTGACAGGAGAGTTTTATTGCATATGAACTACTTTTACTTTTCATTCTACTTTTACATTCCTACAATAATACTTATATTTTGTGGTTTTATTTATTTATTTATTTATTTATTTATTTTTGCAGTACTTTTGCTTTTAGTAAAATAACTTCCTTATGTGGTATCAGTACTTTTCAGAATAATTATTTTAATATGGATTGAGGGTTAGATGAGAAGATCCATGAGCATAGTGTCTAGAAGTTATTGAAGTTCCACAATATATAAATTACTTGTCATTTTTCTACTTTAATTGTATTTGTAATTTATCAGAGGTTGAAAAGTATTACATCTATGTATTGATACCTTCAGTGAGACCAGTGATCGTGTCAAAATGAAACATCAGTTGACTTTCAGTGTGATTATCCTGATGGAGCTAAAACAAGTCTAATATGTACAGAATAGACATCATTAATATGATCCCTCTGCTGATGACAGATCCATATGGTAACATAATACTTCCCTCGTGTATTTGAGTTTTGTCACTGGTGGTCACGTCTGGAAGTTTTTACTGGAGCATTTCAGCTTTAAACCGGGGTGTGTCTGACCAAAGGAAAACTCCCACAGTCCAAAATTATAACCCTGAAAGTCAAAACATATTTTTTTTGGTTCCAGTCACTAAGTTTTCCTAGTTTCATAACAACACAGCTTAGCTACGTCTCACTGCGTAACAATTAAACTTAAAAGACGTGCAGACTGAATTTGTTCATTAAAATGGGAGTGGATGTGAAATGAAGGGAAATGAAGCCACTCTTAAAACATCTGGAACACTCTCTGAGTCAAACTACATGATGAGGACAGCATGTGGAACATTTTGTTCTTGGATTATAAACCTGCTATGTCATGCTTAAGTATCAGCTGATTACTTGTTACTTTTGGGAGGATCTTTTTAGAAAATTGTTTTGGATTTTGGTGAAAGTAAAAATCCAATAGGCAGAATTTGATATTTTTGGGAACATAAAACAACCAGATGAGACATTCCTGGAAACTGAGGTCACTGAATTCAGTCAGTATTTGAGTTTAGTGCACAATATTGAAGTCTGTCTCTTGTTTTGAGGCTGAAATAAATCAATGCTTTTTTGTACTCTTGTATCTATGCATTAAAGGAGTGATATTTTGCTTTTTAAATGGAATTATGCATTTTAAACATTTCCCTATGGTCTACATAAACTGTAAACGCTATACTTGGGTCTGAATTCTTCATTAATTCAACTCCACAGGTCCATCTTCAACCCTATTTCTGAGTAACGACACCAGAAAGGTCGTTTTGAGTGCTGGCCCGTTAAATGCAAATGAACCACTTCATGCCCCACCCCCTCCAGGTTGTTGACTGTGCTGCTCTATCCTGTTCAACCAACAACTGAACATTTTAGGTAATCAGTTCGAAGTTTGGACATATTTTCAGTTTTTACTACAACCGCTGCTGCTGACAAACAATTATGTCATACTCAGAGAAATGTTCGTCGGAAGTCTGACCTTATATGTGCAAATGACGTGACGTAACTAGTTATATATGTAACAAATTAAACAGGAATTATGCTGTGTTCCAGGCAACCTGTAACTCCTGTTTTTCCAACCTTCTACCAGTGAAAATGCACTGGAATGGCAGTCAAACTTGTGACTTCCCACCCGTGAACTCGTACTAGATCCATGTACTCCCAGTTCCGAGCTCTGACGTCATGTAGCCCATGAAACAACAATGGCGGCCCCCATGGATGCGGTGTTTATGCAAATTGCTTATTAAAACAAAGCATTGCTCTGACGTTATTGTAACGTTAGAGTTTGTTGGTGGATAACGGATCATTCTTTATAAAACGAGACAGCAGGATGGAGATGGATTTCTTCTTAAACAGTGCTTTACTTTTCACATAACGCAACTACTACCACAACACTTCCTGAAACATCATCTCACATGACTGAACTAACCAATCAGGAGCTAGCAGTACTTAGATCGGCAAATGTAAGTGATTTAGAAAGGCAGATTCAACAGATTATTTTAGCTGCTTGTACACTACAAATGAGAATATTTAAATGTGTAAATGTGTAAATAATTCTGCAAACATAAATATAAATAGTTAATTGGGTAAACACTGTCAATATATTTTCAACAAATACATTAATTAACTTATTCCTTATAATTTATTTCACTATTAAACCTTATATTTCTTCAACATAAATTACTTCTGAGTCTTACATTATTTATCAGCAAATGCTCTGCATAATCAGCAGCTACTTTAGCATTACCTAGTTTTCAGTCCATTGAGGACAAGAATAAATCAATACCAAATACGTATCCAAATATACAAAAAACATAACATAAAAGGTATAACAGCTTCTTTTGCCTTATGCGCTGTTTTTACTCCTCTGTTTCCCTCAAATAAGAAAGGAACAAGCACCTTTGGTGACAGAAATAATTGTAAATGAGCATAACGTATGGTCCGCCGTGTTGATTTATTTGCATCTAGCTACCACAGTGGGCTCTATGCACAGCCCCACTACTTCCTGAGCTGCAGGTGGGTCCTTTATTTCCTGTCTTTCATTGTTGGACACACTGATTAATCCAGGTGTACCTAATTAATCAGTTGTCACAACAAGAAGTAGCAGACACACCTGGATTAATCAGTGTGTCCAATAATGAAAGACAGGAAATAAAGGACCCACCTGAAGTTCAGGAAGTAGTGTGGCTGTGCAGAGAGTCCATTCCTTGCACTCAGGCAGTTTGGCGTGACTTACCTGGAACGCTATAAAGTCTTGAGTCGTGGTTTGAAGTTGTGATTTACACAATTAAAAATCGGAATGCAGTATTAAAACGAGTTGTAGAAATCCAATTGATTTTTGCTGGAATGAATATAACGATAGCTTTGGAGCACCTGGAGGGTTCAAATTCTAACTTTTTGAACTATTAGGGTCCAAATACACAAATAAATGAACCAAAGACTAATAAAAGTGGGTTTAGCAAAATATGACCCCTTTAATGGTCTGTTAATCAGGTGAACTGTGCACCTTACTTAACATTTTTCTCTGTTTTTTGTTCTTTAGCCATGAGACCAGACAGACTGTGGCCTGCTCTTCCCAGGACTCACCCTCTGAACCAACTGGTCCCACCTGTGCCCACCTGTGTCGAGCAGAGCACCCAATGGAGCGCCTGTTCCCAGAGCTGTGGGGCTGGGGTCTCCACACGGGTCTCGAACCAGAACCCGGCATGTAAACTGCAAATGGAGACTCGACTTTGCAAAGTGCGGCCTTGCCGTGCAGTTCAGCCCGTGCCCAGAACACCTATGGTGAGTTTTAACAGCACCCTGCCTCTGCCAGTTTATTTACATTTTAACTGTTTAGTTTTGTGCACCTACACAAAAACTGAGCGTCATGGGATTGTTATAAATGGTTGTTTAAGGAACACAGAGATGCTGTGGGTACATCCAAGGTTAAAATTAAATGAAAATTAAGTGAATTATTTTTTTATAAGTTTACAAGTCTATGAAGAGATCAGGCTTTATAGCACTTTTTCTTAAATGAAATATTCAGCAGTTTACACCAAACAAACCTGTTTCCCACTGAGTTTAAAAACAAATGTATTGACATCATGCAGGGGCGCTGAAAGGAAGAGAAAAGTGATTTTGATTGTAAGGGCCCATGACTGATAGTGGCTCTAGAAAATAATAGAACATCAGTCTCTTTTTTTTTTTTTTTTTTTTTTTTTTTTTTTTACAGAAATTCTTAACCTGTCACCATAAAGCAATCTTGGCACCACAAAGTACTAATAAAGATATTTGATTCATTGTATTAGTTTTGTTTTGAGGAATAAGCATATGAAAGAAATAAAAAAAAGCAAAGGGAATTAAATGTATATCCATCCAAAAATTAAAACTACATTTAATTTATATTTGTATATCACTGTAAAAAAAAAAATCTAATACTATTATCATTCAAAAAATATGATTAAAATGTAAACGATGGCTTGCACCTTTATCATCATTCTGCATGATATCATAAAATACTGTATATTGTAAACAGAATATTGATCTATGCCTACACAATGTTATTTTTTGGGGTTGTATGGTTTGCAGCATTGAATAAGTAGGGCTCCAAAGTGATGTTTTTTTTCCACAGGGAATCCAATCCCTTTCACACCATGAGTAACTTATGTTCAGTTTAGTATCATTTACTACTATGTCATCACACTAACATTTCGTTACTCTCATAGATAATTATTTACTTTCTCCTCTTCATCCCCTATGGGACATAAGGCTCATAGCTGCTTAAAACTGCTTGCACTGGTTTTTAATATGAACTGAACTGGACATTTTACTGTTACGTTTGAATTTTAAATTATTGTGTTTGGTGTTTATTTTTAATATTTTAATATTTTAATGCATGCACCATATGTCAGTGTTGTTTTACTCTATTTATTGTCTTCTACTTACATTCTGTTTCATGATCATGCACAGCACTTTGGGGCAGTAGTGTCTGTTTTTAAATATGCTTTATACATAAAAACAACCTTGATCTTGACCCAGCATAATTGCCTAAGTCACATTTTCTGCCAAATTCTGATATCTGTATAACTTTACTCTCTTAACGCTGCTGCTTCATTTTGCATCGTTGACTTTGACCTGAAAAAATATGACAAACAAACACCTCTAGATATCATCTAATCTCAACTTTTGTCCTGTTTGACCTGTGTGTGTTGTTTTTTCAGTGGGGGCAGCAGGGCCGGTGCAAGGCCAGCTACCTGTCACCGGGGCCCATTCGGCTCGTTCACCAGGGCTGCTACAGCACCCGTGCTTACCAGATGCGTTACTGTGGACACTGCACTGACTCACGCTGCTGCACGCCTTATCAAACCACCACGGCCGAGGTGACCTTCCGCTGCCCCTCCGGCCGACTGCTGCAGCGAGCGGTGATGATGATCCACTCATGTGTCTGTCACAACAACTGCCCCTACTCACCGTACAGTAACCCCGCTCTGTGGGGCTTCAGGCCCTGAATGACACAAAGACAGAAGCACTGAATCACTGACCTGCAGAGACACTTGACTGATTCTTCAGCTCTGAAGGAACCTGTATCTCCAGAAGGATCCCTGACAGGGAATTAATGGACATTTCTGGAGAAAATAACATTGTAGATAAAAACTGTGAATGAGTTGGATGAACCTTGATTTTCACATAAGGATAACGACAGTCTGCACTATTTCACAACAGATAAACACTTCAGCAGCTTCATCCAAGAATCAAAATACAAATACAACTAATTCATAAACTATATGTAGAGGACACTTGACCATACATCAGTTTGGTCATAAAGATAGTTTTGTTATAAAAACAATTACATTACTGTTTTGTAAGTATATTTTATCCCAAACTGTGTTAAGATATATTCTGTTTTAGCTGTCACAAGGTTTAAATTGTACAGTTTTTCTTTCTTGTTTTTTTTAAAAATATATATATGTAGCCAGACGACATTGCACTTAATTCTCCATGTTTAGTTGTAAATACTTCTGGTCAGATGCCTGATATATAGTGAAATATGTTTCCATGCCAAAAGTTTTAAATGTTGTTTTTTCAAATTACATTATCTGCTATGTATAAACTGCTTTTTTTTTCTTTCATTTTTATCTTATTAAATGTTTGTGTCGCAGCGTCATTCATATTTGCATTTAGTGTTGCAGGTACATACTGTAACTTTGTATTTATTTTTACTTCATTTGTCATGTAGCAGTATTTCTTTTTCTATTTACATTTATCATAAGCTGTTCAAATGTTGTTGAAGTGGAAATTCATTAGTCATTAGAGAGACCTGTGTAGGAAGTTACATTTAAGAAATGCCAGATTAACAAGGAGATAAATATAATGACAGATAATTAATGAAGCCTACTGGAAATAACTTTACATTGACGAAACCTTGACACTCGACCTTTTCATATCCTCATGTAGTAGATGACTGCTGAGGTCCGATGGAAATGCCACAGTGATTTTTAACCAGTGTAAAACCACCACATTTCAAACTTTAATTCCAAATGTTTTTAATGAGGAGCATCATCATCACATTTATATCACTTTAATGCACCAGCTGTGTCATTATTATTAATTTAGAGATTTATTCTCGACTCTCTGTTTGATATGGTATTTCTATCATCATACATCGAGGCCATGGGGCAGTTTTTTGTTTTCTTTTTTTCATAGATGTAACTCTCAATCCATATATGGTCACTTTGCATGGTGATCCTGGTGTCTAAGCTGCAACGTCTATTCCTCTTGTTCACAGTATTTCAATATACAAATACTGTAAAATACAAATACTGTTCATTTTCTCCATTGTCACTTTCCTCTGAAGTATTAGTTTATGGTTTATAAATAAGGAGTGATTTTCCAATATGCCAACAGTTATTTGGTAATAATAATGTGGTGAGTCTCGATATGTATGTTTAGTCCTCATTCATTTATTATTACTTAGTATTATTATTACACAAATATAAAGTAAGCCTTTGAAGGGGACAAATCTACACTTTATTACCTACAATATTGTGCAATTATTTTCATCCTTTTGTAAAATCATATGGTTAAATTTAGGAGCATGGACAGCCCCAGACTTCTTGCAGTATTCTTACACTTTATGAAAAAATACCACCAACTTCCTGTTGAGTGGCAATGGAAAAAGTACTACAGGATGTGGTAAGGAACGCCTTACCAAAATGTTAACTGATTTTTCTGATCTATAAATTAAACATGTTTCCTTCCTCCACAATACTTCCCAAATAATTAAACAAAATACAATTTTGACAGACAATCTAAGATGAGGCATCGTTTATAATAGTCTGTTGAACTATCTAAGTCAGAGGAGTCACAAAACGCTTCCTTCTATGCATGTCTACTGATAAGCAGATATTCAAAACAGCTATTTGTAAAATAAGAGTCACTGTCCCCAGATCAGATCGTGGCTTCTATGGTGCATATTTCCTGTATATACGCAAGATGCAGAAATAAAAGTAGTGAGGATAGAAGTTAAAAAAGGAAGTTGCTCACTCTTTTCTTGATCCAGATACCAGTACATGCTCCAGTACATTCTGCTTTACAGAAGACAGAATGAATAACACCACTTGTCATAGTATCGACTTTGACTTTCCAGGTAGATTTCTGCCTCCTGTTTACATCTTAGTGTTCATCATTGGTCTGGTGGCAAATGGATGGGGACTGAAGTCTTTGCTGCAAAACTGGAAGAAACTGGGAAACGTCAACGTGTTTGTTTTCAACCTTGGACTTACAGATGTTTTGTACCTGCTCACTCTTCCATTTATCGTGGTGTACTACTTTATGGATAGTACATGGGTCTTCGGAGACACATTCTGCAAGATAACAAGATTCTGCTTCAACCTTAATTTATACGGCAGTATTGGGTTTCTTACCTGTATCAGTGTGTACAGGTACTTGGCCATCGTCCATCCCATGAAGGTGATGGGACGACTGAGTGTCACACACTCTGTGGTTATTTCAGTCCTGGTTTGGCTGCTGGTGAGTGTTCAAAGTCTCCCAGACATGTTCTACACCAAAACATCAATAAACATGACTAAATGTTATGACACCACCTCTGATGTCTACGTTGAGGATTATCTGAAATACTATCTTGGATGGACATTGACTGGGTTTTGTATCCCACTCCTCATCACACTGGGCTGTTATGGACATGTGATTGTGACTCTGTGCCGGAAAGAAAACATTGATAAAGTGCTGAAACAGAAAAGTTTGATGTTACTAGTGATCTTGGTTGTTCTCTTCTCTGTTTGTTACATCCCCTATCACATATTGAAGAACCTGAACCTCTGGTCTAGAGTTTTACAACAAAGGAGGACATGTCTTGGATGGTATGACACAGTCTACATCGCTCGTCAGATAAGTCGCGGCCTCGTGAGTCTGAACAGTGCTCTGAACCCTCTGGTTTATCTTCATGGAAGTGAAGTCGCTCCTGCTCAGCTCAGAAAATTATTTCAGCAAGCACGTCAAGCTGTGATGCGCCAAGCGTCCACACCTACTCAGATGTCTCTGATGCAGATGTAGTCTAATACTATGTGAATTAAATGACACCATAATTCCCTCCGACAAGGACGGTGGAGGTTATAATTTCATCAGAGGCGATTTCTCATAGACTGCAAGGGATTCCCTAAAATTACAAAAATTAAATGGTCAAATGTGGACAGTTGTGTTGACATTTCATTGACGACAAATGTGTTAGAACACGTTCATCTCACAGACAAGTTCATTCAGAATCAGCTTTATCACAAAACAACGGACTCGATGTTGTTCACTTCTCATACATTCCCGTTGCGCTGTTTTCTCATATGATCTATGCTCAGTGCATTTGCCCATAGATGCTCAGCGTCCATGGACTTCAATGGGACTGAGTGGAACAGTTTTTTTCATTGCCTCAAAACTGGATGGTAATTGGATAAATGCCACAATGTTGTCCCGCTCCCGGATGCTGTCTCTGGGGGTGAATGGAGCTGTGGGCGGAGCTCGGGTGGGCTGGACGCCAGGATTCCACATGCTGATTGGTGGATCAGTTGAAAAGCTGAATCCCATTTGATTGACAGCTATTTTGAGATCTACTCCTTCACTTGACAAAGTTCAGTTTCATACTGTTGTGCATTCTGCTTGTGAAATCGAGAGAGAAACCACTATGAAATTACTCATTCATTTCTTGCACTGTAAATAAAACACACTCATTATACTTCCTTGTTTCAATTTAACATAATTTCAATGTTTTTTTGTTTCAGTTACATAATTTAATCATTTCTTGTTCGAGTTTAATATCGTTTTGTAGATAGTTAAATCAATTATACTGTCAGCTGGGTCAAAGTGAAAGGACCTTCTCTTGTTTAAAAAGGCTGAAGTCTAACACCCACAACACAATGGGCCAAGGCCGTCTAAGCAGCCTAGCTCTGCTGGACATTGAGAGGACACTGGTCCAGTCCCTGGAAAAGACGTCTACTTGGTACGATAAGGGCACTGACCATTTTCTTAAAAAGAAATGGAGGGCTGGATTTATGTTTAAATAACTTGACAATTTTTTTTATGTCAGCCAACAATGAGCTTCCCCTGTCTGACGGACAAGCAGCTGCCACTGGTTTTCACTGAGGTTTGTTTGTTTGTTTGATTGTCTGTTAGCAAGATAACTCAAAGTTTTGGTCAAATTTTGATGGAATTTTCAGGAAATGTTGATGCTGGCACAAGGAACAAATGATTACATTTTGGTGGTGATTGGGGGGGGCTCCGAGTGCTTTTCTAGTTGTTTGATGTAAAGACATTTCTTTCACTGTATTGGGTTTCATTTTTTGGTTGATGTAGTAAACTTGACAAAATTAAGGAAATAAATGGAAACTAAGAGAACTGTTGGTGTGGAGCATGTGGCTGTGGTCAGTATTATGATGATGTTAATGAAAGTGTATGTATGTGTTATGATGGAGAGAATGAACAAACTCAATCGCACAATGCTGAAAGAGTAAAGTGATTTATTGAACAGAAAATAAACATTAAAAAAAGAAACCTGGGTGAAAGCAGTCAGAGTCTGTGGTGAGTCTGTGGTGGGCTGTGGAATAGTGGTGATAGTAGATGTAACAGAATGTTCCAGCACTGCATCTGAGCAGATGAGCTGCTTAAACAGGCTCCTAATGAGATCTGACTCAGGTACGGTACTAGCAGGTGAATCAATCAGTTTGAGGGAGGGGTCTGTGGCAACACAGGATTGCACCATGACAGTATGACCATTTCTCAAACTTGGTGAGTATGGTCTTGGTAAGAACAGTCCCAGAGAACGTACTTGCCAAGAAGGCAAGTCTATCTATAAGTGGAATAACTGCATACTTGTGAACCTTCCTCCTTGTCTCTGCTGTGTTTTCCACCATCTGCTCCCTAATGTATTTCCCTCAAATAACCACAAAGTCACTCGATTTGATTTCAATACATTTGTACTAGTATTTACATGCCATTTATACATTTTGTATATTTTTCAAAACTGTAATACATGTCGTCGGTTCAGCCAGGTCCCGGTCAAGTCGGCACAAACTGCATCTTATGTGTATGTGAATGAGTGTGTAAATAAGCAGGCACATGTAAATAAACAGTATGTCACTGACCACAACTGACCTCTAACTGCATATTTCTGGCATTTATAAACCATAGTGTGCTTAAATACCAGAATAAATAATGACCAGCAGAAAGCTTTTCAATATTTAGTACATGGCATCGACTCCCCTAACTTTCTACTTAGACCTTTTACGTCATATAAACTTGGACAAAATCTGAAATTGTCATCATATGATCATTATCTTTTCAGTTGCTGGTTAACTGGTAAACTGTGGTATCATAACAATTTGTCAGATCCTTGTACGTGAAGCCACTGAAGACAACACTATGACATTATCCTTTCATTAACTCTCCCACCCTGACAATAATGTCAGGGGAAAATCACCACTATATGATTATGGTCTATGGAGTTTAAACAGGGCATTGTTTTTCAATATGCCAACAGCAGTTATGCAGCAATGAGCGCAGATTTTAAGTCTTTAATTATAACCTATTTATTATTGCCTCATATATAAGTCAAACCCAATCCAAATATGTTCATTAAGCACATTTAAAAACATAAAAGTTCACCAAAGTTCTGTACAAAAGCCAATAAAATATGTAAAAGCAATGAAACACAAAATACATTGAAACAATACAATATTTTAAAATAAATACATAGAGAGCTAAGTCATGAGGAAGAAGTTTGGATATATGGACCATGTTTACAGCAAACTGTCAGTATTATGTATTTTATTTATTTATTCTTATTCATTTGACCTTTATTTAACCAGGAAGCCCAATTGAGATTAAGAATCTCTTTTGCAAGGGAGACCTGGCCAAAGTAGCAGCCATACAAAGTCCAAACAACATAAAACACATACATGATACACAATACATCATTTATTAAGTCCTGTGTGAAGATTATATGACATTAGATTACAGAGAAAATGCAGTATTACGGATCAAAGAGTAACTGGAGCATTATACTCAAATAATACTGATAAATATCATTAACTCACTGTTGATGCACAAGAGGATGTGGTAAACAATGCCTTACCGGAACACCCCTCACAGCACCAGCCCGAAGTCTCATGTATGCATGATAGGGATCTAACACCTAGTCCTACAGTACAAATCTGAAAACTGTTAACGCAGAGAAATCTCATTACTTTATCAGAGGTAACCCATAGTGCTAATTAAAATGATTAGATTAAACTAAACAGACTTTTGACAGTAAACCCAAGATACAGGATGGTGTATCATCTTTTGCACTATATCAGAGGAATCAGAAAAAGAAAAGGTATGTTTATGACAAAACTGTAATGAATAACTGCAGTGTAAAACTGATGAGCTGATACTCTAAATATCAATTTGTAAAATAAAAATTGCTGTTTCCAGATCACATCATGTCTTCGTAGGGGTCTATTTCCTGTTTATACGCAAGTGCATGAATAAAAGTAGTGAAGTGTGGAGGTTAAAACAGGAAGTCTGCTCAGTCGTTTTGATTTTGACCCCAGAACAGACGCACTGCTCCAGTACATTCTGCTTTACAGAAGACAGAATGAATAACGCAACTTGTCCTCGTATCAGCTTTGACTTCACCAGCAGATTTCTGCCTCCTGTTTACATCTTAGTGTTCATCATTGGTCTGGTGGCTAATGGATGGGGACTGAAGACTTTGCTGCAAAACTGGAAGAAATTGGGAAACGTCAACGTGTTTGTTTTCAACCTCGGACTTACAGATGTTTTGTACCTGCTCACTCTTCCATTTCTTGTGGTGTACTACTTTATGGATAGTACATGGATCTTTGGAGACACATTCTGCAAGATAACAAGATTCTGCTTCAACCTGAATTTATACGGCAGCATCGGGTTTCTTACCTGTATCAGTGTGTACAGGTACTTGGCCATCGTCCATCCCATGAAGGTGATGGGACGACTGAGTGTCACACACTCGGTGGTTATTTCAGTCCTGGTTTGGCTGCTGGTGAGTGTTCAAAGTCTTCCAGACATGTTCTTCACCAAAACATCAACAAACATGACTAAATGTTATGACACCACCTCTGATGTCTACGTTGAGGATTATCTGAAATACAGTCTTGGATGGACATTGACTGGGTTTTGTATCCCACTCCTCATCACACTGGGCTGTTATGGACATATGATTGTGACGCTGTGCCGGAAAGAAAACATTGACAAAGTGCTGAAACGGAAAAGTTTGAGGTTACTAGTGATCTTAGTTGTTCTCTTCTCTGTTTGTTACATCCCCTATCACGTACTGAAGAACCTCAACCTCTGGTCTAGAGTTTTATCTAAAAGAGGGGCATGTCGTGGATGGTTTAATGGAGTCTACATCGCTCGTCAGATAGGTCGTGGCCTTGTGAGTCTGAACAGTGCTCTGAACCCTCTGGTTTACCTTCATGGAAGTGAAGTCGCTCCTGCTCAGCTCAGAAAACTGTTTCAGCAAGCACGTCAAGCTGTGATGCGCCAAGCGTCCACACCTACTCAAATGTCCACTATGTAGATGTAGTCTAATATTATGTGAATTAAATGCCACCATAATTACCTCCGACAAGGACGGCAGAGGTTATGTTTTCATCGAGGTTTATTTGTTTGTTTGTCTGTTAGCAAGATAACTCAAAGTTATGGATGAATTTTGATGCAATTTTCAGGAAATGTTGATGCTGGCAGAAGGAACAAATGATTACATTTTGGTGGTGATCGGGGGGGGGGCTCCGAGTTCTTTTCTAATTGTTTGATGTAAAGACATTTTTTTCACTGTATTGTGTTTAATTTTTGGGTTGTTGTAGTAAAATTGACAAAATTAAGGAAATAAATGGAAACTAAGAGAACTGTTGGTGTGGAGCATGTGGCTGTGGTCAGTATTATGATGATGTTAATGAAAGTGTATGTATGTGTCATGATGGAGAGAATGAACAAACTCAATCGCATGGTGCTGAAGGAGTACAGTGATTTACTGAACAGAAAATAAACATTTAAAAAAGAAAACTGGGTGAAAGCAGTCAGAGTCTGTGGTGAGTCTGTGGTGGGCTGTGGAGTAGTGGTGATAGTAGATGATGCAGAATGTTCCAGCACTGCATCTGAGCAGATGAGCTGCTTAAACAGGCTCCTAATGAGATCTGACTCAGGTATGGTACTAGCAGGTGAATCAATCAGTTTGAGGGAGGGGTCTGTGGCAACACAGGATTGCACCATGACAGTATGAACATTTCTCAAACTTGGTGAGTATGGTCGTGGTAAGAACAGTCCCAGAGAACGTACTTGCCAAGAAGGCAAGTCTATCTATAAGTGGAATAACTGCATACTTGTGAACTTTCCTCCTTGTCTCTGCTGTGTTTTCCACCATCTGCTCCCCAACGTATTTCCCTCAAATAACCACAAAGTCACTCAATTTGATTTCAATACATTTATACTAGTATTTACATGTCATTTATACATTTTGTATATTTTTCAAAACTGTAATACATGTCGTCGGTTCAGCCAGGTCCCGGTCAAGTCGGAAAAAAATGCATCTTATGTGTATGTGAGTGAGTGTGTAAATAAGCAGGCACATGTAAATAAACAGTATGTCACTGACCACAACTGACCTCTAACTGCATATTTCTGGCATTTATAAATCATAGTGTGCTTAAATACCAGAATAAATAATGACCAGCAGAAAGCTTTTCAATATTTAGTACATGGCATCGACTCCCCTAACTTTCTACTTAGACCTTTTATGTCATATAAACTTGGACAAAATCTGAAATTGTCACCATATGATCATTGTCTTTTCAGTTGCTGGTTAACTGGTAAACTGTGGTATCATAACAATTTGTCAGATCCTTGTACGTGAAGCCACTGAAGACAACACTATGACATTATCCTCTCATTGACAGCATTTAACTCTCCCACTCTAACAGTAATGTCAGGGGAAAATCACCACTATATGATTATGGTCTATGGAGTTTAAACAGGGCATCGTTTTTCAATATGCCAGCAGCAGTTAAGCAGCAATGAGCCCAGACTTTAAGTCTTTAATTATAACCTATTTATTATTGCCTCATATATAAGTCAAACCCAATCCAAATATATTCATGAAGCACATTTAAAAACATAAAAGTTCACCAAAGGTCTGTACAAAAACCAATAAAATATGTAAAAGCAATGAAACACAAAATACATTGAAACAATACAATATTTTAAAATAAATACATGGAGAACTAAGTCATGAGGAAGAAGTATGGATATATGGACCATGTTTACAGCAAACTGTCAGTATTATATATATTATTTATTTATTCTTATTTATTTGACCTTTATTTAACCAGGAAGCCCCATTGAGATTAAGTATCTCTTTTGCAAGGGAGACCTGGCCAAGGTAGCAGCCATACAAAGTCCAAACAACATAAAACACATACATGATACACAATACATCATTTATAAAGTCCTGTGTGAAGATTATATGATATTAGATTACAGAGAATATGCAGTATTATGGATCAAAGAGTAACTGGAGCATTATACTCAAATAATACTGATAAATATCATTAACTCACTGTTGATGCACAAGAGGACGTGGTAAACAATGCCTTACCGAAACACCCCTCACAGTACCAGCCCGAAGTCTCATGTATGCATGATAGGGATCTAACACCTAGTCCTACAGTACAAATCTGAAAACTGTTAACGCAGAGAAATCTCATTACTTTATCAGAGGTAACCCATAGTGCTAATTAAAATGATTAGATTAAACTAAACAGACTTTTGACAGTAAACCCAAGATACAGGATGGTGTATCATCTTTTGCACTATATCAGAGGAATCAGAAAAAGAAAAGGTATGTTTATGACAAAACTGTAATGAATAACTGCAGTGTAAAACTGATGAGCTGATATTCGGAATATCTATTTGTAGAATAAAAATTGCTGTTTCCAGATCACATCATGTCTTCGTAGGGGTCTATTTCCTGTTTATACGCAAGTGCATGAATAAAAGTAGTGAAGTGTAGAGGTTAAAACAGGAAGTCTGCTCAGTCGTTTTGATTTTGACCCCAGAACAGACGCACTGCTCCAGTACATTCTGCTTTACAGAAGACAGAATGAATAACAGCCTGTCCTCGTATCAGCTTTGACTTCAGCAGCAGATTTCTGCCTCCTGTTTACATCTTAGTGTTCATCATTGGTCTGGTGGCTAATGGATGGGGACTGAAGACTTTGTTGCAAAACTGGAAGAAATTGGGAAACGTCAACGTGTTTGTTTTCAACCTTGGACTTACAGATGTTTTGTACCTGCTCACTCTTCCATTTCTTGTGGTGTACTACTTTATGGATAGTACATGGATCTTCGGAGACACATTCTGCAAGATAACAAGATTCTGCTTCAACCTGAATTTATACGGCAGCATCGGGTTTCTTACCTGTATCAGTGTGTACAGGTACTTGGCCATCGTCCATCCCATGAAGGTGATGGGACGACTGAGTGTCACACACTCGGTGGTTATTTCAGTCCTGGTTTGGCTGCTGGTGAGTGTTCAAAGTCTTCCAGACATGTTCTTCACCAAAACATCAACAAACATGACTAAATGTTATGACACCACCTCTGATGTCTACGTTGAGGATTATCTGAAATACAGTCTTGGATGGACATTGACTGGGTTTTGTATCCCACTCCTCATCACACTGGGCTGTTATGGACATGTGATTGTGACTCTGTGCCGGAAAGAAAACATTGACAAAGTGCTGAAACGGAAAAGTTTGAGGTTGCTAGTGATCTTGGTTGTTCTCTTTTTGGTTTGTTACATCCCCTATCACGTACTGAAGAACCTCAACCTCTGGTCTAGAGCTTTACAACAAAGGAGGACATGTCGTGGATGGTATAACACAGTCTACATTGCTCATCAGATAAGTCGTGGCCTAGTGAGTCTGAACAGTGCTCTGAACCCTCTGGTTTACCTTCATGGAAGTGAAGTCGCTCCTGCTCAGCTCAGAAAACTGTTTCAGCAAGCACGTCAAGCTGTGATGCACCAAGCGTCCACACCTACACAAATGTCCACTATGTAGATGTAGTCTAATATTATGTGAATTAAATGCCACCATAATTACCTCCGACAGGGATGGCGGAGGTTATGTTTTCATTGAGGTTTGTTTGTTTGTTTGTCTTTTGGCAAGATAACTCAAAGTTATGGACAAATTTTGATGAAATTTTCAGGAAATGTTGATACTGGCACAAGGAACAAATGATTACATTTTGGTGGTGATTGGGGGGGGGGCTCCGAGTGCTTTTCTATTTGTTTGATGTAAAGACATTTCTTTTACTGTATTGGGTTTCATTTTTTGGTTGATGTAGTAAAACTGAAAAAATTAAGGAAATAAATGGAAACTAATAGAACTGTTGGTGTGGAGCGTGTGGCTGTGGTCAGTATTATGATGATGTTAATGAAAGTGTATGTATGTGTCATGATGGAGAGAATGAACAAACTCAATCGCATGGTGCTGAAGGAGTAAAGTGATTTATTGAACAGAAAATAAACATTAAAAAAAGAAACCTGGGTGAAAGCAGTCAGAGTCTGTGGTGAGTCTGTGGTGGGCTGTGGAATAGTGGTGATAGTAGATGTAACAGAATGTTCCAGCACTGCATCTGAGCAGATGAGCTGCTCAAATAGGCTTCTATCAAGATCTGACTCAGGTACGGTACTAGCAGGTGAATCAATCATTTTGAGGGAGGGGTCTGTGGCAACACAGGATTGTACCATGACAGTGTGTGTATGTGAGTGAGTGTATAAATAAGCAGGCACATGTAAATAAACAGTATGTCACTGACCACAACTGACCTCTAACTGCATATTTCTGGCATTTATAAACCACAGTGTGCTTAAATACCAGAATAAATAATGACCAGCAGAAAGCTTTTCAATATTTAGTACATGGCATTGACTCCCCTAACTTTCTACTTAGACCTTTTATGTCATATAAACTTGGACAAAATCTGAAATTGTCATCATATGATCATTATCTTTTCAGTTGCTGGTTAACTGGTAAACTGTGGTATCATAACAATTTGTCATATCCTTGTACGTAAAGCCACTGAAGACAACACTATGACATTATCCTCTCATTGACAGCATTTAACTCTCCCACTCTAACAGTAATGTCAGGGGAAAATCACCACTATATGATTATGGTCTATGGAGTTTAAACAGGGCATCGTTTTTCAATATGCCAACAGCAGTTATGCAGCAATGAGCCCAGACTTTAAGTCTTTAATTATAACCTATTTATTATTGCCTCATATATAAGTCAAACCAAATCCAAATATATTCATGAAGCACATTTAAAAACATAAAAGTTCACCAAAGGTCTGTACAAAAACCAATAAAATATGTAAAAGCAGTGAAACACAACATACATTGAAACAATACAATATTTTAAAATAAATACATAGAGAGCTAAGTCATGAGGATGAAATATGGATGTATGGACCATATTTACAGCAAACTGTCAGTATTATGTATTTTATTTATTTATTCTTATTCATTTGACCTTTATTTAACCAGGAAGCCCCATTGAGATTAAGAATCTCTTTTGCAAGGGAGACCTGGCCAAGGTAGCAGCTATACACAGTCCAAACAACATAAAACACATACATGATACACAATACATCATTTATAAAGTCCTGTGTGAAGATTATATGATAATAGATTACAGAGAATATGCAGTATTATGTATCAAAGAGTAACTGGAGCATTATACTCAGATAATACTGATAACTAGAAAAGCACTCGGAGAGCGCAGACTTCCGCCAAGGCTGATCAGTGGCCCCCCCCGTGGGCCCCCCCACCCCCGATCACCACCAAAATTTAATCATTTCTTCCTTATCCCATTTCCAACAAACCCTGAAAATTTCATCCAAATCTGTCCATAACTTTTTGAGTTATGTTGCACACTAATGGACAGACAAACAAACAAACAAACAAACAGACAAACAAACCCTGGCAAAAACATAACCTCCTTGGCGGAGGTAAATATCATCAACTCACTGTTGATGCACAAGAGGATGTGGTAAACAACGCCTTACCGGAACACTGTTTATTCTGAAAACTGTTAATGCAGAGAAAGCTTGTAACTAAATCAGAGGGAACCTGCAATGTTGAACAAAGTGATTAGATTAAACTAAACAGACTTTTGACAGTAAACCCAAGATACAGGATGGTGTATCATCTTTTGCACTATATCAGAGGAATCAGAAAAAGAAAAGGTATGTTTATGACAAAACTGTAATGAATAACGTCAGTGTAAAACTGATGAGCTGATATTCTGAATATCTAAGTAAGTAAGTAAGTAAGTAAGTAAGTTTTATTTATAGAGCACTTTTCACAGACAGAGTCACAAAGTGCTTTATCAATTCAAATCGGAATCAAATTAAGTTTACAGAGACCCAACAGAATCCTTCAGGAGCAAACACTTGTGATTGGTGACAGTGGCGAGGAAAAACTTCCCTTTAACGGGCAGAAACCTCGAGCAGACCCAGACTCCTGAAGGATGGCTGTCTGCCTTGACCAGTTGGGGTTAAAGAGAGAGAGAGTAAAGGAGGAGAAAAGAGAGAGCGATAGAGATATAGAGAGACTGGGGGGGAGGGGGGGATGACACATAGAGTACGTTATGATGAATACATAGAGTGTAATCAGTTTGTGGTGGCCCTGGGTCAGGTGGGAGACTAAAAAGCCTTTTTGAACAGGAGGGTTTTGAGGTGTTTCTTAAAGCTCTCTACAGAGTCCATGGACCGTAGGTGTAGAGGCAGGTCATTCCATAGACGTGGTGCCACAGCTTTAAAAGACCTGTCACCGCATGTGCTAAAACAGGTGCGTGGAACCATCAGCAGGTGCTGTCCTGAAGACCTCAAACTACGAGTCGAGCTGTAGGGCTGGATCAGGGAAGCAATGTATGCAGGGGCCTGGCCATGTAGGGCCCGGAAAGTTAGCACAAGAATTTTGAAATGAAGACGATATAGAACAGGGAGCCAGGGATCTATTTGTAAAACTAGAAGCACTCGGAGAGCGCAGACCTCCGCCAAGGCTGATCAGTGCCCCCCCCCCCGTGGGCCCCCCCACCCCCGATCACCACCAAAATTTAATCATTTCTTCCTTATCCCATTTCCAACAAACCCTGAAAATTTCATCCAAATCTGTCCATAACTTTTTGAGTTATGTTGCACACTAACGGACAGACAAACAAACAAACAAACAGACAAACAAACAAACAAACAAACCCTGGCAAAAACATAACCTCCTTGGCGGAGGTAATAAAAATTGCTGTTCGCAGATCAGTTCATGTCTTCGTAGGGGTCTATTTCCTGTTTATATGCAGGTGCATGAATAAAAGTAGTGAAGTGAAAAAAAAAAGTAGTGAAGTGTAGAGGTTAAAACAGGAAGCCTGCTCAGTCGTTATGATTTTGATCCCAGAACAGATGCACTGCTCCAGCACATTCTGCTTTACAGACGACAGAATGAATAACACAGCCTGTCCTCGTATCAGCTTTGACTTCAGCAGCAGATTTCTGCCTCCTGTTTACATCTTAGTGTTCATCATTGGTCTGGTGGCTAATGGATGGGGACTGAAGACTTTGCTGCAAAACTGGAAGAAACTGGGAAACGTCAACGTGTTTGTTTTCAACCTTGGACTTACAGATGTTTTGTACCTGCTCACTCTGCCATTTCTTGTGGTGTACTACTTTATGGAGAGTAAATGGATCTTTGGAGACACATTCTGCAAGATAACAAGATTCTGCTTCAACCTGAATTTATACGGCAGCATCGGGTTTCTTACCTGTATCAGTGTGTACAGGTACTTGGCCATCGTCCATCCCATGAAGGTGATGGGACGACTGAGTGTCACACACTCGGTGGTTATTTCAGTCCTGGTTTGGCTGCTGGTGGGTATTCAAAGTCTTCCAGACATGTTCTTCACCAAAACATATAGAAACAAACCTGGGAAATGTTATGACACCACCTCCACGTTCTACGTTGAGGATTATCTGAAATATAGTCTTGGATGGACATTGACTGGGTTTTGTATCCCACTCCTCATCACACTGGGCTGTTATGGACATGTGATTGTGACTCTGTGCCGGAAAGACAGTATTGACAAGGTACTGAAAAGGAAATGCTTGAGGTTGTTGTTCATCTTGGTTGTTCTCTTTTCGGTTTGTTACATCCCCTATCATGTACTGAAGAACCTCAACCTCTGGTCTAGAGTTTTATCTAAAAGGAGGACATGTCGTGGATGGTTTAACGGAGTCTACATTGCTCATCAGATAAGTCGTGGCCTCGTGTGTCTGAACAGTGCTCTGAACCCTCTGGTTTACCTTCATGGAAGTGAAAATGTTTCTGTTCAGCTCAGAAAACTGTTTCAGCAAGCACAACAAGCTGTTTTGCGGAAATCCTCCACCAACGTCCCTGCTCAAATGTCTCTGGTGTAGGCAGCCTAGTACTATGTGAGTACTATTAAATTAAAGCAGAATTAATTTATATAAATAAAATTCAGTAACTGTACTGGATTTAATGTGTTCACATTGAAAAATAGCAAAAATAAGTAGAAACTGAGAACAGTGGGTGGAGAGCATGTGGTTGTAGTTGTGGTTAGTGCTGCACGAGCTCGCTATTGTCTCATAACTGAAAGTAGACAATGCATGTGTGTAAATAAACACAAAGGAAATAGTTCAATCATTGACTGCCACTGTAAGATAAAACTCATAGTTGATTTTAATAAACTAAACAAAAGCAAATGAAAAATAGAGATATAAATCTAAACAGATGTTTACACTGTACTGCAATCTGTAAACATGCCAATATACAGTATGATAAACAAGTAAATTGTGTGCCTTTCTCTTATTACCTCCGCCAAGGAGGTTATGTTTTTGCCAGGGTTTGTTTGTTTGTTTGTTTGTCTGTTTGTTTGTTTGTCTGTCCGTTAGTGTGCAACATAACTCAAAAAGCTATGGACAGATTTGGATGAAATTTTCAGGGTTTGTTGGAAATGGGATAAGGAAGAAATGATTAAATTTTGGTGGTGATCGGGGGTGGGGGGGCCACTGATCAGCCTTGGCGGAGGTCTGCGCTCTCCGAGTGCTTCTAGTTTAATCATGGCATCTGTCTGCCCTTGTATAAAAAATTTGCTCAGAGACAGTGACAAGGTTCGAACAACAGGAAGACTTCTCTAACAGATCATCATTCAAGACATCAGAGCCATTTTACATATAATAATAATAATAATAATAATAATAATAATAATAATAATAATAATAATAATAATAATAATAACGGATGCATTTTTATGGGCTTTTCAAGGCACCCAAAGCGCTTTGCATTAGTGAATAGAATAGAATAGAATAGAATAGAATAGAATAGAATAGAATAGAATAGAATAGAATAGAATAGAACAGCCTTTATTGTCATTGTGTGTACAGTGGCACACAATCATACAAGACAATATACAGAATAAAAAACATCTCTTGTCCTTGTGTCAGCTTTGACTTCAGGGGCAGATTCCTGTCCTCTTTACATCTTAGCGTTCATCATTGGTCTGGTGGCTAATGGATAGGGACTGAAGTCTCTGCTGCTAAACTGGAAGAAACTGGGAAAAGTCAGTGTGTTTGTTTTCAACCTTGGACTTACAGATGTTTTGTACCTGCTCACTGTTCCGTTTCTTGTGGTGTACCACTTTATGGAGAGGACCTGGATTTTTGGAGACACATTCTGCAAGATAACAAGATTCTGCTTCAACCTGAATTTATACGGCAGTATCGGGTCAGTTCTAACATTCATGGTTTGGCTTTGAGTTTTCACATCTTGCTTATCATGTGATGACAAACCTCAACCTCTGGTCTAGAATTTTATCAAACAAAAGGACATGTCGTGGATGGTTTAACAGAGTCTACATCACTCATCAGAAAAGCTGTGTCCTTGTGAGTCTGAACAGAGCTCTGAACACTCTGGTTTACCTTCATGGAAGTGAAAGTTTTCCAGCTCAGAATAGAAATCTGCCTCAGCAAACAGATGTTCAGTTGTTCAGTTTGGTCACACACAGACTGATCTCATGAAATTGCTTTGTATGTCACATCAGTTCTTATGGCATTTGGTGTACTATACATACGCATGTTCATCCTTTTGCGTGGTATTCAAAGCCATTTGATTGAGTGTCAGTTTACACCAAGATCTCCGGTTTACATATCCGTAACCACTAACCCTAACCCTAATCCTACCCCTACCCCTAACCCTACCCTAACCCTAACCGCTAACCTTAACCCAAATCTAACCCTACCCCTACCCCTAACCCCAAGCCCTAACCCTAACTCTAACCCTAACCTTAAACCTAACCCTAACCCTAACCACTAATTGCGTGGTAATTCACGCTGCATGAACATACACACGCAAAGCTTATAATGTGTACAGAAAACACGCCAGTTAAAAAAGTGCCGTGTTTATTTACAAAATTAAAATGATCAATGCACAAATTATGACTCAGTACAGTGTGTGTGTGTGTGTGTGTGTGTGTGTGTGAATCTGTGTGTGAATCTGTGTGTGAGGTAAAAATATTAATTTGTTGTATTCTGGAGAATTTATATGCATAAATGTATGCATTTCTGTATTGGTTTATGATGGGGGGGGGGTTAATTTATTTTGTAAAGGAGAGACACCCAAAGTACTAAAAGAAAAATCTGAGATCCAAACTTACAAAATATTTCCATAAACTCTTATGACATCTACATTTATGAACAGAGCGTTAAGTCTAAATGGATATGAAGGGTATTTCATTATAGAAGTATATCATAAGCAGTGTAATGTTAAGTGCCTTGATGTGTTATGATGAAATTGCTCTGAATAATGAAATCTGTGTCTGAAATTAACTTTACAGATGAAAGCACAGGTCAAGAATACGGTGACCTCTCAGAAAAAACAATTGACTTTTCTGAATAAAAACCCTCTTCTTCTTTAATGTCCGTTATTTGGGGAACAAATACATGCGTTGTAAATACTGAGGTGGACGCATCCCCCCATAATCTGCACTTATCAAAACTTGAAAAAATGTTGGTAGAATGTAGGTATGATTCTAATTTGTTTATGAGCAAACTTTTGTTTTCACATGCAGAGTGAACAAATGGTTATAACATGTTTCACAGTTTAGTTACTTTCTATGGTTATATTTGAGATACATGGGCTATAATCATCCTGAGTGACATACTGAGCTAAAAACACTTTATATCATCGCATCTACCCACCATGGGAAATTACATGCTGTACATTTTAGAGATAAAAGCAGTTTATGATGATAAAAGAAAGCAGAAAGCACACTGATGGCATTTCCGCCTTCAAGCTGAGCACAGGAACACTCAAACCCTGCTCTGTACAGCTGTGCTTTTAAACATTATGTTTATCATCGTAGTTCTATTTTGTTACCCTCCTTCAATTGTCACAGCTAAAATAATTTTGTACCAGTAATTTTGGAACCTGCCACTGTCACGTAGGCATTTGTAAAAACAGTAAAATTCCTGCAACATTTACATCTCTGTGACTCATTTTTATAGAGACAGTTAAGTTACTAAATGAAACCCTTACGTCATGTAAGTATTAGTCAAGTTTCTAAATAACAAAAATGAAATTTTTATGTGGAAACTGTAACTGCCCCGGGTCCTTTCTGGTACAAATATTAACTGTGTTTCACCAGAATTAAAACAAGAAAAATCTGCTTCAGTGTAGCTTCTCTAAATTATATAAATACTTCTAAGGCACCGATTACATCACTGGGATTTGGGGAATTTGAGATGACTTCTCTATATGTTTCTCCATAAATCTGCTGCAGAGGCATGGTGCTTGAATATCATGGCCAAAGTAAAACCCTAATACCAGACCAGGTGTGTTGATTTTTTCTTGTTTTACTCCTGGATGAAGCTGAAGATCATCCATAAATTAGAGCCACCCACTGGCCCCATGGGTGTGTAAACCCCATGCTATCCTGTCAGTCATCTTCGCCCCTTGTCATCACATCACCCAGTGGCAGATGGCCCAAATGGGGTGTGGGGCCACCACTCCCACTTACAGATACATAAAAAATGTAATAGTCATCAACAGTAAAAAATGATTAATTTTTTGCAAAAATGTTGGATTTTTTTTGTTAAGTAGAATTTTTGTCCTGTGTCCCGTAGTTCACGTCATCATTTTTTGAGGTTGTATTTAACCATGTTTAATTCATTTCTATGTGAATTTGTTCACTTTTTGATTGCAAGCTTGGCCAAGCAGATAGACACCATAGACTTTATGATCTGCAATTCTGAAACTTAAAGATGTTGCAACAGGGTGTGATGTCATGTTTGTTTTGTGGAAGCAAGTGGCCAAGGTGGTGAAGAACTGGAGCTCAGTAAAAACACTGAAAACATCAATTAACAGTGTAATAATAAACCCCATGAAGGCATTTGGACACTTTTAACACATGTAACACATACAGTTGTGTTAAATGACAGTAATGCCAAAGTCATTAAACAGACAAACACACTAATAACAGCTAACTGAGCTTATTAGCAGGCTATTTAACACGCCATATAATTCAATATAAATTATTGCTAACATCAGGCTAAGTTACATCATTTATCATATTTACATGCTGCTAAACTTCTTGTCATACTCCTCTGATGGTCCTGTTAGTCTGATTCTTTAAAGACAACTATGGCAGAGAGGCCTGCCAGAGACACAAAAGGGTTTATGCAGTGAACAAGACCAGTGAACGCCTCATTTGACAGTGAAACTAATGCATGTAAAGAACAAACATTATAGAAGACACAGACGGTGCTCAGCTGTCAATCACAGCGGTTACTCCCTCCACAATGCAGAACTAGTTGATGTTGGATCATCTAAATGGGGAATTATATCAAAATTTACCCCCTGTACAATTGTTACAGAAGAGGACATGAACCCCTTTTGCACCAGAATGTTAACATGTTTAATTCTGTAATAAAACTGACCATTTTAACATGAGGGTCTGGGGGCCTGACTCCATTCTGGACACAGCCCCTTGTGGACATTCCAGTTATAGCAGAGTAGGACCCCTCCTCATTGACTTTACCTTTCAGCCCTTTATGATGCCACTTGATGTGACTCTGAAAACATTTCCCAACAAGTGATCTACAACAATACGTTCTTTGGAAGATTAAAGATTGACCTCAAGGTGTAGAACTGGTGCCCCATAAGCCAGTCAGAATCATTTTTATTTTCTGTGATGTGATTGGATGTTTTTTTCTGAGTTGCCGCATCATCTTCAATGACATACAGATACTTTCAAGACTCCAGACTGAATATAAAGCAACAACTACCCAGCTCCAAATGTCACAGTGGACACATGTTCATTTAGTTGCCTCATTTAGACCTGTTCACTTTTTATCTGTTTTTTTTTTTTTTTTTTTTTTTTTTTTGTAAAAGGCTTCTGACAGGTCAACATGAACACCATTAGCTGACTGAAACACTGAAATATAAAATATTTAGCTCTACTTACAGCCTTACAGCTGATTTGTTTTGTGTGTCTTACATTCTTCCAGTCTTGTTTAGTATGAGCTGGGGATACTTTAAAGCTTTTTCGTTTATGGTATTGTTAAGTTTGTTTGTTTTCTTTCTTATTGTTAGAGATCTGGATTTCAATAAAATTTAAAATCAAGCAATTCTATTCTTATTACTACCTGACATACTGTAATACCATCATTCTACTTTGTATGTAAATATGTATATAGCCCCTAGACTTTTATCACTTGTTACTATTATTATTTTTTGTTTTGTTGTGTTTTTTGCTTTACTTTTATCCTGTTGCTGCCTTTACCAGGGAATTTCTCTCTTGTGGGATCAATAAAGTTTCTTCCAAGCTAATCTAAGTCACAACATGTCACAATGTTATCTATTTATATCTTTTTTCCCCCTATTTATAGACATCATTAATCACCTTTGACTAGGTACAATGATAACATACTGATCCTCAGTTACACTTTATCAAGAATAAATTGTCACAATCATTTAATGAGAAGAGGTAAAAAAAAATGTATTCCAACTTTATGGGGAACAGCAGATGTTACTTTTAAATATAAAATTTACCACCAGAGGGAGACTGGACCAGAGGTTGCACTAGACATTTTTATTGTCCGTCATTTTGACGGACAGGGTCGTAAAAATTCCGTCATAACATATTATTATCCGTCATTTCAAATTTTTATTTTTTAATGATAAAGATATGTTTAGTAGTATTTAATGTTCAAAAACATTTCAATGATGCAGCAACTGTAGTT